>NC_054414.1:465000-783000 GCF_017976425.1 Toxotes jaculatrix
CATCATCATCATCAACATCAACATAAAGGTGGCTGTGGTTCTGTAAACTTACTGACTTTACCCTGAGAACAGTCTCCTGCTATCAACATTAGTGTGTGTGACAGTGACCCAGTCCCTGTGAGTGAGTTATGCACGTGTGTGAGACACACTCACACAAAAACACACACACACATACTCACTACTCTGACAGAGAGGCAACGGAATCTAATTTAACACTCGGCTGAGCAGAGATTGGCCGACACTCCCAGTCCCTCGCTGGCCAAGCGGGGACACTCCATGATCCAACCCCTGTGTGTGTGTGTGTGTGTGTGTGCGCGTGTATGTGTGTGTGTAAGAGGGAGTATGTGTGCATGTGTGTGAATGAGAGAGTGTGTGTGTGTATGTGTGTGAGATGATAGCTATAGCCAGAACAAGAAAGCTAGCAAGAGAGAGGGGAGAGAGAGTGAAAGAGAAATCACGTTCATGAAGGAGTAGAGTGGTGCTGGTGGAGAGGAGAGACTGTTTAGGATTCAGAGTGTGTCGCAGGTCCGCTGGCTGCCAGCTCCCTCTAGGCCTGCTACATGATATTCACTAAACCCCGTAACAATGGCAAACATATGTAAATCTGCCTGTGTGCCCGATTCAATCAGACCCCGGCACAAAGCCACCGACACTGCCGGCACACCCAGCAGAAGAAGACGCATTCAGGGTAGTCACACATACAAATGGAGGAAAACTCTGAGAGTGTGTCTGTGTCTGTGTGTGTATGTGTGTGTGTGTGTGTGTTTGTAACTTTATTCATACAGGCACACAGTCTATGAAAGCCTTGTGCCTGTCTACTACAGGGTCTTATAATGTAAGAAGTACTTGAAAAAAACAAGCAGTATGATTTAGTGGTTCCAGTTCTTCCTGATAGAGATCCAGTTGTTTTCACAAGTTGTTTTAAAAACAGCCTGAATGAAAGTGTCACTTTCTAATCCTTGTACAGCAATTTGTCTTTTTAGACCCATATATCAGCTGACTTGTAAAGACAGCTGGCAGCTGGAACAGGCAGTGCAGGCAAATGCAAACAGCTGGGACAAAATAAATTTAAAGACTTTCACACTTTAAATTAAGCCATTGTACAAGTGATTTGATGTGTTTTAGCCTTCATACTACTAATATACTCAACACCACAGCTGATTAGTTGCCGCTGTATTTTTCAAAGCAGTATTTGTTTTTACTGGTCCATGCAGTCATTGGTTTCCATTCATTTCTGTAAGAAGGTATCAATTTTCACTCTGAAACCTGGCTATTGATATATAAATCATCAAAGTGAAAAAAATTCATTCAGACTTGATGTCCACAAGTCAAGCATCTGATTTTCAAACTGCAAAGAAATGTTTCCTGAAACAACAAGGAACATCATCAAGAAATTTGCTGTTAAAGGTTGGTGTTATTATGCACTTGTCTTTTTGTCAGCAGATCCCATCAAAAAAAACAAAACCAACAGTGCATTGCTCACACAGGTCACTATATGTATGTAAATATGGAGCTTCATTTTTAAAACATTTTTTAAAGCATTTTTTGGACGATTGCACCTTGTGGATAATCCTGGAGTCTTTGACTAGCTAGCTAGCTGTAGCTAGCTTGCCTTGACTCAGCGTCCTCTGTTCTTAGATCAGTTATGATATTAAACACATTATTATACACGTGCATAGATGTTATGGAAAATGTACATAGAAAATTACGTCAACTTTCTCTTTCCACTGCCCTGGTCCACCTCACAGTAGTAAGATAACCTGTTATGTCTAGACTTTTTCTCTCTTTGGCTCTGTAAAAGTCACAGTAATCACAAAAGTAAAGACCTGGCAAAATGTATCACTTGTGTTGGGGGAAACATACTCACACACACAGACACACAAATACTCCACACTGTACATCTCTGGTCTCATTATGTGAAGGCAGTGAGAATGAACAGGGCCTTTAAGTGCATCATGATCAGAAACAACGGCGGCTGGATAACTATTAGCAATCTACATCTTCCCTTTGGGACTCAACCAGATATCACGAGCCCTCATGTACTCTCATCGGCATAATGAATGGCCTCATTCTGTGGGAATCTATGTGTGTGCTCAGGTAAATTGAAATGCTGCTGTATTTGTTTGCATCTGGATTCTATTTTTTCTCTCTGTCTCTCTGTCTGTGCTTTAATAAGTGAAAAAGCCTCAGAGGTATTAGACCATAGGATTACTCTCCGGATAGCAGAAGCTTGACCTGCCACACACAGACACACAGATACACACAAAGACACACGCACACACACACATGCATACTGTATTGACTGTCGGCCACGGCCACTGAAAGCTATTAGGCTAAATGATTCTAACCTGGCTATAGAAATAGGCTGTGGCCAGCTCAATCAAATGAGAGTGCCTTGGACAGGGGGACTTTATCGATAGTGTACAATTGGAGCAGTGCTGATACAGCTGAATAAGAGAGCAAGGGAAACCGAGCCCTCTGAATTCCAACCATTCCGTCGAAGGTGGATAAGGACAAGTAACAGCTGATAGGTGTTTTTATTTGGTGTGAGTGAGTGAGATAAGCTGTGCTTCTGGATTTCTCACAAGTAGGTAGTAGGTATGCTCAGTTATAATCCCTCATTGCACAGGAAACCTGTGTGCACACAAAAACATGTATACATATATATACAGGAAGCCAAAGCTGAAGCAGGAAGTGGGTCTGTAAACTGTGATGAATGTGTGCACAGGCAGTTTGGGTCATAATTTTTCTGTTTGCCATTTTCCTTCCACACAAGCTTGATTAACCTGAAGGTTTGTTCCCAACCTGTCTGATCAACTGACTGCTTGTGTTTCCTGGCCTGTTTCACTTTTTTAGTGATGTCACTATACAATGGTGAATATGCTGTAATTATTATTAATAAGAACAATGGACAAAATCATAAATATAACTTCAAATCTGTAATAAAACAAAATCATCCCCTAATATTGGTGATAATTAACTAATACCTTACTTTAATTTCAGTAATATCTCAGTTACAAATATTACTGAAATTAAAGTAAGGTATTAGAGGAGGAAGTTGCACTGTTGAAGCTGCTAGCTTAGGCCTCTAAAGGAGCCCTTCCCTTTAATGGAGAGAGAGAAGCCCTGGTAAATTTTTGATGCTTTAAGACCGATTCATTGTAAAAGGAACCAGAGTAGAGTGATAACAACACTACATTATTCATAGGGGCCCCTCCATCACCGCACTCTTTCTGTCCAAGGCAGAGGGAGACAGCGAGACAGAGGAATAGACACAAGAGAAATAGGACTGAGAGCAATGATGGAGAGTGAGAGAGATGGGGGAAACAGACACTGAGAGACAAAGAGCTTGGGAGGGCAGTAAAACTGACAGGGACAACATCCCACTTCGACTTAAAAAATGAACAATCGATGTACAGGTCAAAATGCATCAGTATCACCAATACTAAACCAAACTAAACCCCTCAAGCACCAAAGAAATAAGAGAACTTGTTTTTCTGTGTGTCCTAATCCAGCTTTACACATTGCTCAAACTGATACAGTGAAGATCAAAGCACCTGGATCCACTCTGGGGGACTCTTTTATCACTGGGCTAAAATATATCAGCAGGAATATGGAAAAGATAACATTCACTTATTAGTCACCATGAATAGCAAGAGGAAGGAAACTGAGGGCTTCATTACCCAGGACTTCACTATGGTCAGTAAACCTCATCGTAGCGACTGGAGTGGGTGAACACTGAGAAAATATTTCACAATTACGAGTGACCTCTCCTTTCTTTGGACAGTGCTCTGTTCAAGTTTTGCTTTATTTAACTTAAGTTAAATTATTAAATTATTTAATTATTAAGTTAACATAATGTGATAATTTACACCACCTGCCCAGCACCAAACAATGGACATAGACAAGAACAAACTAGCTGGTGACCACAGATGTTTTTCTTACGAGTTGGAGGACACCAAACCAGAGCTAAAGGAAGAGTGAATATTGGACTTCCAATATTCACTCTTCCTGGACTACCAAGTTCTAATGTTTTATGTTCTAATGTTGCTCTGTGTCTGCTGGATATCTAAATAGGCAACTGTTGGCTAACATGTTACCTACATCAACTTCATAAGGAAATAATATGTCATTATCACTGCTGGCCTATGGGGCAAAAAATATTCTTACTGTTTGAAGACAATTAATAACACTACCATGATAAGAAGATGTCATCTGAGCTTGGTGTGTATGCACAGTGTCCTGAGAAAAGGCTCAATCAGGCAAAACAACTGTGTGGGTAAAACCACGGCTGTACATGTGCTTTAATTTGAGCTAAGCAGTGTAATTAATCGCTGGAATATGTTCACCATCATGAATTATGTCTGACCATGTAAGACTATGTAATGGAGATGGTTTTTTTTCTACCGCTACATACTTGATGATTTGATGAAAATGGAATTTCAGGAAACACACAGAGTCGATACCTAAGTAGCCATTAGCAGCTGAATAATATGATAATGATGACATCAAGAGGATACCTTTCCAGTTAACAAGAAGTCAGGCCTGTACAGCTGAATGGAACAGAAGAAAAGGCTGCCTTCTCTCCCTGATGGGACTTCTATATATGGATGTACCGGCTCACATCTGTGCTCCACCATGTGGTTTACACCAGTTCATGTGCTTGATCAATGAGCCTGCCCCCATGTGGTGTTTCTGGATATACTAATCAATTACCAATCTGGGTGCAAAGAGTGAGGGGGTAAGCATGCAAACGAGGGGATTTAGGTCGAACCGCCACAAGGGAGCCTGGGACTTGATCAATTAATCGATGACCAAATTTTGTCTCTTTCTTTGCTGAAGGCCATGCATGATTGGGCTGAATTGGTTTGCAGTAAGTTGGTTTCAGTTAAGAGCATGCATGAGAGAGTGAGCAATCACTCCTGATCCAAAAATAACGATTCTTAAACAATCATATGCAGCAAAAACAAACTGCTTCTTCCAAAGTGTAAAGTTAAGTTAAAATAAGTTCAGTTAAGCAACTGAAATATCTGTTACACATGATCATTGTCTAGAAGATGACACTGGTGCTTAAACTCAGCTGATGCTCATAGGCAGTACTGGTACTTTTTCACCCTCCGCTATGCCATAAATTTTTACTGCCACAGTCTAATACAAGGAGTGATTGATAAGCTTGTGGCCTAAGGTAGGAGGACTTCATTTTAGAAAACGTAACACATTTATTTTTCAACATAGTCCCTTCCTACGTTGACACACTTAGAAGTTGGCATCTTGGACCTCCAGGAAGTGGTCCATAGCGGTCATCTTGAAGAAGAGGTAGGGTAGGTTCAAATCTGCATTCCTGGATGGCAGCCTTCACCACTGAGGGACATGTGGCAAGACTGTCTGTTGACATGTTGTGCTGAATCCGCTTCTCATCAGGCCCAAGGAGCTTTGGGACCCAGAGAGCTGACACCTTGGTCATTTGAAGTTTGTTGTGGACAACCTCATGGACAAGTTTCTGGGAGCTAACCAGCTCTGTGACAATGTACCATTGTGTTATTTGTCGATCTGTCAAGATCATGTCATGGATCTTGTCATGGTGACTGACTTTCCAGGATGGGGGGTCATCTGCCAGGCTCTCTCTGCCACGTTTTAATTCAGCAACCCACTCCTTCACCATGTTGTAAGAAGGGACATCCTCCATTAATGTTGCCACTTCCTTGTGGACCTGCTTGGGTGATAAGCCCTTGAGACGGAGGTAGCAGATGACCGCATGAAGGCCGACGTTGTCCATTTCTTGCAGTGTTCAATTACCCGAAACTACCACAAAAGTTAGCAACTTCAAACTTTCTGCAGTCACCCTAAGAAATAAACTGCACATGCATGCAAAGAGAACTGAATAACTCATGTGCTTCTACCTCTACCTTGGGCCAAAAACATATCAGTCATCCCTTGGAAATGTAGGAATAGATGTTGTAGTTATCTTATGTATTAGGCAAGTCCCCAGAACCATTAGGGGAAAATGACATAGAATTTAGCTTTTTATTTGCAAATAGTTGTGTATGGAAAGGATGGAAGAAGTGTAAATGTAATTGCTCATTTTTCTACATGGTGTGTGGTTCACTGTTATAGTAAGGATGACACTAGAGCTGAATCAGAAAGTCATTCTGCAAAATCACTTAGCGTAATAATTTCAAAACTGTCCTTCTTCAACCCTGTCACCAGAACAGAATGGTGATACTGGATCATTCTTCACAAGCCTTCCACTAATGTTTTCTTTCAATAATATCTGCACATGACAACTATAGTATGGTTAAGGTTATGAAAAGATTGTGGTTACAGTAAAAAAAAAAAAATAAAAAAAAAAGCCAGTATTGTGGGTCTGTGATGGGGTATAAACTCCAGTTGGTGCTGGAGAGTAAATTATTTTCATTACTGTCAGTAATGATGGCCAAATGTATGAAAAAAACCCAGGTGGTCAAAAAATGCTTCACATTAAGGTGTACTTTTGGTCTCCTTGAGGAAATCTATCCTCAGCATGCTTCCTGTTCAGAAACAGTAGGCAGACAGTGCAGCACCTGTGCCTCTAACCACTCAGGCCATAGCTTTGCTTAAAGGCAGTGGAAGGATACTCCTGATGCCAGTTTCAGATGCATTTGCTGTGGATGTATGGTTTTGTGTGTTGCTGCACATTCCTTTGGGAAAGTGTTAGTTGCACAAGGCCGTTTGCCCACAAAAAGAGCACATACATTGCAAAGAAAGTATGCAATATGAGCAAGCAAAATAACACATACAAAGAGAAACACAAATGTCATCACACACACATTCACATGCACACAGATACACACACAGATACACACACACACACTCAGAGATAGTGTAAAAGGTACTTCCACATGAAGTGATGCAGGCAGGGACCTGGCACAGTAAATAAAAATACAATTTCCCAAAGTGACACTTCCATTCTGTTCAGTGCCCAGTCAACTGTCTGTAATTATTTTAAACATTCACAAAGATGTGTCTTTCTGTGTGTGTGTGTGTGTGTGTTCAATGCCACCCTGATGCATTGCATGCACTTAAGTACACAGTCCCACAGATGCACATATAGTCCTGCAAAACCTCACCACCCCTCTCCACCACACACCCACACTTCATCCCTTCATTTAAGTGTAATAAAAGGGGAGTGAGATGCCTGTTCAATCTACATGCCATTCCATAGTCCGCTCCCTAACACCACCCTGTCACACACAGTGTTTTATTACACACACCAGAAAAAGATGAAGGGGAGAAGGGAGGAAGGAAGGAAAATTTGTGTTTGTGTTGAATTTTGAACAATGTTACTGTAGATTGTAGTTCACCTAAATTTGTGATAGCTGTTTAATTTGTTGAAAATTTGACAGCTGTCAAAGTCTGACCTCTGACCTCTCTCATCAACAAGGTGTTTCTGTCCTCAGAAGTGCTGCTTCACTGGGTGGTTTTAGGAGATCAGCAGTTTCACACTCAGACACTCAAACCAATGGCAGATTGTGCCATTAGATTTATATTTTGACCATGGAGCATGTCATATACCTGCCATATTAGAAATATTTCTTGCGGTTAAAGTCCAACAGCTACTCCCCTGTCTTCTCTGATATTCTAGTGAATTGAATTTAAAAAAAAGGGGGTGTCCTTGGAAGACCCTCAAGCCCAGATCAGAATTCCAGGACCCCCCATGTGAAGAACTACTGGTCTGCAGCATAGTTTGTAATATTCATGACACTCTCAGTATGCATGGTGGTACTGCAGACTCTATCTTTGATGGAGAGTTTCTGTTACACTCAGAAACTCTGAGTCTGAGACTTAAGTCAAGTGTCTGCTCCTAGACACACACTGTATGGAACCCAAAAACAAACCTCGCACTGATGTTTGCCCACTTTAGCTTTTGAACTATCATGTGTGTATGCTTTCTGTTACCCTTTAAAAATCCCCAAATATTTCAGCAGTACCTTAGCACCAGGGGATTTATTTTTAGCCTCCCTCCATCTCTCTTTCTGTCTGTCTCCTCCCTCTCTCATCCCCTTGTTCCCGTGCTCTACTGCTGCCATGTCCCTGTCTACTTGCCCTGACTAATGGGTACAGAGTGCCCCAAAGTACCGTGGAGTGCCACCGCGCACACACACAAACCTACTAAGGAATTCCTCCAGGCAAGGCTTGGATGGGCTGGGGTGGGTGTGGGACTTTCCCACCTGCTGAATAGCTTGCATAATGTGTTTTGAATAATGCAAATGTTTGAGCCAGCAGTCGTTGGGTACATCATGTTTCCTTGCACAAAAAGAGGACAATTTCAGGGTCAGGCACTTAAATGACCACGAACTATTTATGGAAAAGAAGGAGGAAGAAGAAGAGGAAGTAAATGTTTCCGATGGGCTTAGACATATTGTAATAAAATAAATTTAAAAAAAAAACAAAAGAATAAAGTTGGTCAGTCCTTTCTATTTGAGCTCAGTTAGCTCGTTGCTCCCTTTTGCTAAGGAGCTGAAGGTTCAGCAGTTCTGTCTGTGTCTCTTTTTATGTCTATGTCCGGTGTTCTATTCCTGTAGGTACTCGTCCTTGGTAGAGTTAGGATTGTGAATGTATCTCTTATCTGATCCGCAAGCAGACGCTCTCAGTAGGGCTTCCTACGGCTGGCCACACTGTCTCCAGAACCGTCCACCGTCGCGCTTGGCTGGGCTCGCCATCAACTGGTTCATCAAATCATAATGTAGCGTGCAGTTCACGCGACAAAAAAAACCAACCTACACAAATAGTGCAGAGAAATAAATTGTTTTGTCTAACGCTCTCCTTCTTATATAAAATCTCAACGATTATCTAACAATCAGTTAATCATGTATAGCCTACTACTGAGGGTATACTTCAAATACAATGTAGTCACTTATCATAACAATATTTACCATGAATTAACATACCATAAGAACCTTAACCATCTCTTTTTTTAAACCAAATTTTTATAGTTTTTTAATACATTCCACTGCAGTGACAAACATGAATTAAATAAACATATCAAACTGAACTTATCATAAAGTGACCATGCTAAAAATCAGCAGCGCGCTAATTCCCAAGCCGTTATAAATATTTCTGCCATAGCATAAGCAAAAGACCGCTAGCTTAGCCATTCGCAATCACGTTAGCGATTAGCGGTTAGCGATTAGCATTAGCGTCTTTTCCTAGGCACAACAGTTGCATAAAAAAACAGAGAAAACTCATAACCATATAACAATACCCTTATAACTCCGACTGGTTTTATGTGTACAATATCTTAACTTCCAGAACAGGGCACTAACTCACCGGAGTTCCAACATCAACACTTCAACTGAAGTTTTTTTCCCTCACGCTTCCAACTCTGCTGCAGTACGGCTTCACGGCATTATCTGGGAGAGATTTCAAACGGAACTGACGCTGTCTATCACTTGCTGTTTTAGCAATGCACTACGCCCTCTCGCGGAACCAACAGGCACTACACTACTAAACCACATAGGCTTTAGTAGCCCTATGTTTCATGTGGGTTACAAAAGGGTTAAAAAAATATTCACCAAAGGGTCTGAAAATTCAGTAAATCTAGCAACAAAGATGCTAAGTTGGAAACGCCGACTCCAAAAACACCCTGCAACAGAAACTGTTCATTTAGAAAGAGAAACAGCTAATGGGGACACTCTTACACTCGGCCATTTGACCGATGGTGTAACTTCATCACTCAGTCAGTCAGTCAGTCCAGCCAAAAGAGACAACAAATAGTTACCTCCTTACTTTTGCTGTGGCCTCACCATCAGGCACCATTTCCACATGCACAGAGAGAAGAATTCAAATGTCATGTGTAGACTGCTATGAATTTAGAAACTTGGTGGAAGGATGGGGGATTGGCTGGGGGCGAAAAGGGGTAGACCCTGAATTTTTTTGCCTTGGCCTTGGTTAAATTCTGTTATTGAACATAAATACTGATTCCTTCCAATAATCAGAAGTGAGTATAAATCTGCTACTTCCACTTATTGCATCTATTGCAATATGACATTTGTGCTTTATTTAGCTTCCTAGTGATAGTATCCAAGAATGCAGAGGAAATAATGTAGTGGGAAGGTTTTTAATTTTCTGACAGTAAAGTGGCCATGGACTCTGACACTGAACACGAACAGCAATGGCATGTGGCAACAGTGCTAGCAGAACCAGATTGGCCTTTTAATGTTGTGAAATGTATTTTTTTTTTTTTTACACTATCAGTTAAGACCGATAGTGTAAAGCAAGAGAATGCAGCTCTTCCCCAGTCCAGCCGACCTTATCTGCGTGCTCCTCCCGCAGTCACATAGTAGAGATTATTCTCTAAGCGCTACTTTAAATCTCTCCTCCATCCTCTCTGGCCTTTGTGATTTCAAGAGACTGTTATCGCACTGAGTGGTGAACAAGACTAGAGGCACTGGGTGTTTTCTATTTGAACTTACCCCAAACCCAGTCATTTCTTATCAGAAGAGGAAGTAGAGAGGGGTGGTAATTACCGCTTATATCTGTGAGAGAGATTTCAGACATGCTGGTTTCATGTCTGAATAATCCTTCTATGACGGGCCTGTAACTTTTATGACAAATTTCCAACACAGCTGAGGGCTGTCACATGAACTGAAAGACCAGAGGAGCGAAAGGTTAAACACACATAGAGATTAAATACATGCCTTGTTCTCCCTTATACACAAAGTAAAAATCAGTTAAACGCTGCCGAGTTTAAGTTTGTGATAAATCCATGCCAGATCCATGCCAGCTGCATGGATGAAATTCTATATATTCATCACTTTAGACTTTACACACAGCATGTGAACAAATAGGAATTCAATGAAAGTCACAACCTTATGTCTCATCATTTTATGGAAGCTGTGAAATAGGCAGCGGAATTCTTCAATAAATGATAAAACTGATGATGAAATTAGGCAACTGAGTCACTGTTAGAGCATTAGCGTCCCTCACGCTCACAATAGTCATTAAAGAAGACTCAAAATCAAAATACATTTTTAAATCCATCAGTGTGGCAGCCTGTGAGGGTTAACTCATTACTTCCCAACTCATCATTGTTCTCCAGCAGCAGTGTATTGTACACAGTGGGGTCCAACAGTCTGAGGCACGCTTTCCTATTCACTTCAATGTAAAAAGTATGTGTGTGTATGGTGTCTCTATCTCTAAAAGTGAAAAAAAAACAAAAAACTTTTTTTTCTCATTTTTTTCCCTTTTCAGCAGTGCATGATTCATCATGCCAGATGTTAATATCCCTAAAGGTCAGAGGGAGTCATAAAAGAGTAAAATATGCTTGGTTAAAGTTTTTCTCTGTTGTTTCCAGTCCCTTGCTACACTTATGGGATGGAGGTGGGGGTGGAGGGTGGGGGATACGGTCTTTATCCCCCCTCCCCCAATCCGTAACAACAATAAAGGGTGCTGGCAGTCGTCATGACTCTGAAAGGGAAGTGCTCCATATTGGCTCCGTCACATACACATGCCCTCGCTGCAATGTAGGAGATAAACAAACACAGACACAAAAATGTGGATACAAAACTGGGAACAAAGTGGTTTTTTTTTTGCCTCACGACACTTGGTAAGTTGATTGCTTAAAGCTGAAAAAGGAACACAGGACTCACTGTGACAAGTCAGGTGTGGTGACTAGTCTTTTCAGGTGTGACACACCTGTGACAGCCATATTGAAAGCCCGCTGCTCTTGTTCAATAGCAGTTGATAAAATAAAACCTCTAAAGGTAGGAGTGATTCATCAGTATTATATATCAGTATTCTGGAGCAGGAATTTAAAACTGTGAACATGTTTCCACTCCAGCTTCACATCAGAGAATAACTGCACTTACCTGTGAAACCAATCAGAGCCAGCCTATGACTGTCTTGCTCTTAAAACCTGTATCTTGCCAAAAACTGCTCAACACGCACAACTATCCTAGCAACCAGAGATGGGTCCTGAGGGCTCAGGTTGTAGCACTCAGTGGTTTGGCATTTAGCTATATGTGTGTTTGTACTGTCAGATATCAACCTTATTACTGTTTACTGATGTTACTGCTGATGCAGACCCAACCCCAATGTTTCCTGCTGCGACTGCTTCACATCAAAGCTTTTCACTGGCAAACAGCTGGGAGGTTTGTATACTGGAGCAGCTACTGGAAATTCAACATGTTTGTCATACACATTAGTGGTGCTTTGTGAACAGTGCTACACAACTTGATATGACCTTTATGGTGCAGTTTTGTTAGTGGATCTAGTTTAAATATTATATGATAACAATGTTAATATCCATGTTAAAATCAGCATAAACAAAGCCACTGGACAGGAAAACCATTTTTATCCTGCCAGGCTTGAGTGGTGGCGGCTCAACTCGGAGCGAGTGAGTAAAGCCTGAGAACAGGTTCAGCTCAACAACTCATGCAGTGTTGCTGTATTCATATGTGACACACCCTTCTCTCTTTTTGCACCCTTTGCAATATGGTGTGAGTGCTCTGCTCACTTTCCTGCTCATCACAAGCATCACAGTACCACCGCTGTGTAATCCTCCACAGCTCCACCTTACTGTGCAGCTCACAGCTCCACCCCACAGTGCAGCTGTAGGCTCTGACTCCTAAATTACCTTGAAGGTGGGGAGAATTTTTTATCACCACTCCCCTGTTGGTAGTGTAAGCTTCAGCCTTGATGCATTTGAACATTTAAATTCAGAATTTGGTATTTTGGGGAATTTGCTTATTTGCTTGCTTTCTGAGGCTGAAATAAGAATAACGATAATAACTAAAAACAGTGGTTTGCAAAAGTGAGAAGATCAGTATCTTTTTCATGTCTGTGCGCTCAAGGAAAATTCCAGTATGTATTCATTGTGACCCTATGGGTGGTGCTAACTTTGCACCCCCTACCTCTGTTATAGAGATTCAGTGAAACAAGGACTGACGCTAAGCGACACATGTTGAACAAGCTGCACAAACCTTCTACAGCTTTCCGAATCCACAGGATATGAATCATTTCAAATGCTCGTATCTGAATCAGACCAAATTTCATTATTCATCAAACAAATGAGAAGCCTACCAGTTCAGCTCACCAGCTGGTACAGTGGCAGTTCAACACGTCAGAGGAGCCAGAGGCTCTTTCCGGCAGTTTGTAGATTGTACCCCTATTCCTCACAAATTCCCAGCATCAGTCATGTTACGACATATTTATAGATGTAATGAATTGCGCTGGCGGCGCTGAACGCGGCACAGGAACGTAGGTTCATACTCCAGGTGACGAGTTAGGACTCTTAAATATGAAGGGAGGAGGGTGAGGAGGTGTATGTGTGTATGTGTGTGGGGGGGGGGGGGGGGGGGGGGGGGCGGCCGCCGTGTGAGGACAGGCTGAGGAGAAGTTGTGAACGTGACCATCATGAATAAGACATTAGATGAAAGTGAGAGGCTGTGAAACCATGGTGGGACCAAATAAAAGGCAGATTTATTAAAAGCACATTAAGACGCAGAGAAAACAGAAGCGAGACGGAGCCAAACGTGAGACGGAGAATAATATTTTTCAAAATTACAGTTTACTCTCCATCTTATCAGAAGACAGAGTGAGAGAGGATGTGTTAAACGTGTTTCTATGCCTATAAAGTGTGTGAGTGTCTGTGTGTATGTGAGAGTTTATGTCTGCTTAAAAAAAGACACACACTCACACACTCACACAGGCTAATTAGCACTAATTTGACCACTTGTCTCTGAGGAGAAGGGCTGAAAAAAAGAGAAACGGAGGAGAGGAAATCAACGCAGGCACAAATCATCTGCAACAAATACAGTGACAGTACTCTTTTTTTCTCTCTTCCACACACACACACACACACACACACACATACTCCCATTTTCCCCCATGTTATTTCATTACTCTTAATTGCATCTAATTCTAAGTATTTGTTTTGACAGTTCTGACATTTATTCCAATTATGATTATTGTACCATATTCAGATTTACTTACAGGATGTAGTGCAGGATAAACTCCGAAAGCCATTTTTTTCTTAAATTTCCAAATACTGTTGAGTCACCATTTTAGGTTGAGTTTATGAGGCAAATTCATAGTCACAAAAAAAGCCTTATTTCATGCTATAAAACAATCTATTGCCGAGCAGTAATCTTTAAAATAAGTCAAAGCTTAACTTATTTATGATGGAATTTCCCTTGAGGCAGAGAAAGGAGGAATGTGTTGTTAGTGAAATATAAAAAAAAAAAAAAAAAAAAAGTGAAGTAATTAATAAAGTAAAGCAGAATAAATTCTACCCACGCCATTAAAATGATTCTGATGCACCAGGTATTTCTCTTCCTGCTCACTAAATAGGTCATAATACAAGAACAGAAACGCACCAAAGCACATTTGCATTCACACAGGCACACACACACACACACACAACAGTTAAAGACACAAAATGGAAAGAAAAGATTAATAAAAACACAAAAACAACAGAATTCTAATAACATGACTGGCAATGTAAAGGTCTAAAGCGGATCACAGCAAAGTTAAAAATATTAAAGTGATCAAAACCAGACAGCAAATAAGACATGCTCAGTATTCCTCCTTCTCTATTACTCCTTCATCTCTGTAAATCTTAATGAGCTTCACTGGGCCTTATCATCAGAATGTACAGTAGTCGCGTGTGTATGTGTGTGTGTGTGTGTGTGTGTGTCGTGGAGAGGGTGGGTTCAGGGGCTTCCCTCCACTGCTAAGCAGAGATATAGCACTTCATCAGCATATATGAGTGCAAATGAGGGAGTGAGTGCAGGGAGGATGGGGGGCAGGGGATAATCAATTATTCAGCAGTGAACATTTTTCACTTATTACTTAACTAAATTCTCCACATCCACACTGCCTCTTGTCCAATTCATCATCCCCCCATCCGCCTCCTGTGAAGGGCCCTTCAGGTTTGCATTCTTTCTCTCTCTCTCTCTCTCTCTCTCTCTCTCTCTCTCTCTCTCTCTCTCTCTCTCTCTCGCTCTCTCTCTCTCTCTCTCTCTCTTTCTCTCTCTATCCCTCCCCCTCACTCTCTCTCAGAAACATACAGCAGTAGCTACAACCAAAAGTCATTATGACTCCACTGTGAATAAACTGTTGCTGCACTATGACATCCAATCACCATCATAAGGTAAACAATCACTTACATAAAAGCAGCTTTCCTCAAAGATTGGGAGTTAATTCTATGTACATTTCTCAGAAATAATCTAATTGGCTGATTAAAGCTGACTGGGCGGAGCCAGAGGATCTTTAGCTAGCTTGAGGCCTGGTGCCACGTACACAAGCTTTGCCAGAGTTTGCCTGTGGGAGCCTTTCTGTAAGCAAACATGAGACTGTTCACAGATGTTTATGAAGCTGTTTCCTTTATACTTGTACAGATTTATTTGCTTATTTATTTGCATGACATTTGCTTTCCAAATCAAACCTACCTCTTGAATTGGTAGGAACTGAATCAAGCAACCTGACACATGACCTCAATATAATGAGCTTGAGCATTATGTTGCCTTGGTATAACCAGGTCCGAACTTTTAAATATAGAGAGCATAAGAGTTATTAGGGTGTTCGAGTATTGGGTGTTGCACAGCTTTCAGACTACATGAAATCAGGCGATTGACATCAAGGTAAATACCTACTTTGATTATTATTTAATAAACAAAAAAAAAGGCCTAATAATTGATGCATTTTGTTTCTCAAATGTCTGTCAGTGATGTAAAAAATGAATATCTTTGGGTTTTGGACTGCACTACATAAAAAGCAAGCACCTGCTATAATTTGCAAAGACTAAATGCTTCATTCATTAATTGAAAAATATAATTAACAGATGAATCAATTATGAAAATAAGAGTTACTCATTGCTCTGGATTTTGTGCAACAGTCTAAGACCAAAAATTCCACTTCTTATTTTGCAGTGCAACCGTGTGAAGAGGACAATGTGAATTTTATGTGAGAACTGAATCAACATATAAATAAAAATTTTATACAATTAATTACTGTCACACTGATGAATTTAGAAGTAAAAGCTAAATCAAATTTCACGCACTCACAGTGACAGGAAGTCTGACCATCCAGACCAGAGGGTGGAGTTTGTGAGTCACACTGAAAAAAAGCAATGATGCTAGAATCCAAATCCACAGTGGAGAACACATGAGCTCTGGCTGCTCTTCCAGTCACAGCTAATAACACAGAGGAAAGATGCAGAACAACAAAATGCTGTGTTGCTGGCAAATGACGAGCTGAGACGAAGCGATGACTCTTTCCTAACAGCCCGAGCGGTATGAATGAAGAGGTGAACGTGTGCCAGCTGCTTTAATGATCTTCCCAAACAAGTGACCACTTTAATTAAAAATCTTTTCCCACTCATCCATCATCTTCAAAAAGCAATCCATCACGTTGAGAATGCAATAAACAGTCACCAAGTAATTAACTTGCTGTTATTTTTTTCATTGCATGAGAAATATAGTTAGATACATTTTCATGTATCCTACATTTTATATATATATTGAGATTGAGGACCAAACATGAGATAAATCAGTTTCTGTGCATTAAGCTTGATTAGCAGTAGGTCTCTCCATCCCACTGACTCAGCATGTACAGAAAAGAGAAATTATAACATGCACTGCAATCCATGTTTCAGGCTGTTTCATTTGAAGTCTACACACCTGAGCTCAGTGTACTAGTCAGCTCAGGTTTCTGAACCGCTCCTCCCAAGCAGCAGTGATGTAAATATCAGCCAGTAACTAGTAGCACATATTCAGTACACAAACTCTGCTACACACAAACACAAGACACGCACACACAAAACAAACTACACAGTGGACATGTGAGCATGTCCACAAATATGCATACACTGAATATTCAGGAAGATTGCCTTTGATGCATCGATGCTCCTAAGCTCAAATACACCGACTGTTTAAAGCACATTGGTGCACACATACGCACCCACACAGACACACACAATGTGAAGCCTCTCTCTCTGCTTGGTTTCCTCCTCTGTCACTCTGTCCCGGTAACATTTGTCAGCCCTTAAGCTCCCTGATGTGGAAAATGGACTTTATTTTTATGGTGTGACAAATTAAAAAAAAAAAAAAAAAAGTCCAGCCTCACACCATTAAAGAGGGGTGGGGTAAGGGTACGACAGACATAGAGAATGAATGGTGAGAGAGAGGGAGAAAGAGAGGGAGAGAATGAGAGCAAGAGAGAGAGTGAGCGAGAGAAAGAAAGAAAGAAAGAGAGAAAGACGCCTGAGGCAAAACTAATCTCTGTGGCCTTCTAAGCATCAGTAACCACCCATCTCTCTCCATTTCCTTACTGTGACTCTCATGACATACACACACACACACACACGCGCACACACACACACACACACACACACACACACACACACACACACACACACAGGTCTACATTGCTCTGCAGCAGCAGTTTTCTAGCTTTGGTGGTTTTAATGGCAAACTACACTACAAACTTAATATTCTAAAACAATTATTACGCATTTAGCTTGGATTTCTGTTTGAGCTGAGGCTGTGCGCATCATTTAAAGGCTGAGTCTCCTTGTTTAACTCACTATTTCAGGAGTCACTCTCCATCAAGTGTAAAACTCAAGTGTTAAACTGCTTATTTTTCATATTATTCTTTATTTTCAATATAATAATTATAATATAATTATTATTAAAAATATCAATTACCTATCAGAAAATTAGACAGTACATGACATTAGGTCAGTGGGTTAAATTAAAGTCTGTGTAAAGAACGGTGGTGTAGAATTAGTTTTTTTATTCACTGACCAATTTTTAGCTGCTTGTCATTTTTGAGTTATGACTATTTATTATAACCCAACACTGATACATTAAAACTGTGATCAAGTTGGATAAGGTCACAGGGCATCAATACAATAGAGACACAGTAATATCATAAGTTACTGTGGGAATGTTTAAAATAAAAAAAAAAAGTAGTGGTAGAAGAAGAAGGAGCATTCTTCTTCTTTGTTTCAGCGCTTGTTGTTTGTGTTTCCCACCCACAGACTGCTTTCAATTATGATAGAGTCCTGCTGAGTAATATGACAAAATTCCTGCTGCCTTCATGAAATATATTTAATAACAATTATAATTAATATCAAATGTCATTTTTCAGCTTGTTATTTTTAGGCACACAGTATCTCATTTGATTAAGTGGCATTTATAACCAATTCTAATTCTAAGAAGTTAGTGGACACGTTTCCTAACAGCTGTGTGTTTGTCCTCAGATTTCTATCGGAGGATAGGGGTAAATATTTATTGTTTGTCTGGGGGCTGATGATGATGAGGGTCATGGTCTCAGTAGCTGAGATGGCTGTTACAGAGACAACAGTTGATTTGTTTTCATTAGCTCCACTTTCTGGTCCTTGTTACTGCCCGGCTTTAATGTACCTGTGCTGGTCTGTCTGCCAGTCCAGTCTGCTCAGGCATCTACCAAACCGTACACTGCACCACACCACCGTGAAACCAGAGACCTGTGTGTTGTTTTTTTTTTTTTTTCTGAAAGATTGCCTTAGACCTCCACTGAGTCCCAAGACAACAACTGTTTACTCAGACCAGTTTTTACATTTGAAACGCCTCCGTTTTCTCTGGACATCTCTTACTGTCCATTTCAAATGAAGCACTTCCTGCAATCAAAGATGCACAGCGGAACAGGCAAGCACACACACTGTGTCAGGAATCCATTGGATGCAGATCAAAATCACTCGCTCACCCTCGCCCTGCCTAAGCTTCCATCTCTCTCCCTGACACACACCTGCATGAAGCCCTCCCCCTCCATCCACTTCTTATGGCATTAAACATTTATGATGTAAACCATTAGTCCTTTTGTTTCTACCCCTGCCTGCTAGCAGCTGCCTAGAGGCCACTGAAAAGTCTGTGTGAGGGTTTGAATGCATGCTGTGTGTGAAAGTATCAAGTTTTAAATACTGCTTTGACTTTTTTTTTTTACGCTTGTTAAATTGTATATGTTTACAATTTTTTTTCCCAATATAATTATTATTGATAATATTAATTAGCAACTGGCAAAGTCCATAACATCAAGTCAGAAGATTTAATTGCACAAATATTTGATATTTCATTTGTGAAATGTTGGAAAACTGACAAAATGGAGGTATGATTTCTTTTTGTGTGTGCCTATCTCTTTTCAGTCAAAGGTGTTCTCACAATGTTTGACTTCCACAAGTTTCAGCTGGAGGTGTGTGTGTGCGTAGAAGGGTGACCAAGTAAGTGAGTGAGGGCACGTGTGTGTGTGTGTGTTGGCAGTTGTGATGAAATTCTGTCGTCGTCTCAGTAAATGAGACAATAACCGAGTGTGTGAGTAAGTGTGTGTGAAGATAAAACTGAGGGAGTGTGAGAGTGATTAAAAGAGTCAATAAATGCGTGTGTGTGTTTGAGTGTATGTGCGGTTAAATAAGCCAGTAAATGAGTGTGTTACTGAGAGTATGTGTAAACAACAGAAAAGCTAATCTTGCACTTTGTTCCTTCATTCTCTAACACACAGTCCTACATTACAAACCATGTAGTACCAATCATGTAGCTTATGTTCCGTAGAGTAGCTCATGTGATGGCAGCTGCTGTAGCAGCTCCACCTGTAGCTGTGTTGAAAGGACAGAGGCTTGTTGAACTGTCTTCTCCAGGCTAACTAAAATAAAAACTTAGAAGAAGAAAACAGATGACCAGAGACAAACTTTCATGTATGTGGAAAAATCCCATATTGTAGTTCCTGACTGGTAAAACACTCCTACCCAAGGACGCTATCTCTTCTTCAGGAGTTGGATAAATACTGGACTTGTGGCACTAATAAGCAGCATCTAGAAATTCAGTACTGTAATGTTTCTGCCACTGATGTCAGCTTTGATGTTACCAGTTCTTGGAAGGAAAAAAAAAAAACCCACCAATAATTAGACAAGAAGCTCAAGAGCGATACAGAATGTGGCTGTAACATTAACGTTACTTTGAGTCAGCAGTTTTTCACATTTATAGGCTGTTTGCAGGAATGAGTGCAAGCAAGATTATCATTAGCTGTCAGCTATCTACAACTTCCTCTGGATGTTCAAATAAGGGATAGGTTTTCATTCACAGTTTTAGTACATCCAAATAAGAGGGGATGACAGGGAGTAAATCAGCTTTGTGTGAATTATGAAACAATCTACAATAAACAGGTAAAAAGCTCAGGATAGATAAGAACAACAAAGGTAACCCCGCTTACTGTGCAACAAAGATGGTGACAGATGTAGCCTTGGAATATTTAGAAGACATCAAAATCAAAAATACACAATAAAAGTGAAACTAAAACTTGACTTGAAAATGTCAGTTAAACTAGAATACGTGTCAGTCAGTATCTACCCAAAGTGACTCAGGGGTTTGTTTTTGATCAGTCATGTTGTTCAAAAGTTCACTGCAGGCGGGAAGTTAGGAACTTGAGTGATTGAGCAATTTCAGTGGCTGGTTCTGGCCTTTATACTTTAATTAGCAAACAACAACAGTAAAAATAAAAAAAAATAAAAAAAAACACATTGTTCACAGAGTAAGAGACACCAACTAACACAACACTGTGGTGGAATCACATATCTATAGGAACAGAAGAGCATCTGCTCTGAGACAGACAACTAATGGAACACTAAAATGCTTCAGAAAATGCTGTTGGTTGGATTGGCTAGCACAAACACAGACACTCTCTCTCTCTCTCTCACACACACATACACTCACTTATTTACACTCTCCTCCTCCCATTCAGTCAGTGTGAACCACTCTAATGGGCACACAGACTGGATTCAATAGGCAATGGAGAGAGAGGAGGCCAGCAGGTCCACACGATGAAAACCATTGTGTTCACAAAGAATCAATCAGTGCTTTTCAATGTAATTCCATTCCATTCACAAAGGGCCGGGAAGCAATTTTAAAATGGAAATGCCACTTGACTTCAAGTGGAGGAGAAAGAGGGAGGAGAAGGAGGGAGGACTGAACCTATTCATTTGAGGCTGCAGTGTGTTAAGGTATCTCTCTTTCAACGCAGAGTGGTTACACACACTCCTCTTTGAGGAACTGAGCTCTATGAGGCACCAGCAGCCACGTCTGTGTGTGGATGTGTGTGTGTGTGTGTGTGTGTTTGCACTTGCATTCCAGTTGTATACCTGTGGAACAAAGGATGTTTTTGCACAGTCACATTTAGTCACTATGGCTGATTCAGGGCCAGTGCTCCAGAGTTAAAGGAACAGTCCCAGGAAATAAGCCAGAGTCAAACAAGTTCTCACACGTAGAATATGTCATTTGTCAGTGCCTTGCCGTTATGAAAATAATTTATATTGCACTTTTCCAGCCTTCTCTGGTTAAGTTTTATTTAAGTTTAGACAAGAAGATCAACATCAAATTATAATGTCTTCAAACTATATGACCAGCAGCTTGCAGACACAGGTGAATTATATTATCAGAAAGCTGAAGTATCAAATCATGGTTTTTATGTAATTTCAAACATTTTATTAACATTTTATTCTACTTTTAAGGCCACTGTTGACTTCAGATCACCAATATTTCAGTCAATATCTTGTTAAATGTGTGGTTAAAAGTTCAGAATGATTAAGTGGCATGTGGAGATAGCAATGAAGCCACATACATGTCCTGTGTGTAATGGCAAACTTCACTTCTGGTAAAACCTGCTATTAACCCAAATATCTTTCATGCACACCAGTGCTTCTTCTGTCAAACACAAAACTAACATGTCTCATTGCTGTGAACTGCACACCTGTCACATATTTCTATGCACCAATCATCCATCCATTTTCTATACTGATTAATCAGTCAGTGTTGCGGGGAGCTGGAGCCTATCCCAGCTTACTATGGTCAAGAGGCGGGGTACTATAATAATAATAATAATAATAATAATAATAATAATAATAATAATAATAATAATAATAATAATAATAATAATAATAACAATAATAATAATAATAATAATAACCACATTTATTATTATTATTATTATTATTATTATTATTATTATGTTGATAATTACTGTTCTGTCCTGCCAGCCATAAACAGAGATCTGAGGCTGTAGTGGACACAGGTCACATGTCACAGTCTGTCTGAGTATTGTTTCTGACCATGTTCATCCCTTTATGGCCACAGTTCACCATCTTCTAATGGCTACTTCCAGCAGGATAATGCTCCATGTCACAAAGCTAAAGTCGTCTCAAACAGGTTTCATGAATCCAGTAGAACACCTTTGGAATGTGGTAGAACAAGAGACTGGCAGCTTGAATGTGCAGCTGACAAATCTGCAAAAATGAATGATGAATCATGTCAACATGGAGCAGAACCTCAGAGGATGGTTTCCAACATCTTGTGGAATCAATGACAAGAAGAACTGAGGCTGTTTGAGAGTAAAGGGAGAAACTACCCAGTATTAGTGTGGCATTCTTCATAAATTAGTGTATGTAGAAGGAATCAAAGAGATGAATTAGTGAGAACAGGACGATTTAATACAGATATCAGTCAGATAAATTTGTGTAGTATAGTGTCCATTTATTTGTCTGAAGCTAACACATGAGAGATCTCTGGCTACAAAAGCTATCACAGCCTTCTCACCCCACATATATTCATCTCAGTGCCAACACACATGCCAGCCAAGCCTCTCCAACAGCACACCCCCCAGCTCTGAAGCACACACACACACACAGATACACAGTTATAGTCACACACAAAGACATGCACACAGTTGCACACACACACACACACACACACACACACACACACACACACACACACACACACACACACACACACATTCCAGTGGCGAGTGGTCCACTGTCCGGGATCAAGCCAAGGTCAGGCGTGTGATTAGCGATTAGCGCCAGAGGCTACCACTGGCAGGCAGTTTCCCCTTAATGAAGCCATCACTGCATGGAGAGAGCGAGAGAAATACTGCCAGTCAGCCCAACTGGACCTGCCTGATTTACAGCTGTAGCAGTCTACACATCAGCCATGCTAAGGCAATATACGGAGATGTGGCTAAAGGAGTAGTTAAACTGTCAGTGAGTGACAGGCTGATGATATAGCGTCAGCTTCTAGTTCACTGGCATTTGGAAAGTGACACATTGTGACACTTTCTCTTTATGCTCATACTGGACAATTTTTACCCTGAATGTGAATGGGCACAGTGACAGCGAGGTTAACAGATGAGACTTGCAGTTAAAATGTTTGGGTGCTAAAAATTTAATTGAACTGAAAATAAAAGGAGAAAATATGATTGTTTTCTGTAAACTGTTTTTATTTATTTTTTGCATCCTTGCATGCAGTCTAAATTCCTACAGTTCTAATTCTGCACCAGTGAATGTCACGCTCATCATTATGTTTGGTACACTGCAGGACTAAAGTCATGTCTTTGTTGGGAAACTAAATGTTTATGAGTTGTTTATGTTTATAAGCCCTTATTTTCCTTGAGAGTTTTCAGCAAAGAACAATGTGTGCTCGTACTAGTCTGTGGGAAACAGAAAGTTCCTAGACAGTTACTGTAGTTCCAGAGAACTTCCAGCGACAACTTGCCTGAAAACATGATTTAACACCTAACTTGGGGATGTCAACTCATGACCTCAGTATTAACAACAGCTCTGGCTGAGTGGTTCTTTCTAAAGGGTGGGTCGGAATCACTCTGATCCAGGTATTATACAACTGTGCATGAATGATTACACAGTTTTATTAGACAGCAAGCTTACAGGTTCTGCTCCCTGAGGCGCGGCCTGCACGAGTCCCGATGCGTGGTAAAGATTTGAATCAAACCCCTAGTGTATACAAAACAGAACATGGCAGACACACTTCACTGTGATATGAGATATACATAATGCACAAGGCATGAGGTGCAATTGCAAATATGATTTAATATATACAGTATAATATATATGAGAAGCAGAGCAGGGGGGGAGGCTGGCGAGATGGAGGGAGAAATAGGCTCAGCCAGTAACATCAGAGTGAAGCAAGTCAGGAGAAGCAAACATATGTCTTTGGTAACAGGATATGTTCCACAGGCTTTTAAGGTTGCAGTTATCAAACCTTTACTTAAAAAGCCTTCTCTGGACTCTGACATTTTGGCAAACTATAGACCTATATCCAATCTCCCCTTTAATTCTAAAATTCTTGAAAAGGCTGTTGCAACTCAGTTGTGTGACCATCTACATAGGAACGGTTTGTTTGAAGTTTTTCAGTCAGGATTTAGAGTTCATCATAGCACAGAGACAGCACTGGTGAAAGTTACCAACGACCTTCTCATAGCATCAGACAATGGACTCGTCTCTATACTTGTCCTGCTAGATCTTAGTGCTGCATTTGACACTATTGATCATAGTATCCTATTGGAAAGACTGGAACATGTTATTGGGATTAAAGGAACAGCACTAGGCTGGTTTAAATCATATCTATCAGATAGATACCTCTTTAAACCCACATCCTGTTAATGTTTAAAAGTAATTTTACTGGGCCACTGATAGACAGAGAAAGAGAGAGGGCATGTGTGTGGGTGATCAACAGAGAAGAAGCATGCAGATGGACAGAAAGAGAGGTGCAACAGATAATCACAGAAGAAACAGACAGAAAATGACTGGTAAATTCAGTGTGGTAATTCAGTGTAATTCTCAGGTTTATCAGTGAAGTGTTTAAAAGTTCACTGCAGACTGTGAGAAGCAGGCTGACAGCTGTCTCATGAATGGGTCATACATGGGTCTGCTGTCTGAAAGTGGTAACAAGTCCCTGGATTCATTGTTCATTTATCTCTTGTCACATGCTGTATGTGTGCCATACACTCTTTCCTCTTCCTGTAAAACTTTTTTTTTTTTTTTTGATGACTCATGCTGCACTCAGGGGCAGTTACATAAATTTATCCAATCAAACATGATTTGGAGGGCTAGCTAACCCTGCCCATCAAATAAAACCGGACATGCCCTGTTAGCCAGCGGGCAGCCCGTAGAGCTATATACTACATAGTAGTATATGTAGTAGTATTGTCTTTAGATTTTAGCCTCTAGTACAGCTAGTCCTATGTAATTCCTTAGCTGCATCACCTAAAGTCCACTTTGAACTGATCCAAAAACATTCAAAGGATAAGATTTAAATCCATCTCATAACCATACTCCACCCACGTGCTCAGTCTGATTAACAAATTCATCATCAGACACTTTAACTTCTGTTTCTCTGTGACTTTACTTAAGGGGGAGAAGGATCCTACAGTAACATTCACATATATTCCTTTCACATATTTCACGACTAAAGCTGAAATTTCATTTGTGAATATGAAGAAGCTTGAGACCAGTGCTGGAGCTGCCTGAATAACCAGTGAACCAATCGATAGGAATCTCTGACAGCAGCCGTGTTCTGATTCACTGCTCGAAGCCCTCCATTCATACACAGCACCAGCTGCACAGAGTCAGTCACTAGTCAATACATTAGTCTATGGCCCAGGTTGAACCGTGTTCTGAGTGAACATGAAGGAATCTTTCTACTCATTCGATTTGCCTCTGTGCAGTCATACATTTTTTGGTCAATACTAACCCAACATCACAGTCATACTGCCTCTAGAATTTGCATTTACTAACAGTAATGAAATAACATTGATGGTAACTGAAGAAGGGGGTATAGTTAGAATTTAATATAGCAGCCTCTTCATCCCTATCCTTAAGCAGGGACACACACACCACCATCCTATCTTTATTATGTCAGCTATCATCTTTGCCCCCTTCCTTTGCTTTATAATGGCTAATTAAAAGAAACAGCGCAGAGTATGTGGCTCAGGGGTCAAAAATTAATTCACAAAGACATGTAAAAAAACAACAAAAATCAAAAGTGAGGTGGGACACGCAATAAAACACTATGGGCTCTAGTTGCCTGAAACAGGGCAAGAGAAGCCGAAGTCTCTGGAGCGAGCTGAAGTTCATCTCCATGAATTAACAAAAATATAAAGGGTGGAATTAACAGGCAGCTGATGTATGTTGGAGCAGCAGGTGTGGGGATATCAGAGGGGATGGTAATAGTTGTGTAAACCATTAGGTCACAGGTAAATTAATTTAAATTCTGTGATACTTCCTCTCCTTTGCATATTTGAAGGCACTCAATTACGTCTTTACCACAAGAAACATATCATCTTAAAACACACAAATACAAAACATTAACATTAAATCCACGTGTCTCATCAAAAGGTTTCAATAGTTAATGAAGCTGTGTCAACAGTGTGTAAAGTGCGCATGATTTTGGAGAGGGGTGAGTCTGCATGTGGCCATGGAGTCGGTTCTAAGCAGGAGGAGAAACACATGAACATCACCCACTGAAATCATGGAGGGTGTTCCTGTCTCCACAACCTGTACTATCACTGCCCTTTTTATTCCATTTCATCATTTACTACCTTTTGCCATTGTGTATCCTGACACTATCCAGCACCCCAAGCTTTTTTTGCCTTCCCTGCTCAGCAGCAGCTGTCAGCAGCAGTCACTTCAGGTCTTGTATTAATGGGTCGAATCAGGTCTGGCATTGATTTAGAGATAATTGCAGGTACCAGATCAGTTCAGGTTAAGCTTTGCTGGTCCATTATTTCTTCGCAGCATACAGGATGGATCATTTTCTGCTGATCATATGGATACGCTTCTATGAGTTTAAGCCACAACTGCAAATATTTCTAAACATGATTGGAAGGAGCCAAGTGGAAAACTCAGTGTAACAGCTGACTCAGAGAGTTTGAACTTGAGCTTCAAGAGGGCAGCTGGGTTTCACCGTTAAACATGGAGTCTGTGCATCACAGCATTCCAGTGTGATGTTTAGAAAACATAGGCCATTATTTAGCATTAGATCTTGACTGATCCTGTCACAGTGTCCACAGATTTAAATCATTAATGCTGTTGTGCCATTTCACTTAGTATTAATGAAGGAATCTGTCTGTCGATATTTCAGTTTTCTTAACAACAGCTCATCCAATGGACTTCACACTTTGTGGGTGTAACTGCTGATTGGTTGTTTGGAGGATGCTCTCAAGACAGCTGCAGGCCAAGCAATCAACCCTGACCAACAGACACATGTTGAAAGGGTTCGTGAGTAAAATTAGGCTCCTCTCTCATATCAATGATGACGAAACACGTTTCATTCCTGCTGCTGTGTGATGACAAGTCTTCAGTCAGCTACATAGAAAAGACCTGACATGCAGTAGATGACAAGTGTATCAAACAGAAAGAGCCTTCACTAAACAGAACTGAAAGGTGTTTTTGAATTTGGAAAGTCTGTGCTCCTCTGCCACATAAAGCCACGGAAATTACTGGTGCAAACACATCTGCGAATGACGGGCAGACACAAGAAATAAAGACGTGATTGAAAAGAATAGCATAAAAACTGTTCTTGCCCTGGTATGTCTTAGAGTTGCTGAGTGCAAGTCGAATTTTCTGAACTTTTATAATTTAATGGAAACACAACTACAAAGTCTAATTTATATCAACAATCTATACACAATGTATTCTTTATATCCCTCTCTCTGTGGGTATCATGTCTATCAGTGTGGTAGTCTGTGGCCTGTAGTTTTCTTCTCTCTTGCTGATCTGGTCTGCTGGTCTGTGCTCTGATATGGAGACCGGGAGGCAAAATGTTCTTCTAATTCTCTGTCATAAAAAAAAAAACACCACAGTGGCTCTGGCACTCAACACACTGCCTACATGCACACATAACATGGAGCATGGGATACTTCAGATGTCAGAGAGAGTGTGGAAAAATGGTTTCATAACCACGGGGGTGAATATATCTATTGAAATGGAAACCAATGAGATAATGAATAAAAGTAGATCATGTTGGAACAGGCAGCACTGGCTTATACAGCCAGTGGGGAGACAAAGAGAGTGGACAAAAGATGGCTTAAATCACACACTCACACACACCCGAGGGTGTGAGAGTGAGAGAAAGGCCAGGGCCGAGTCGGAGGAATTAATTGAGGTAGTTTGTTTCACAGCGGGGAGTCTATTAAATGCCATGTCACCACTGGGCCATGGGGAGTAACACACTAGCACTGGGAGGGAGGGAAGGTAGGGAGGGGGTGAGGGTTGTAGTGATGCCAGTATGAGCCATTTCTCTAAAATCAGCACTCACATCTCACCTCATTCATCTCCTGCTCCATCTCTCTCTCTCTCTCTCTCTCTCTCTCTCTCTCTCTCTCTCTCTCTCTCACTCCTTTCCTTTTCTTATCCCTCTCTCCTCCATCTCCTGCTGACCAACGGTGTCTCTACCATCCTTCTCCCTCTACCTTATACTTAGTCTGCCCTTCTTTCTGTTTTCCCCTCCCTTCATCTCTTTTTCTTCTTCTATTCTGTTTCTCCACTTCCTTCTCTTTTCCACAGAGTTTTAGCATGTCTTTTTACTGTGTCTTTTCCTCTTTCTCTTGGTGTGTGAGAGCGGTTTACTCTCCTTTCTATGTTACGTCTTTCTTTCTATCCCTGCTCTCCTTCTCTCATTCTGCCTTTCATCAGCTTCACCCTTCTCTCCAATCTTCAACACATGAGACTATTAATGTAAAGTATCACAATTACTTCTAACGTATTAAATACCCAAAGAAAAGTGGACACCCATGACAACATTGGAATTAAGGAACTGATATTTTCCACAACATGACATAGCCTCCATGCACAAACCCAAGTCCATAAAGAAAACCTTTTTTAGTGTGGAACAACTGCCCTCGTCTGACCTCACCCCATCCAACCCTTTTGGGATGAACTAGAACGCCTACTGCGATCCAGGATTTAGCACTCAACATTACTGGCCAACTGATGCTCCTGTGGCTGATTGGGAGCAGAGCCCTGCAGCACGGGTTCCAAAAACCTGGTGAAAAGTCTGAGACCAGGAGAGTGGAGGCTGTTACAGCAGCAGATTAATGGTTTTGGAATCACATGTTCAATGATCACACAAGACTGGAATGTCCACATCATTTGTTAAGACCACATACTTTTAAAATGCTATTTATTATATTTATTATTTATCTACCGTGTGTGTGTGTGTGCATGTCTCAGGGTTATCATAATGGCTTAACTAATGCCAAACAGGCACACACACACACACACACACACACACACGCACACACGTTATATTGAAAAAGGGGTTCTACAGTTAGCGCAAACTCATACCATTTATGTATGAGTTTGTTTTTGTATGTTTATGTATTTACTGTGTGTATTTAGAACATTAGCTCCAGATCAATGACATAAATGACGCTAAAGGTGATGAATGTCAATTTTAATAAACCATTATTCTGGTTTATAGTACATACAAGCACAGGGTAACCAAAGCTACATGTTATAGTGTCTAAGATTTTAATTAATACCATGATATTTATTATTATGATGTCCTATTGTGACACATTGTGGTACTCACAAAATGTGGATATCCCGAAATTGTCCACAGATAAGACAAGGACCCACTCTGAATTTCTAAGTCTACTGCGTAGTTGCATGTAAACACACACCAAATCAGTACAGTCTAGACCTATAGTCTGGAGGCACCCACTGGAAATGATGCATAGAGCTACATGTATACGTGATCCTGAAGACCTAGTGCTGCATGGTTTGTGTTGTCTTGGTGGATGAATTGAAGGGAGGGAGGGAAATCTGGACAGATGCCCAGCACCTGTCTGGAGACTTCTCCACAATCTCTCTCTCTCTCTCTCTCTCTCTCTCTCTCTCTCTCTCTCTCTCTCTCTCTCTCTCTCTCTCTCTCTCTCTCTCTCTCTCTGGCTGGAAATATTGACTGGCAAGCACTCTGCCCAATAAAATTAATTTTCTGCAAGACATGCCAAAGGTGATGCCTGAGAAAATGGAGGTTTCATGGAGGGAGGGGACGAGGGGGGTGGTGGTGGGGGGGAGGTGGGGGGGGGGGGGTTAATAATGGAGATTGGGGAAAGTGGGCATGAGAAGAAGAACTCACAGCTGAGTATGGAAAGGAGAGATCTAAACAGAGAGACTGAGAGCGGACGCAGACAGACAGTTAATGAGAGGAAGACAATGAAGAAAGGAGAAATAGAACACGATATGTTTAATTTCTCCTCAATTTCTCAACCAAACAGCCTGCCTCCAAAGAAAGGCATGGAGTGACATGAAAGCATGAGGATTCTAAAGAATATGGTCCTAAAAACACCACCAAATATTTTATTAGGAAAACCACACTAATACTGACCCCACCATCTGCAGCCTCAGCAGTCAGTCAGGCCAATTAAAGGCAACAATATTTTTACACTATGCTGAACCAATAAAATGCAGAGTCAGGGTTTAAAGAGTTGAGCAGCTTTAAGTAGACTTCTCATTTTGGCTCTAAAGCTGATAGAAGTGCAACTCTTCATATCTTCTGATAGGGCGTTCCACTTCTGACTTTAACTGTGGTATAAAAAACATCAAGAAAATGGTGAACATAACGCAAAGGTGTGTGAGAGTAAATCACTATTGCAGATTAATTGTATGTGAATGTAATTTGTGCAAGACGAGTTTGGGTTTCAGTGTGAAGATACCAATTGTTCCAAATGTGCCGTTTCTATCTGTGTGTGTGTGTGTGTGTGTGTGTGAGAGAGAGAGAGATAGTGTGTGTGTGTTTGAGGGTAAATGTGTGTGTTGGTCTATAGTGAATCAAGATGAAAATAACAGCAGCAGCTCATCAAATTTTTATACTCAACAACAAGTCAGGAAAGGAAAACCTGCCAGGAAACCAGTGTAACTCGTGGCTTTGTGAGTGTGTGATGATGTTTGTGTGTGTGTCTGTCTGTCTGCTGTATATACGGGTGTGTGTCTGTTGAAACGGGTGAGCTAAATTGTTGAATTTTACAAAAACAAGTGTTTGTCATATATCTTTCAGATTGCTCAGCAACAACGAGACAGGAAAGGAAGTTAAAGCAAACAAAAGCAGCTCAGGTCAAATTAGAAAGGATGAAGCTGGAGCTGGAACTCAACAGTTTAGAGTCATAAATGAATAATAATATTGCAGTTACCAATTGAAAGACACAGCTTTACTTGGATTACAATCCAAGTAAAAACATATTTAAGTGAAAATGAAGAACGTGTTGGTGGATGAGTGCAGGCTGCTGCCTTACGTCAGCAATAAGGCAGCCCACTACTGTTTTTACTGTGTGTTTCCATGTAGCTGTTCCGAGTGTCACTTTGCAGTTATGTGTTTTCAAAGGAATTTAAAAGTCATGCTCTACAGAAAAAGGTCTTTACAGCTTTATTTGGACGTCTCAGAAACCGACATATACAACATACAAAGAGAAACAAGAGACCGTTTAAATGGAGAACACTGTAATATCTGCAACAAGGTGGCATTTAGCAGTGCAGAATGGAGGAGCCATAGCTGGACTCTCTGACTGTACTGAAATGTATTCAGAAACTCAAAACTTCTCTCTCTAAAGACACAGTCTTGTGGGCTGTGTTTGGCTGACTGACAGACTGACTGTCAGCCCCGTTGTTGCTTGCTTATCCCACCTCAGCTTTATCCAGGCTTTGTTTGTTTTGAATAGTTTGGGAGTTTTTGGCTGCACTAACTGACATGATGACTGGTGAACCCAAAGCTTAATATCCATGATTTTTTTTTTTTTTTTTTCCTTTTTTCAAATGCGGCTGAGCTTAAGTGATTAGTTGTTCAATTAAATAGTCAACAGACTGATGACAAGTTTGAAAATGTATTCCCAGGTGAAATTGGGTGACCGAAAACCGAAGATGAATTAAATGAAGAAAAGGCAGGACAGTGGCAGTCGGTGCAGGGCAGTCCAGCAGCACCAAGATGCTAGATGAGGTAAATAAAAGCTGGCTGAATAATGTATGCTCCAGATGCTGCCGGCTCCCTTCTGCTGCTGCCTAACTGAAAAGTGGAGCTGTGGACACACACACAAACCCAGAAACAGTGCACATGTCACTACAGTCACAACTCATGTACTTGTGCACCCCTGTCCTCCCTTTACAAGTGTACACTTTATCATTTTATTGAACTGTGTGTGTGTGTGTGTGTTTGTCTGTGTGTGTCTGTGTGTCTGTGTGTGTGTGTGTCTGTGTGTGTCTGTGTGTGTCTGTGTGTCTGTGTGTGTGTGTGTCTTTCCATAGTGCCATATGCAGCAATCGTTGAACAAGGCCAGTCCATGTAATTGATTTGGACATGTTGAGAAGAGACCATTAAAGTAAATTGAGGTGTGAAAAAATGGAATGGAGGGGAGGCATCTGTTCATCTCTAAACTACACAGCAATTACACAATTACAGACTAACCCCACCCTCCATTTCATGACCAATTCAACCCATCCAACAACCCCTTTGTGCAGGCTGGAGTTTTAGCTCTAAACCCTCCTCAGCTGGAGGCATAAATAATCCCAGAAACGGGGTAAAAGGCTGGAGACAAAAGGCAGACAGCTCCAGTCATGGTCCTGCATGACTTAAGTTGTCTGCTTTACTGCACTCTTTGAAAGAAGGCAGTCTATTAATGTTATACACTCACTCTTTTCCTCAATGCAAGCTTCACTGCATCACCACTGCACTGCCAGTCCTGCATCTTGCAGGCATCCACCTGTGGGCTCTGATTCAATGAAAGGTGTGTTCATACATATACAGGCACAAACCGAGAGATTCTCTTGCATTTTTGCTCCAAGCACGTTGCCACTGTACCGGGATAATACGAAAAGCTGCTCATTTCCTTAGCGCTGTGTTTTAGTGTATTGATTTTCAAATGCAAGTCCCGGAAGATAGTTAAAGTTCTATTGTAGAGAATTAGAAAGTAATTTTTCCTCGATTTTGGTTGAAGTTCTTTTACAGAGTTGAGTGGAGTAAAAGACAACAATTTGGACACCAGCGTTTTGTGAAGGAAGATTTTAAATGTCTAAATAAAAATAAGTCAAAAAAAAAGACAATCAACTGTCCAATCACAGCTCTGGGGCAGGGCCATGAGCAGAGCTGATCAGAGGACGATAAACTAATTGCAACAGATGTCTGCAAGGAAGGTAGCTACAAGTGCCTGAAGGGCTGATTCTAAGAAGGGATGATGAATGAATGAATGTCACAGTTAATAATGTTACCTCCTGAAATCCATGAAATCAGCTGTTTGCTGTAAACTAACACTAGCTAGCTAACAATTAAAACTGCAGACAATCAAACACAAGTGTAATTGAATGTACAAGCAATAGCAGTGTCCCTGCAGCTGGCTGGTCCACTGAAAAACCGTTTTAATGTGAAAGGCTGACTGTCATGGCTGCCATCAGTTTGTATTTGCACAGATAAGCTCCGCCCACGGTCATGTATCCAGAGATGTGATTGAACAGCTGATTGGTTTTCTTGCACCCAATAATAGTGCTTTGTAGTGGCAGGTGTATGTTACTCTTCATCTCGTTTTCTGTATTGTGATTTGAGCTTAATGTGGTGTGGAAATCAATGTATAGCTTAGCGTGTGTTGCATTTAACACAGTGTGTATGGAGACTTAATATAAGCCGAGAACACTGATCGCAGTAACATCACTCCAGTGATGTTACTACTCTCCAAACATTCACTAACTTAAAATAATGTTTGCAATGACAATCTTTACCGTTACCTGTTATATGATTTACAAAACACCTGCCAGCCAATCAGACAGTGTTTTGCATGGCAGACAAACACACATGGTTTTAATTCACTAACAAATTACTATGTTGACCAACACTTGATTTCAGATCCTAGACGTCAGATGCTGATGATTGACAGATGTTGCCTCCTTGTCCGGCCCTCTCTCTCTCTCTCTCTCTCTCTCTCTCTCTCTCTCTCCCTCTCTCTCTCTCTCTCTCTCTCTCTCTGACTCCATCCAAGCATAATTCCCCACCCCTTCACAGCGAGAATGATATACATCTCAGGTACTGGTCAGGGCATCTATTATGAATAAGACACACACAGTGCTGCTAGCAGTGGTAATGGATGGACTGGACCCAGGGCTGGATGCACACACACACACACACACACACACACTAAGTCATATTTGGGGCTATAGCATAGCTGACAGCTCCTGCCCATTCAGCAGGGCCTGTCCGATTTGTTTCTCACTAACGGAGGGAAAATATGAGAGAGGAGGGGGAAGAAAAGGAAAGATAAGAAGGAATTTGGAAAAGCAAGGAGCCGTTTTAGCCAGGTTGTTTTTAACTTAGCTAGTTTTTACCATAATCTTGGCACTTGTTCTGCTCTATACTTATATATTCATGATTTTTTTAATGATGTGAGTAGAAAACACTTTAATATTACCGACAACTGCTACTGCTGCTGATACAGGTTCTATTAGTGATACTAAGGGTATTAGTGCTAATATCTGGATGCTTTTACTACGTAAATAGAATTCAAACAACCAGTTAACACCAAAAATCAACCCACACTCCACTTGTGTGTGTGTATGTGCATTTGCACTTGTGCACAAAGTTTCACCGAAACGTTTGATTCTGAACACGCTAAGCACAATAAAGAGGAGTTTGTGTGTGTGTGTCTGTGTGAGTGAGTGTGTGACAGTTCCCATCAGTCAGCCACCATTTAGATAGCTGGAAACAGAGTCGTAAATCAATTTTGTGCCGATTATGACACAATATGGGGATGCACACTCTCACACGCGCTCAGATAGTGCCGTAATGTCATGTTCTGTTGGTTTAAACGATCATTATGGTGAGAGAGAGGAGAGAGAAACATATAGAGGTTTATTCAAAGGAAGGAAAGAAAGGATGTCTCTCAAACGAGGCAGATGTAAAAATGGACACACGTAAGTGAAGTGGAGGATGATTTTGTTTCCTTCTATCACTGCATCCCTCTCTCACTCACTGTTTCACCCCGTCCTTCAATCATTCATCCACCCAAACTCCTAATCTCTCCATATAATGTATTTCCTATGAAGACAAAAGGCTTGATTTAATCCTTGAGTGCCTCGTTCATCTCTCAGCCATTGTGACTTTTGACCCCCACCTGCACTCCCACCCCTTCCCGTGACCTTGGCGAGGTCGTGACCTCTGACTCAGGGCTGAAAAGATGTGGGTGTTGTTGTAGTGGGAGGACATGGATGGATTTGGGCTGGCTATGAATAGAGATCAAATCAACATTAGGAGCACCCTGGGGACCAGTTTTATTGATGCGTACTTCCTTTCGCACAGTGGCGATAGTAACGGGGGAAGGGTAGGGTGGAGGTTGAGCGTCGAGGCAGTATACTCCATCAGAACTGCTCACTTCAGATGTTGGATCAGGACTGCGCACAACAATTTCTGTTTCTTTCGGAAAATCCAACATTCACACTCATGCTGTGATCGGTCAGAGGTACATATTTAGAGAACTGCATAACTTTTTTCAAGATGGTGCAAAGATGGTATCAGTGAAAGCTGCACAAATGGGAAAAAAACATAGGAGGATAGCATTAACTTAATTTTTGGCAAGATAAAGACTTATGTTTGAGTGATTGTGGCACTTAAATTGTATTATAGGACTAGTGGGCATCATTATGCCTGTAGTTTTTACTGAGGTCACTACAATAAAATGTATTATGGTCAGTCTACACAGCCTAGTTCACTGACACCAAATTTACCTCTGCTTTGATGATAAACTTTTGTTTAACTTTCATCTCAGTCAAAGAGTGTGCTTCAGTTAACACACTTCAAGTTACGCTAAATATGGGGGTTCTCAAGGTTCTCAAGGGCCAATCATTGTTGTTCTTGGTAGCACTCAGTATGAGTGTGTAAAAATGTACAAATCTTTGCTGTGCACAACATACATGTTAAATGAAAATATAAAGAAGATGATCATCTATATGGTGTTAAAAACCCAGCAATCATGCTTCACAAAGGTGACAGTGTTTCTGAGGAACCATATTAAAATCCAGTTTTGTTACTGGGGGTTGGTGTTTCACAGATTATGATTCAAACCACGCTTCTTACATGTTGATGCAGCTAATACAGAATGAGAGGTTTCATATGGAGTCGTGCAGCACATGACATGAGACAGAGAATCTGTAAAGCTTCTACATATATGTGGCAAAAAGAAAGATATTAAGGGATAGATCTCCAGTAGTTGAAAGAGAATATGTTTCTATGCTGTAATTCACATATATAATTCATCTGGCACAACATGGAAAAAAGAAGCGCAAGCCAGAGTGCACTTCAGATGACAGATAACACGTTTCTCACATCACTCGGAGCAGCCACAAGGTGGAGATCAGAAAGAGGAGGCCACAGTTCTGTGGAAGGTGACACAGTGTGAACCCTGACAAACAGCGGAGGAAAGGATTAAAAAGTAGCCAGAAGGAGGAGAGATGTGAGGAGGCAAGGACTGGGGACAGGACCGGAATGAGAATCACAGGAGAAGGGGATTTTATGAAGTAAAAGCTATCTGAACACAAAGGGACGGAAAAAGCCAGGAAAGGAGGGAGCAACAGATTTATTTGAAATGTAGAATGCCTGAAAATGCAAATCTCAGCCTTTTTCCAAAGCTCCTGTGATGTAAATCACTGGGTGTAATCTGAACCGGCTAAAAGGAACAACCTCGAGAGAAAATGTTATATGACACATATGCTGACATCTGATGGCCAGCAGTTAGTTAAAAGAAGCATAGCATAACAAAAACATCCCACAGATCTGCACTGCTGCTCAAATTCAGCTATTTATGTTCTTAGAGACCACAGAGGTAAATTACGGCAAAGTGCGTTGACAAGTTCATCATGCTAGGCTACAGTTACAGTGAATGGAATTGGAATTGGTACCAACCAAACACTCCCTACCCAATTTGGTAATTTTATTGGCCTTACATATTGATGCATAATAGCAATCCCTCACTCCTCAAAGCCATGGATATTGATCACAATCCGCCTTCCATTAGGAAGGTGAGAGAACAAAAACCCATTTGAAAGCTATTAGATCCATAAAATAAGGGCAGCAGTTACCCAGCATGAAATGAGGAGGTGGACCTTCCTCCTCTTTCATTATCTGTCTGCAACTCTCTTTATTCTGTTTTTCTCTTTGATTCTTTTCATCATGCTGTTTGTAATCGTGTAATTCTTTATCTCCGTTTATTATGTCTTCATTACTCTATTTGCTGGGTTTAATATGGATTTAATTGCAGAGTAGCCAGTTTATTAGGTCCACCTTCTAATATTCTGCTTTAGAGACATGTTGATTAAACGTTCTGCTCATGTTGGAGGCTGTAGTTGTAGTCTCGTTGGATATAATCATTCTCATTTTTCATAAGTTGTGTAACTCCGCTTTATGTTTTGTGCATTGCAGTGTAAGCTGTTGATATTCAGCACCCACAGGTCAGTGCAACAGCCACATTTATATTTTGTTGCTTTTATGAACTACCATAAAATAATAGTTTTTCATATGCTTTTGCTTTAAAGAGAATCTCAGCTCCCCCAGTTTTATTGAAACAACCTCAAACCAAACAACACAAATGAACAACATCTCATGGATTAAAGCCCCAAAAGAAACAAAGTCAGTCTCCTGCCTTGAAACTTTAAATGCCTGCTTTACCTCTGTCCCTTTATGAGGGTCTATCTATTTATCTATACAGTCCCTGTAGTGAGGAAATTAAACCTTTAGATCATCACAGATGCTCTGCTTTTTATACCACCACAGTATAGGAATGACTCTGCAGGGAAGGCAGGAGAGAAGGGATGATGAAAATCTATCTGGAGGTGATTCAAGAAAATCAGAGAAACAATCTTATGTGAACTGGTAAGAAGCAACATTTTTTATCTGTGCTGGCAGATTTATTCATGTTTTAAGTAAAATTAGTAGATTTAACATAATAAGGGTCTGTCTTTTTTTTTTTGCAGGGCACACACACCGACACACACACACACAGTCTCTCTCTCTCTCTCTCTCTCTCTCTCTCTCTCTCTCTCTCTCCCTCTCTCTCTCTCTCTCTGCGGTGTGCTGTGGACTGATCTGATTGCCGTTTCAGCGATGGACCACCAGTGAAGCGGTGGCCTAATATTATCAGATGAATTCAATTAATATAATCTCATTTCCTCTTAAGTGCTGCTCCTCTAATTAAGTATGGGAAGATGCAGGGCACGGCCCACCCACTGGTTAGCAAAGCATGACAGTGTGTGTGTGTATGTGTGTGTGTGTGTGTGTGTGTGTGTGTGTGTGTGTGTGTAAAAGTAAATGCATGCTCAAGCCATTGCGTCCGTATGTGTATCAAAAAAAAAAAAACACTCACATTAATAGGACTGGTACAGATGAAACAATATCTGGAGGCTGGTGTAATTAGGGCCAATTCAATTGGACTCTGATACTTCATTATACACCTGCCAACAACACCAGCGATGGATAGCCATATTTTCCTTCTCCATTTCATTTTCTCGCTCATTAATGGCGTGGAATTAATGAAAATGGCTCTGAGCTGCCTCACTCTCGGCTGAGGAACAGTGTTCATGCCGCACGGTCTCTGCGTGTCGCCACATGTGAGAATGTCAGTGTGTGTTTGTGAACTTTTCACCCAAGGGGTCTTAATCATTTGTTTTTTTTTTGTTTTTTTTAAGATACAAAAGGCATTACTATGTAAGATGTGCACACAACAACATACAGACAATGAGCTATCACACTTTGACACACACACACAAACTCTGAAGTGCCTGGGCGAAAAATCTGAAATGGGAGCGGCATGCACACTGTTCAGTCACGTTAAAACCTGTTAGGACTGATTGGTGTGTTGTCTCTTGTGCGAATGCCGTCTTTTGTTTATTTTTGCACTCGCCCACCCTCCACCCAGCACACTAGGGCATTTAACGAGCCAGTTTTTGTGTGAAACATCAGCATTTGTGTTTCCAGGTTGGTTTTGTAGAGCTCTGTGACATCCCCTCCCAGCTTTGCCAGCTCCTTCTATGGCTGGTTTGGCTTCTGTGGACAGAGGGAAGACAACAGGAAACAGCATCCACCTGAGTCAAAGGGACATCATCCTCTTTAAGGGGCTTCATCTCTAAACCTCTCTCTCTCTTGCCAAATTTCTTTCTTCTCATCCTTGTTCTTCCCAGCTGCTCAGAACAGGCTGAGAACCCAAGTCCACCATCTGACCCAGCTCATCATCCCACCTGTGGGTGTCCGGTCCTTGGAGAACAGGATGATGGTTTTAGGGTGAGGATCAGACTATGACATCCTCTGTGTTACTTAGACATGAGTCATCCACCAGGCGCTGGATGGAGCCATTCAAATTCAACCAATTCAATCAAAGTCCCTCTCTGGTTTCCATGTGGAGTCTGTCACGTGATGAACAACAACAGGTGTAATCCCAAAGACACTAAAACTTTCTCTCTCCGTTGATAAATCCTTCCATGCTGCTGTTGGTGGACATGCTGCGGCTTGTGTCCCAGGACTTGCTGTTGGACATTTGGAGGAACACAAGGCACCATCCTATTGTCTGAGATATATGGTCAAAGTCGCTAAACTCATTCTATTCCAATCATTCTTCTTCCTCCTCTTCTTGTGTGGAATGTGGTAAATAAATCTGTGAATCTTGAAACAGTGAAATAATTGCGGCTCCTGAATACTACATGGTAAACCAGCTGTCTCTGAAGTGGTGATAAAATAATTATTTCCACTCACAACAACCTTCACATCATCTACCAAAATCAGGTTTTTAAGATTTTGACATTCATTTTTGACATCCAAAATGGCCTGGACACTCCTAAGTCTGAAAAAGAGAGAAAAAAAAAAGAAAGTTTGTGACATGCATGTTTTAGGAAGTTAGAGTTTTTGTTGCCGGTCTGACTCAGTGTCCTGAATACGAAACACACTGCTTGTGTTTATGTTGTACTGCTGTACAACAGCGTGTGATTTCATACAGTGCAGAGCCCTCTGGGGAAGCTCTCCCCTCTATCCAACAGCCTCTCAGACCCACACCAGGGAATATTCACACAGTACAATTGGAATTCAGCCAGCTCTACAATAACTGTTCAGGCCTCTGGCTCACTGAGAATTTGTGAAATGTCTGTGCAGCTCTCTGCAACACTCTGCAACACGGGACTGCAACCCTCCGTTAGTCATCATTGTTTTTGAACCTATTGTTACTGATTTTTCTAGTTCTGGCAATGTCAGTCTGTCTTTTGGTTGGTTGGTCCACCACTTTGGACCAGGCTGAATTGCCTCGACAACTGCTGAGTGGATTGCCATGACATTTTGTAGAGATATCCGTGGTCCCGCGGGATGAATACTGCCGACTTTGGTGATTCTCTGGCTTTTCCTCCGGCACCATCATGAAGCTGATCTCTGGTGAGAGTGATATGTCTTGACTTTTGGATGGACTGCTGTTAAATCTGGTCTAAATGTTCAAGGTCCCCAGAGGATAACTTTGGTGATCCCCTGACTTTTCACTCAGTTTTCACTTCTTCATTGAACGGTACCTCAGCATCTACTAGACTTTACATTCAGTTCCCTGATGATGTATTCTAATGATTTTGGTGATCCCCTGATCCTTTAGCTCTCCTTTACCTCTAGCACCCCCATGAAGTTAACATAAACATGGATTTTTTTTTTTTAAATTATCTCAACAATCGTTGGACGGACTGCTGTGAAATCATTCGTGGTCCCCTGAAGATGAACGGTAATTACTTAGATCCCCTGACCTTTCATGTAGCGCCATCATCAGGTGCAAATGATCGGTTTGTCCAGTCAGTTTTGACAGTAATTACATTACATGGCCTCATTTTATGCACACATTAAAAAAAATAAATAAATGCCTGTTTTTCTGCTGGTTAGCAATTACAACAGAGTCTGTCTTTTCAAAAACCAAACTCTACTGTGTGATCTTTTAAATATGCCTGAGCACTCAGATCAATAGGTGAGCCTCATTGGGTTGCCAGATCAGAGAGGTGGCCTGTGCAGGGTTGCCAGAGTCAGGGATTTGATGTCCTTTTCATGAGGCTAAAGTGCTGAGTTGTACATTTGTCTTCTCAAAACCCTGCCTGGCAACGGCCAATGGGCTTATCAGATTTCACACACATGAACACACAGACACCCTCCTGCTCCTTCAGACTCTCACACTTTACTTCTTGCATGAGTGTGTGCGTGGTAGGTAACAAACTTTCAGTGTTTTTGCCTCAAAGTCCCACAGTGCAACCAGTCTCTATTACAGCATTCTGACAGCCTGCACAGCTCTCCTTTGCACGCACACACACGCACAAAACAGCAACAGCAGTTGGCGACGTGGCCGGGTTAGCAATCATCTTAATTCCTAATTGTCATTGAATAATCTATGCAAATGAGGGTTAATAGGGACCTACTCGAGGCATTTGGGGCAACAACGCCTCCTAAAAACAGCTCTGTCAATTAACATCAATATTTGTCTTCCTCTCATGATTCAATTTAAACCTTGTTCTGCTGTTAATGGACACAATTAACGCTAATTAAGAGGAGAGGACGAGGAGGAGCAGAGCCATGCTTGATTAGGCTGCACATGTGTAAATATCTATCATGCGTGTAAGCGTGTGATTGTGTGTGTGTGTGTGTGTGTGTGTGTGGGAGCAGAGTGAGGCCTTTGACACCAAACTAACAATAACCTAACACGGCTATCAGATAATTAACATTTCCATCAAAGGACAAAAATTCAAATCAGCTACCAAAAACTAACACTGCTGTATGCATAGCGTCTGTTGGTCACTGTCATCCACACACACACACACACACACACACACACACACACACACACACACACACACACACGCTCAGGCAGCCCCTCGTCCATCCTGTCAGTCTGCTGTGTGAATCCAGGGGTAAACACTGGGGGTAATTACCCACCACCTCACATCAGCGCTGCTAAAAAAACAACCTCGGGACTCCTACCAGAAATGTGTAACCTTAAACAAATGACAGCAGGGTCCTCCCCAGACGCCGCAGGGCTGTGACCTGTGACCCTGTGACCTCTCTCTACAGTATGCTGTCATATCACTGCTGCACTAACAAGCTGGTTTGTCTGGATAACCTTTAACTGTACAGCAGTCTGGCTGCTCAGAGACCTTTAGCTAACAGGATACCTGAAACCTTGGGCGTGTCAGACTGTGACCCCCCCCCCCCCCCCCCCCCCCCCTCCTTCCCTCTCTGAGCCCCACCTCACCATTCTGTCCATCTTCTTGTTTTCCCTCTTGTTTCCACTGTTTTACCTTTCTTTTTTTTTTTTTTTAAATTCATCTCTTGCTTTGTTCCTCTTTGTCACTGAAACTTTCTTTTTACTGCTCACATACAATTTTTTAAAAACCTTTACTGAAGCCAACAGAGACCTCTGCTCTTTTGGAGCTGCTCATCGAAAAGAAAAAAAAAAACCCAAACAAAACAAATGAGGGAAAGCGCAACAAACAACACAAATAAAACAGCATGAGGGGGATGTGCACAAAAACACATTTCTATCTGACAATAGAGGAAACCAGAAGGAGGCAGAAGAAAAGTATTTCTAGCCATTCCGAAGAGAAGGAATTGAAGATGGAGTGAAAAGCTGAGTGTCACAGAGAGACGTAAAGCTTGTTTAAATATGGGAATAATGCCACACATTTTCAGACTGTCTCTCCTGGACAGCATTTAAAGTGCTGCATTCACTTGTAAGGAAAAGAAACGTATTTTGTACAAAAGAAACAGAGAGGGATAAAGGAAGAACAGGTGAGAGCGGGTCCATCAGTAGTACAAGTAGTGCTAGGGGATAAGAGGGGACTGTATCACGGCAAACTTTGGATTTCTGTTCATATCAGAGCACATTACCTGTGCAAGTCCAAACAACATATTTGTATTTGTTTACATCCCTAGCAAACATATATCATTTTCAGACATTTTACTGATTCTGTTGTTTTTCTGGGGAGGACAGTCTAACTTTATTCTACTAAACTGTACTCCTGCAGCAACGTCGGTGTCACTGTCACCCAAATAAACGAATAAACACAATATTATAAAACTCTTCCTTCACAATTTATCATCTACGGGGTGAGGGTGGGTGGGGGGAGGTCGGAGGCAGGGCATTGTCACAACGATGTTTTTCTCCACCCCCTTTTGGACACCCTCCCACCTGACCCGACCGTCATAAATAATAGCTGAACGATGGAGGATTTATGAGACACAAATATCTCAGCAGCAGCCCATCATTACACCGAGGATGTCACTGTAACTCTTAGCAGAGAGAGATATACACACACACACAGATGTGCAGAGAGAGAGAAAGAGAGAGAGAGAGAGAGAGAGAGAGAGAGAGAGAGAGAACCGTGTTTATCTTTCTCTTTTTTTCATATAATTATTACACAATATTGTCTTTTTTGATTCCATTGTTGATTACTGGTACTTGTGAGCTGTTTACAGCTTTAGAAGTGTTTTTTTCTTGTTGTTTTTTTTTTTAAAACAATGACACCAATGAATCAAAGTGAACAGAAAGTTAAATGGAGCACAAGGAAACTTTCAGCACTGTTGTACTAGAATACAACGTATTAGAATTCATCGAAGACTGAGCCCTCTAATCCAAACTGCCACATCATTAGCCGTCTGCTGTTTATAAGAGAGCAACTCCAAGGTCAAATATATATTTCCTCATCATCAACAGTGTTTGAGTAAAGACGGGAAGAAAAGAAGAAGAGAGGAGGAAAAGACAAAAGGGACACGAAAATAAAGCGTGAGAGCGAGGAAGGAAGGAAAGACAGGAGGAGGCAGGATGAAGAGAGAGGACAAACAACGGCCTCTGCTCTGTCCAATTACATGGTTCTTGTTTTATAAATTGGGACATGGGTAAGAAAATTTAATGAGAGGCAGAACACACTGTCTGACAGAGATGTGTGTGTGTTTCAGCAAGAGTGTGTGTGTGTGTGTGTCCGTAAAAACAGGTGCAAGAATGACATTAGCAATTCAGCTCTAACTTTGAGAGATGTAAAACATGTGCACTGTGAACTTGGCCTCAGTGCAGACAGGCTTATCAAGGCTTAAGAGAGATGTGTCGGAGCGAGAGAGAGGATGAAGAGGTGGAGATGGAAAGACAGGAAGACAGAGGAAGAAAGAATACTTTTTATCAGCACGAAGTATCAGTAGTAAATTGTTCCCTATCAACACAGCAGGTTACTGCTGAGCATAATGTATCTGCAAAAGACTTACTGACTGATATAATTGATTTTTTTTTTTTTCTTACAACATCCTCAGAGTATGATCAATGATTCTTATGGTTCTGGCTGCTACAACACTTGGTTAAGATTAGGAAGAGAATTTCTTAAATATTAAAAAAGTCTGTGCTTTCTTGAAAACAAGCCTGTCTCTTTGAAATCACGTTAACGCAGTCCTCGTGGTTTCCCAGGTAGTGTCAAGAAACAAATCGTGTGCACAAGTCAGTGTTTTCCCCAGTGAAGAGAGTCCTATATCTGTGAGCAAGATCCAGTCCTGAGTCCTGTATGTGGTTCTGAGTAAGAATTCTGGTTAAGGCTGGGGAAACTATAAACATGCTGCTATGTCTTGTGCTGCGTGTGCCTAAACAGAACCACAAATGGTTAGGAAAGCAAATACGTTGTACACTGAAAGTTAAATTACCTTCTCTTCAAAATAAATTTGCTGTTGCAAATTAGTAGTTGCACCCTGACTCTTTCAGTGCTTCACCAGGTCTACGTCCAACCTTATCCTTACTGGATGATAACAAAAATCACTCATCAGGGGTCTGAGGTCAAGAAGCCACAAGCACAAAAGGTTGACAAGTAGAGCGAGAAGACAGGGCTGATACATGACAAACATCAGGACAGTAGGTTAGACAGGTGCACACATGCTGTAGCTGGTATGGAGAGACAGTGTAAACCAAAAATCCAAAATGATTAGTACCATAAAACATCCATAGAGATTACAGATTAAATAAAATCCACTGAATATCAAATACATGAATAAAATATAATAAATACAGTAAAATATATGTCAAGGAATCAATTGTGGAATAATTCAGTAACTTATTAAAATATTATGTCATTAATATGAAATGTTACCTCACTGTTATCATTATTTATTGTTCTTATTTTGATAGTAACTCCTCCTTATTCATTTTTATTTTATTAGAGGAATCTCTCTCTCTCGTTCTCTCTCCACAGACACACACGCAAATGTACATGTGTGTGCGTTTTCAAATGCAGTTTTAATATTGTGTAACATCAAATGCTTCCTTTTTTTGTCTGCTACTATTTTCGAGGAAAACAGCGTGTTTTTTTTTTTTCTGAAGCACTAGCTTCATGTTTTTTTCCCCTTTCTTTCTTTCTCTCTTTCATTTCTTTTTTTAATCTCTGTGTTGCTGCATCGCTCTTCCTCTGTTGTATCTCTCGGCCGTTGCTGAACTCATTAGCTGAATTTCTGCCTTGAAGAGGATCAGCAAAGAAGCCTCTGGTTCAAACACGTTAGGAAGTGCATTTAAGGAACGTACAGTCTGTGTGTGTGTGTGTGTGTGTGCGTGCAGATCTTGTGTACAGGTGTGTGCCCTCGCCTAAAAGCTGATAAAAGCGTTAAAACTGCTGCAGTACAGAATGTTGATAATATTAGGCTCTGAGCCTTTTGAAGTCGGCGGCTCAGATGGAAAGATCAGAGTTTTCCTCCCTCAGTAACAACCACATCTCCTCAGCCTTTCACATCAACAGCAGCCGTAACACACAGAACACACAGCGAAGGATTCCCAACACTGGGAAAAGTTAAAAGCAGATGAAAATAATACAAACATCCTCAAGCAGAGTGGTGGTGATGGTTCAGCAAAATCCTGATTTTCTACTCCTCATCCAGAACCAGATGAGCTGCTGCTGATACGGATGCTGCTGTATCAGCAGCAGCTCATCTCATTCCTTTACTCTTTTCTTTTTATCTTTACATTTTAATTCAGTCATTTTTAATTAATACATTTTGGGATTGTTGTTTTGAGCATGTTTTCAGTATAAACACCATTTGCATCTTGTTCATACTTTTTTTTTTTTTCGGGAACCGGCCGAAAATGTGTCTGAAGCACAGAATAATCCAAACTGCCAATTACTGCCAGATGGGACTGAATGTTTTCTCAGATTCATGCACTTTACCTACGCTTTGATCAGACACTTTCTGATTTGAATCATCATTTTGCCAGTTTTACATTTGAAAACCTCAGCTTTGGTTCTGTTCTTTGTAATCACATGATTTTCTTCACCTTTCTGATGGGATGGTTATTATTATTCCTGTCCTGTTTCAAATTAATAACAGAGAAAATTATATTGTTATCTCATCCAGTGAAAGGGATTTCCATATTGTACTAGATAGATAGATAGATAGATAGATAGATAGATAGATAGATAGATAGATTAATTGGGTGTAACAGCATACCATAACTGATCCCCAGCTGCCTGTAACTGAGTTTATTAACGACCAAAAATGTGCACGCAACACAAACACACACACACACACACGCACGCACACACACACACACACACACACACACACACACACACACACACAGTTTATTAATGGTGTCACAGTTGAAGAGAGAAGCAGCTCTTGATGTGATCTCAAATAATTATGGCACAGAGAGATAAATCACTTCACTTGCTTCATCAGTACAAAACCCTGGGACTTGGCTGCTCACAGCTACACGTCCGCTCTGTGAGAGAACTGTCCAGCGTCCTGAACACACACATCTTCCATGTCTCTCCTCCATTCCTCTCTCTTCCTCCTCTCTTTTCTCCTCCTTCTTTTATTTTTATTTTCTCTTTATCTGCCCAAATGTGTCTCTATGTGTTTTATTTGACTACATAATAGATAACTGAAGTCTGTAATAAGACATAATAACAAATATGCACCTCATCAAAGTATTACATTATAAAGTATTATAATAAAGCATTATCAAAGTACTAATAATCCTAATCCATTATTATTATTATTATTATTACTATGACTATTATTGTAGTATTACAGCTATAAAAATACTGTGGGTTTGCAAATGGTTAAATGGTATCAGTTATGTGTAGAAACAAAGCTGCACCAAAATCGTGTGTTGCTGGACAAAATAAAACACGCTCTACAAAAGACAGGAAACAGAAGATACAGTGAATAAAGACAAGCGGGACACACACACACACACACAAAAAAAAAAAAAAAAAAAGCAAAAGAATGAAGCGATGAGTGGGAGTTTATTTCTCCACGTTCTGCAATGTATTCCAACCAGGAAGTGTTTAACTATTAGCTGCGCCTTGGTAAAGATTCCTCCCTCCAACCCCTCCCTCCCTGGGGAGAGCAGAGAAGCTTGCACAAGCAGATTTAGCGCATGGTATTGACTTAAGAGGACTTTTTATTCCAAGGCAACGCACAAGGAAAAAAAAAAAAGAAGAGAGAAGAGAAGGAGAGACAAAGAGAAGGATGGAAAAAGAAAAAAGAGAGAGAGAGCATTGAAATCCAATACACAGGGATGGGAGAGATGAATGTATTAGGTGGGGGGAGGGTGTATGTTTAGCTGTGATTCATGTTGTCTGTTCAAATGGACGAATAGAGGGAGAGTGGGCAGATGAAGGGTGAGATCCTTTTGAGGGTTTAAACACAGTGTCGGAGTCAAAAGCAGCCACTTAGTCAGAAGTCACGCTCAGTTGATACAAGCTGTTCCAGGCCTGATACTGTCAGTGAAACAGTGAAGCCAGCACGACTGGTTTCCTTTTCTTTTTTCTTTTTTATCCCTTATTTTAAATTTCTTATTATTTTGGTTCTCAAATATTCCATCACCACTGTATCATCATCTGCATACTTCAACGCTAAAAAATAAATATTTCAACAGCTGAACTGAACTACATCAAGAGCTGCCAGGTACATACCATGTCCACATACATGTCTCTAACGTGAGACTATTGCTACATGTGCCTTTTTTTCTGTCTCAATCTCCACTGTAAAAAAAAAGAAGCAGGAATGTCCCCCAAAAATCTTTTAAAACAAAACAAAACAAAAAAAACAAAATCAGATAAAACACAGCAGAGGCAGCTGAATTCCTAATCTATTGTTTAAACTTTTTAAAAATGTCTTGTGTGTGTCAGTATTTCAGATAGAACAATGTTACTGTTGAGCTTCAGGAATCTTTAGCATGCTGGAGGAGGACTACAGAGAGTGTTGGATGCAAACGCCTGCACGTCACTCTCCACAAATCTGAGACATCAGGAAAAAACAAAACAAAAATAAAAACATAAGACTCCAAAGTTCACAATGAATTGACCCACGTCAGCCCCATGGTACTGTCTGTCTCTTTTTTAAAGGTGTGCAGTATAATGGTAGTTTAATGCTCACTGTGTAAGCTCCTGGTTCTGGGCAGGAATTTTGTAAAAAGCTCTACATAAGAGGAGCTGTGGAGTCCACCTGGCTCTCTCAGGTTTTTCAGGTTTTTACATTTGACTGACCACGAAACAAAAAGTCTGACTGTCCTGAAGAAAAGGAGAAAGAAAACACACTGAAAACTAATCTGAAACATCAAATCTTCCCACTGAAATTTAATCAAGTCGAAAGAAAACACAAACAACTCATTCAGACAACCACCTTTCCCCGCTTCTTTAAAAATGACAGAGAACCATGGGAACTAAATCCTGCCCCGCGCTGCGTTAAGGCCACTGTTACACCTGCGCTTCGAAGAAAACGCCGCAGTACAGAAATTCAAAATTCTTAAAGTCTTCTCCCTCCACTGCTGGAACACCATTATGTTAACATCAGAAAAAAATATTTGAAATCATTTTCCTTTTCTTTTACCAACACTTTTTTTTTTTTTAAAAACTGTAAACACAAATCTAAACCAAATGGGAGAAAAAAGCAAAAGAGTACAACCTTGCGTTATGTGACAGGGTCTTTCCATGTGTGTATTAAGCAACAAAAGCAAATAGATGAACACACACAGAGACACACACACACATACTGCGAGTGACTAACATACTGCTTCCCTGAGGACCTGTGGTGTTCGTGGATCCCAGCTGGTGCATGCTCTGTGCATTTGAGTGTGTACGCATGTGTGCTAGTACTTGCATATATGTGTGTGTGTGTGAGTGTGTGTGTGTGTGTTGTCATCAGGCAGGTGGTCTGGGCTGCCCTGTAAAGGTGATGTGTGGTGGCTATTTGGAGTCTGGACGTGGCAGGTTAGCTCACTGCAGCCCGCTCATATTTTATATGGCAGCTCTCTCCAGTCTTATCATATTTTATATGACCACAATAACAAACTGTCTAGAGAAAAAGGGACCGCCTGCCACTGCACATGCTGCCAGCAGTAAAACCAGGCACTCTCACACACACACACACACACTCAGAGAAACACACAAACACTTACTCATAGAGGCGTGGTTAAATGTGCTGGTGCGTAACATGGCAATTGAGCCACACCGTATCAACTGAGTACTTTTACAGTAAACAAACAGAGTGAGGCACACAGAGTGATAACTGAAGAAACGAGGCTCGGCTCATAGAAACGCAGCCATCTGAATGACAGCCATGCAGCCACTCCAAGAAGTGAGCCAGCAGTCATTTGGTTCTATTGTCTAATTCAGTTCTGAGCCGACATCTGTCCCTGTCCTGCTGCCCACTGAACACACACACACACATATCCACAGGCACACTCTCTCACAAAGGGTGGGGTGGGAGGGTGCTCCATGTGTTCATCAGTTCAACACCACTGAGAGTATGGAGTGTAGAGAGGCACACGATAAAATGAAGTTGAGTGTGTTTACCAGCAGCAAGTTGGGTAAAGAAGTGTGACAGAGACGCGGCGGATTAAAGAGGAAGTTTTTTTTTAAAAAGAAATAGATAATCTATACGCAAGATCAATACAAATAAGAAATACAGCAGGTATATCAGGGAAGTAAGCAGAATGACTCTGATGGAAGGATGGAAAATGAAAGAGAGTTGAGAAAGAGAAAGAAAAAATGAACAACACCCCGTGCAGAAGTAGAGTCGAAGAAGTAAGAACTCCTGGACGGAAAAAAACCCAAAACAAAACAGGAAAGGAAAGGAAAGGAGGAAAAAAGGAGCTCAGAGGGAGGGGGTGTGGGTGGTGATGGGTGATGTGATGGGAGCTTTCTTACCTGGGGCAGATAGAGGAAGGAAGGGGGGCATTGCAAAGAATGGGGTAACATCCCGGATCCGGACAGTAGAACACAGCCGGAGTTCGCCATAGAGCACAGCATGTGGAGACGGGACACCTTACTCATAGAGATTCAGTTACACCTCTATTTACCGATGCTCCGCTCTGTCTATCTTCTTCACCTCTCAACCTCTCTTGACCACTCTCTTTCTCGCTCTGTCTTTACTTCTCGTCCCCTCCCTTCTCGCTTCTTCAGTTCTGTCAGCGGCAGCGGAGATGCAGTCAGAGAGTTACTACTTCAGTGGATGCAGAGGCGAGGGATGCCCACGCAGACACACACACACACACGCACGCACTGCACACACCACTGTGGCCGCCAACACACACTCTGAGCAGCTGAGGCGTCGCGCAGATTGCGTGTGTAAGAGTGTGTGTGGGAATCTAATGTGTGCAGAAAGGCAAAGTGATGCTTCTGCCTCTGTTCCTCTCTCCTCTGTTTACTTTGAGAAAGAGGTGGAGGAGCCAAGGCACACGATTGGGTATGGAGTGAGGGAGGGAGAGACGGACGGCAGGAGGAGGGTAAAAGAAAGGAGTGCAGGGGAGGAGGCAGAGGCAGAAGGCGGTACAAAGGAGGCTTGGGAGGTCCTTGAGAAAAGAGGAGAAGTGATTGGAGAAAAGGAGAGGGGCTAGGACGGATGGGAAGGAGGGATTGCAGCGGAGAGGAGTGGCTGGGAGAGAGGGAGGAAGAGGAGGGAGGAGGAGGAGGAGGATGAGAGGAGGGAGGAGGAGGAGGGACGTCTATGGGATATTCCAACATCAAATGGGCAAGCATGAGCGAGGGAGACAGAGAGAGCAGGAGTGTGTGTGTGTGCGTGCGTGTGTGTGTCTGTGTGTGCACGCTCACACACATAACAACACAAGAGCAGCTGATCCATTAACCCTTTCCAGACAGGCTGTGAGCAGACTACTCACTAATAACCAGCTCATAATAGTAACAGCCGTTGTGCTGCTGCTGTTCTGCCAAGCAGAAAACTCACATAAATCACAAACCTGCTCTAATCCAAGCTGCCCATACAGACACCTTTTATACAACACACACACACGCACACACACACACACACACACACACACACACACACACACACACACACACTCACACACAAAAACACATAAAAACAAACAAAAAAAATAAAAAAATAAAAACACTGCAGCGATTTTATTCTCAATACATGATTCCTCCTGTAAATCAATTTAGCTCTGTGTTACTCCAGGATTTGCATGATCCCACCATTATGAGAAAGCATTACAATCAGCTGCTGTACAGCTTTGTTCAATCCAACCAAAAAAAAAAAAAAGAGAAAGATTTCTCTTTGCTTTCGCCTCGCATACATCTTACTCTCTAACGGTTTGGCTGAAAACAAAGTATAATTGCAAGGTGGAATACTTGCCCCCCAAAATAATTTCATTTTATTTAAGAAACAATTAAGGACGGGAACAATTACAGTGTGTGTTTAACGCCTTTGCAAAAATCACAGAGCTGATGCAACGGCTTAATTTAATTTATAGCTCAGCTGTAGGGAGGATATTTTCTTTAAGCGTAGCATTTCCCTTGAAAGAACAGAGCTAATGGCTGAATAATGACATACAACAAAATATACATCCCCCACTCTCTTTCCCTCCACTCCTTCCACCCTTTCTTTTCTTCCTCTGTGAGGCCTCAGAGGGGGAGGCAAGCAGCAGTTTATTTATATTTTGGCCATATATCTTTTGTTTGATGCACTACAGCACTGACTTAATGATTTAGATTAATCTAAGGCTAGCAGAGGGAACTTTGTTTTATACACCTCCTCCACTTAGAAGAAGAGAGGGAGGAGAAAACAGAGGAATGGAGGGAAAAAGAAGATGTTTGATGTAGGCAGCAGTGCTTCTTCATTCCACCTCTCCATCTTCGACTTGTTTTATCCTTATTTTGTGTGTGTGTGCAGATACACACACTCACTCATTGATGCACTTCCAACCCTAACCCTAAAACCAAGTCTTAACCCTCAAACAGTTCTTTGAAGTTGTGAGGACCGTACTCACAATCATGGTTTCAAATACACAAACGCGCGTGCACGCGATCACACACATGCTTACTTTTATCTTTTACGGAAATTTTGATTCAATCTGTACAAGTTTAATCTATTTTGATATTAATACAACAGCACTGTTGTTGCTGTTATGAGTTCATAACCTGCACCTTATCATGTTACAGCAGTTGTTGTGATATAGCAAAATAATACATTACATTTAAAATATATAATAAAATAGAGAAAGTAATTGTAATAGAGTAGGACCAGAAAAAAACACAAGCATCATCCTTAAAGACCGACACTGATAAAACCTTCGAGGTAAAGGCTGTATGCAATCAGATGGAAACAAATAAAGGAGCAGCAACGAAACTTGAGAATTAATTGAAAGAAATCAGAAGTTTGAAAAAATCAAGGGGGCTGACACAGACTTACGTTGAATTTAAAACTGATTGATTCTGAATTGGTTTCAAAAAAGGAATTTGAAGTTACCTGTGCAACAGCTTGTATTTCAGGATTTAGCAGATGAGGACAGAGTAAAACAGACAGAGGGAAGACGTCATGAAGGACAGAATCTGACAGCACTGCTGCATTTAGTTTCATTTCTCTTCCTTTATTCATTATTCCATGATTACAATTATCCAACAGTGTAGCCACACACACACACACGCAAACACACACACACACCGTGGCTGATTTAATGGCAATCTAATCTACAATCTAGCTGTAATGTTTCATTATCTAAATATATTAGCCGTGATTTTTTTCCCCCTCTCCATACACTACATTACAACAGCCAGTTTTGGATTTCCTGAGTGTGTGTGCTCATGTGTATATTATGTGTAATGGTTTTATATCATAATCTACAAAATATATTGTGTGCTACATTACATCTAAAACTGACTTCTAATGAGGTTGTAATAGGAAAAAAAAAAGTCCTACCTCCACAAGCTTATTAAAATGTTCTCTCACTTAAGGTCACAGTGAAATGAAAAATTATGCAATTTTGTATTTAGATAGGACAAATAAACTAACTCTAATATCAGGTAATAGAAAGTAGATGATCTAGAAATTGTCACATGAATTTTTAATGCACCCAAAGACTAAAGCTACTGCTGAGAACTACTTCTTATATATATGTGTGTGTGTGTGTGTATGTGACTAATTATACTAATATTAATAAGAAGATGCTCCTAATTATATTTTTTAAATTCCCCTTTTACACACATTACACTGTCCCCATGTTTATGACTGACAATGACTGCCACTGTCAGTTATTGATAAGATACATAAAATCAAAGCAGTGAAGTTACTGTAGTTGGCCTTACACCCCTCAGAAAACCAACATTTAATCATAGAGATAGTTTGAATGCCTTTACTTTGGCCTCCGGTTCCACTGTAAGGAACCATGAGGTCATTTCTGACCAGGACATGATCCTTTGCCTCACAAATAAAACGAGTCTCTAGGACAACCATCTTCCATCTGTACAATACTGTGAACACGAGAAACACCCTGTCTCAAAAAAGATGTTGAAAAAAACTAATGCATATATTTGTTACCTCTAGATTGGACCACTGGAATTCCTTATTATCAGGATGATCCCTGTAACCCTGTGAAATGCCTCCAGCTGGTGTAAAATGCAGCAGTGTGAGAACTGATAGGAACTAGAAACATGCCTCCTGTGTTAGCTTCTTTGTATTGGCTCCCAGTAAAATCCAGAACACAATTCAAAATCCTTCTCCTGACATACAAAACCCTTTGTGACCAAGCTCCATCATGTCTTCAACAACTCATAGTTTTCTATTATCCCAACAGAACAATTCACTCTCAAAATACTTTGATATATACTAGGCTTACTCATGGTTCCTGGAGTTTCCAGGAGTAGAATGGGAGGCAGAGCCTTCAGCTCTCAGGCTCCTCTCCTGTGGAAGCAGCTCCCAGTTTGGGTTCTGGAGGCAGACTCCCTCTCCATGTTTAAGATTAGGCTTAAAACCTTATAAAGCTTATAGTCAGGACTGCTACTGCTATAGGCTAAGGCTGCTGGGGACTGGGAACTCCCATGATGCACTGAACACTTCTTCTCTCTCTCTCTTCCTCTCACACTTATCACCATCATCATTATTATTATTATCATTATCATTATTATTGGCGCTGCTATTGTTCTTAACACTATTACGCTGTAATCAATAATCAATATTCATCATTAACAAGTTCAAATAAGGGAGAGGGGGAGTTCAAGTATTATTTCCAAATAAATTATTTATACAGAAAAAACGAATCAAGAAAATAAGGGCAATTATTAGGAATTAATTGTCTGAAAAATAACTATTCCTATGCAAGACAGCTGCAGTGTGTCTACACTGGTGGTTTCAAGAATCAAGATTCCTTTGCTTGTCATTTTTGTGTACTTGCAAACACAAAAAGAAAATGTTCTTCCTCCCAGTCCAAAACACTGCAAAAGCAAAACCGACACTATGTCTAGAATAATATGTATATTAGAAAAGAAATACTAGAAGCCACACTGGGTGTAAAAACTGAGTTATAGTGAGTATCAGGCCCAGCATCAGAATAACATATCCAGTGTTCAAGTTGTCCAGTCTGACAGGGGCCAGGACTGAGAAGTAATGAAATGTATAAATAAGTAAATGAAAGAAGATATAAACTCAAACTTCCTGCCTCTGCACTGAAGCTTGGTGTTGGACACTAACTGTGTGTTATCCAACATAAACATATTTCTGAGGTGAGATACATAAAACTAAACCTGCAACACATTCTGCTCCAGAAGCAAACAATGTTTTTTCCCTCTATATACATCAGTCACTGTGATTTCAGCCAAAATGTATTTTTACATAAAAAAATATAAAAGTTGTGCCTCAGTCCTCTCAGTCTCTCAATAAAGTTACTTGTAACCACCAATATATTTTATGGTTTGTGCTGCATAATGTCACCACAGAGTCACGGCAGTCGCATGTGGATGAGAGCCTCCTCTGAAATGTTAAGCACAGCACAGATAATCACTCCATCTTCATGTTAACCAATGCAAATGACATACTTCCGTTGTTGACTGTTATCATACGTTATTGATCTTTCACACACCACCACAACTCTCAAAGAGCTAAAAGTTTTTTTTTTTTCCCAGTGTTTTTTATTTATTTATGCACTCGCTCTTTCAGTATTACTTGGGCCTGATGAAAACTTAAAAGGCCGGTGACATTGAAGCTTCAAAGCCTCGCTTCAGCATCAAAGCCAGTTTGAACATATTGAAATATTTATTGTTTCTATTCTCACAGAAGAGTTACTGCTGGTTATTGATACCATGGGAAGCATATGTTGAGACAGAGGGTGGCAGTGGGATGAGGGGTCAGTGTGTGTGTGTGGGGGGGGGGGGGGGGGGGTCAGGTGAGTGTTAGGAATTAGTTAAAAAAAAAAAAAAAAAAACTGAGCAAAAACAAACCATGAGAAGGCAAAACTGCTCCACGGTAAGAGTGAGAGCAGCGAGTGAGAGATAATGAGACGAGTTACGGCAAAAAGAGAGAGACAGACAGACAGAGAGAGAGCCCTTTTGTAAAAGCACAGGCAGGTTGACTCGGCAGGAAAAGTGACTTTGAAAGAGGTGGCCGGTCCCTGCTGGCGAGGCGAGGCAGTGTTTGGAGAGGCGAGGTATTGTTGAGGGGAATCAAAGCGGCCTGAGATTTGACAGGGCGACGACATTAAGCATTCTCCTCCCTTCATCCCCTAAGGTGCTTGTCCTCTGCAAGGTGGAACCACACTCACAAAGTCAAGGAGGAAATATATATATATTTAAAAAAAGTCCTACCTCTTCCTCCTTTCCACATTTTCACACACACACTTCCATTTTGTATCTCTCTCTTCTTCATCTCTGCCTCCTTTCCCTTCATTTTCTGTCTCCTTCTCAGTCCATTCTGTCTTTTATTGTCTTAAAAAAGTATATATATATATTTTTAACCCTGTTGGTTACATTTTATTATAATCCCATTAGCATTAATAATCAGTATATGCAGTTTTTTTTTCTTACATACTCTATATGTGGACATTTTTAAGTGTTTTATTCATGTGTTTGTCAACTTCTACTACTATTACAGATTCCCCCTGTGAAGAACCTATAACCAGGAGTGAATGAGTGACCATGGAACAGTTGTAATCAGATGTGTCTTCATAGTTTTATGAACATTTTCAAGACAAGAAAAGAGTAAATCGCAGTTTCTGTGTGGCAGAAACAGAGAGACAGAGAAGTGAAGACAAAAAGAAAGAGTCTGTGAGTTCAGGCAGAGAATAAGCAGCTGCACTGATCTCAAGAAAAGGCTGCTGAAGCTGTGAATCTCCAAATTAGTGAGCACTGTTCTGTTCTATTCTATTATGTTCTATACATTACTGTATATTGTATTATATTAGTTGTCGTACTACCATGGCCATGAACTGGCTGGACATTTCAAGCATTGCTCTGATCAGCAGTCTAACCTCTGTCCTTACTGACTGCGCATTTAACTGAAGTTAACCATGGTGACCATACAAATGTTTCATGCTATATCAGCAGTTAACTCAGTGACGGAAAAGTAACCTCAGCATTAAGTTAAAGAACAGAGCTGCAGTTATTCTTTTTATTTATTTATTTATTTGTTTTGGGGTTTTTTTTTTACTCAATACGAAAATATATAAAAACACATCACAGCAGCTTCCTTAAATAGCTGGCCGCTGTTGTTTTTAGCCAACGTTGCACAAATGGGGGAAGAAACTGTGCATTTGTTAGGGACTATTTTCTGTGGCGGATTAATCCACATTTGATGAAATAGGGGGTGTTTCAGGCAGCAGGATGGTGAATGTGAGACTGAGTATAACTAAGCTAAAGCGTGTGTTTTCATGGCAATGAAGCAGCAATGTCAGTCAGCGTGACAGTGTGGCCGTTTTTAATACATTGTGGACAGCAGAGACGCGTCCTTTAAACTGAGCACGGACAAAAGCTTCGAAAAACGGACGACAATTTAAACACAACCCCTTTTAACTATTAACTACCATAACTATTTTCAGCATACAGAAAATAATGGACTGATTTAAAGAAATGCCACAACACAAATTAATATTCACCTGCTCACGTTTTTGCTTAGCACATATTGGAGCACCTCAGTGTGCATTATCACTCACTTACACATCATTAATTCATAAAGGTTGTGAATGATTTATGGAGAGTAACCATTAATATCTACAATATCCACATTTTTATTACACTGTATCAGGAGGAGGCCTTTTGATGCCATCACCCAACATGATGGGACATACTGAAGAATTATGAAAAGGAACACACATACACACACACACACACACACACACAGACGAGGCATGGTGAGAGACAAAACTGAAGGACAGCTTTGTATGCAATGAATTTCTCGCTAACCTGGCATGGCCTGGCATGGCACGGCCTGGATACCTAAAGCAAAGTGCCTATTCTATTCTATGTCACTAAACCAAACTGAGTTTGACCCCACACTGGACCTGATTGCATTACAGCACAACTCCAAGATATGATTACCCCGCTCCAGTCGGGTTGTTAGGGAATAATAGCAAATCTAATTGGAAGATAATTAGCATACGAGTGCTCACTGTGCAGTACATGTGTGACTGTGTGTGTGTGTGTGTGTCCAGCGCACAGGTGTCTCACACACACACAACTATATTTAATTGCCACCTCACTTTCCACAGACCCCTTTTTGTTCATTTATCAAACAAACTAAAGTTCTTACATGTCAAATACTGTTAATACACAAGATGTACAAGAACTTTGTCTAACTAAAATTGGCAAAATGTTGGTTTAAATAAGAACCATCTGCACCCATGTTTGTCAGACTTCTGAGAATTATACTTTTCCATTGTCAACTCAGAAGTTAAATATTTCCTTACAAAAAGTCAAGCGCATCAATCATGTGACTCGCTACTTAAAGAAAAGTGTAGAAGGACCTTCTCTCAGCTCTCAATGATCACGAGGCCACTTAAATATTTCAACATTCTTTTTTTTTTTCTTTTATCAGGCGAGACCTGACCAGATATTCAATGCCAACTTTCAGCACTTGCAATTTCCTGATATTTAAAAGCAATCTGATCAACACCAACAAAGTTTTGAGAATCACTACCTAGCTCTGCTTCTTCCACTCTCTCTCTGCTTTTCTCCCCTCCCTCTTCCCTCCTCTAGATCCATAGCAGTATTTCATCCAGAGCTTGCTGACACAGGGCACCATGCAAGAGGGACAGAGGCCCCACTGGTGGGCCGCGAGGCAGCAAGAGCTCCCTTGAGGGCAGCAAAGGGATGGAGCTTTTAATGTCCAGCAAATCTGTTAAAGGGGCATCCATCGCCGCGTACTCACCACTCCATCCTCTGTTTGCTTTTCACTTGTTTTCGCCTCACCTTTAGAGAGATAAACTCTCTCCTCCCACATGCGCAAGATCATTTCTTTCTCTCTCCACAACACACACACAAAAAGTGGCTGTACACACACACACAAAGACATTTCTGTCTTTTTCAGTCAAACAGGATGAATGGCTGCGGAGGACAAGAGAAAAGGGAGAAATAGAAGAAATTTGCTTCAATCTTTATGCATTCAGAAACAAAATAAGTCCCCGGTCCTCAGGACGCACTCCAGTGGCTTTTTATATTTTGACATCACAGGAATGCAATTCTCAATCCGACCCGTTCTGCTTTAGCACTCCCAATGGTTGGCCGCAATATATCTCTTACCCACGTGCGTGCACACACACATACACACATACACACACACACACACACACAACAAGGCAAGAAACAGTAATATATCTCAGGGAGAATTTAAGTGCACCACCACCAACATTTGCATTTCTGTGGAACGGGTGCATCTGATTTATAGAAGCAGAGGCCTGAAGCATCTTGGGAAATGAGGCGGGTGGATGGAAACTACGCTTCCCAGAGGCAGGATGTTTTGGCCATGTCAGCAGCAGGCATTTCAGAGATGTTGTTTTGCAGTGCTGGTGAATTTCCGAAACAAGAGAGAAAGGAGGAGAGAAAGAGAGAGAGAGAGAGAGGAACAGGGAAGAAGGAAAGAAGGAGAAATGAATAAGCAGCAAAATAACTTTTTGTGTGAGCACGAATTTTCAAGAAGACACTTTTTTTTTTTTTTTTCTTTAAGCATGGTTTGTGCAGAGGGAAGTTGGGGCCGGTTTCCTCAAGCAGTATGATTTGTTCTTTGGACCCTCAAAGCCTGCTTACCAAATGAATGAAGAATGCAGAAAGAAGAGAGTAGAAAGAAGGAAGGGAAAGGAGCAATGAGTTAAAGTAATATTGAAATGGAAGAGGCAGTGGGAAATAATGAGAAAAGAGAGGCAGAGGGGAACCAGAGGGAGATAATACAGAGTGGTGAGCTGACACAGAAACAACAAACCTTTTTTGTCATGCTATCATTACTGCTCCTCCATTCCTGTTCTCTGCTCAGTAAATAAGACAGGGGGGGTGAATGGGGGAACAAACTGATTCAGGAGAGAGGAAACTACAGGATGGTTTAAACAGAGTAGGAGGACTGAGTGGGAACAAGGGAAAGATAGAAAAGTGAAAATACTGAAGGCAGACAGCCAAATTAGTGGACATAAGTGGATTGAGGGATGAGGGGAAGCGGAGTGACAAGAGAGGGAGGGTGAGAATCCCTGTTGAGTTCCTCTCTGTATTATCTATCAAGTGTGACTCGTAAATTTCCTGTGCGCGCTGCAAGCTGATTTATCCGCAGTCAGATGGGTAATTCTGCCTCCCCCGGGACTGAAAACCCTGCCGTCCCCGCCCACTACACCTTCCGACTGCCGCAGCAGTCCACATCCCACAGCCCGCGATTGCCTCATCTGGGGGATTTCAACTCACGCCGAAGTATCAAATCCTTCTTTTGTGAGTCATTTACTTCCATTTGCAGCGTATTAGCTTTTTCAGTGATGTCCCACACTTGTGCAATAAAGCAAAGCTCTGAGATCGGTGAGCCTGTTATATGTAAGATCATTCTCGTCGCAGCAGAGGAATTAAAGAAATACAGCGCAAATTAACGTCTGCGGAAATGAAAAAAAAAAAAAAGAGCACAGATTGATTCTGCGAGCACTGATCGGACTGGACACAGAGATGTGAGAGAGGAAACGTTCTTTACTCTGATATCTCTTCGACTTGAACAAAAATCTTGCTGATAAACTGACCAACTTTCAAAAAGTGTGGACTGTGGACAATGCTGGATCGTGTGATTACAGTCAACATCTCCCATTCTAGACTAAATTACCTTTGACTGCTGTCTGATGCTTTCTGCCAACTGCTGCAAGAATTTCTTATAAATAATATTTAAAACATCATTTTTCTATTTCACCATGCTGCAAATCATCTCTGTGGGTTTTTTTTTTTCGTATGGTAAATTATTTCCAAATCAACTCATGGTTTCAGAAATCGACTTAAATTAATCGAGAGGGAAAAATAAAAAAAAATTGCTGAACCAAAGTGAATGAAATTGCTGTTAAATCACTTTACACACAAACCGGGTCTCTGTCTGAAGGTTGAAAGCTTTGTCATCCCTTTTTGTTGTGTTGTGCGCTATTGAAGCTCTCCAACCTCAGTGACCATACGGGTCACTGAGGTTAAAGGACCTCAGTTGTCATGGTTATAGTAACGAACAAACACACAGTTCCACGACTGTGGGACAGTCAAGCATTTAAAAACACAACATTGACTCTGGGACTGAGACAAACAGTGGTCTCTGTTTTGTCGACCCATCCATCCATCCCAACCTCCTCCTACTGTGGACTTCATCACTCTGTGTACTATTGTCCTTCACCTAACAATAAACGTAACTGTAACCAGTGTCACAATTTCATATAGTACAAAATAGGGCGAGAAGCAGAAATGAAATGTAAATGTAAGTTTTTGCTGCAGCACAGAGCTCCCCTCCCCAGACAATGACATTTAAACTGACAGCCTGAAGTTCATTTTCTATTGGAGTTCGAAAGAGGAGGTTAATTGGACAGAATACTGTTTTGTCCGGGTCATGGTTGATCTCCTTTCATTTAAAAATAAAGCCACAGTGGAAACAAACTCCACTGTCCACTGCGGCAAATGCAACCTGAACTTTAACATCCAGAGACATAGAAATAACAGCGTCATTTTTGTCCATTTAAAGCATTTCGTATAATAATCACATTTATAGACTCAGGCATTAAGGGGACAATCGTGTAACAGCTTCTGTGTCCACCTAAGTTTGTCCTTTATCCATCTGGAGCACGTCTTTAGGCAAGATCAACGTACATCAAGACAAGGACGGGCGTGACAGCTCCATGTCGACCAAGCTCCAAAAACCTCTGGCCATTTTAACATTTAATCAAGTTGATGTCAGCTCGGTAAGTCGCACTGTCTGTAGGACCACACAGCCCAAACAAAGTCAAACTCTGCAGCTACGCCTCATGAAAGAAACATGATGGCTTGTCTGGCCCCACGGTGTCTGCGTCCTCATCTACCAATCAGCTCGCATTCAGAACCACGGAGGAGCCAGGGCTCGTTGACGTCAACTCACCTGAGTGACCCGACTCCGACCCTTGTCAATAAAACCTCTCTGTCTATGTTCTCTGCCAACCCTCTCCCCTTCTGTTTCTCCATGTCTCTTTTTCTTCATAGCCTGTGGTAATGCTTGTGGGGTTGTCTTGGAGCTCACACCACAATGACAACAAAAGGCCTCCATGTAAACCCGCAAAGCTTTTTTATATGGTTTGTACCACAGCACACGCTGCTCTGGAAGAGTGAGAGGGTGAGAGGAGAGAAAAAAAGAGAGAGTGTATGAATGGATTATAGACCAGATGTGCAGGGTTTTCAGGCCCAAATTTGAGCTTTTTAAATCTACTTGAACATATCAAGAAAAGGGCATTTTTCATTTGACACTTTCATTTCATCCAATGGATCGTGTGAACTAATACCTCTGATTTTCATGTGGTCAGAATCGTAAATGATTTGATATATATAATGTTAGATTTTGAAACGAACACTGTTGAATCAAGTGAAATCTATATATGAATCTTCTTGTAGCATGTTGAGTGATAATGGGATAGATAATGGAATCTTTCAGTGATTCATTTTGGGGACACTGTAAGTCTTCCAGCTGGATTCAGACTGGACACACTGTGGTTTTGTTGTACATGTCTTACAATACAATACAATACAAAACAAATTTATTGTCCATATGTCTGAATTAAATATAGAAACAACCACGGGGGAAACACCATAAAAGTGAGGACCTGAGGACCTGTCAAATCATCTTGATTTTGTGCCTAAATCTTAATACATCTTTAAAGGATAATTAATTCTGTGCAGGAACCTTGTCTTTTCACCAACACTGACAGAACACTGGGATGTGCATTCCTTACTTTACAGCCATCACTGATAATATAGGAAACTTTCATTAGTGATATTATATAGAAAAATAAAATCCGGCTGTATTCAATTAAAAAAAAAAAAGCTGTTGTCTACTTGACCACTAACCCTGCTCTGGATTACCGTAATACTCAGAATACTGCACAAGGACTCTGCAATACAAGGAACGAGCGAGAACTCTGTGTAGAAGCTGAAGGGTTTGAGCTGACATGAAAATGCTTTGGTCCAAATGATCTCTACTAAAAATAGAAACCAGGTAAACATTTTAAATTACGCACGAGCGCGCGCACACACACACACACACACACACACACACGCATATACTCTCACCTTACCAAACTGTATAGTCAGAGAACACTAAGGTACATTAAGGTATTTTTCATAGTATAAGTGCAAAATTCCGTTTTTCCTTATTTTTTTTTAATTGCTAACGGGAGACTTGAAACCCTGGCCCTTGTCTACCCATTAAACATGGAACTGTCCTACACTGCACTGGAGCTGTCTCTAGTGAAAACAAACTGAAGAAGGACCTGAATAGATAAAAAGATTTTGACATAAAAAAAAAAAAGAATGATAAACTACATTGTTTCAACATTGGCATGACACAAATATTCTGAAAAAAACCACAGCTACTTTCAATTAGAATAAATTCATAATATAAATATTTGATCTGTAAATCATTACTTTATCAATACTTAATGCTTACACACACAAGCACACATTTTAAACAAAAACACTGCATATGCAACCCACTCTCACTGCAGTTATAAAGTCAAATAGTCACAGTGGAGTTGCAAGGAGGTGGTTGGGGTGGATGGTGGGCTATCACAGCAGAGTCCAGAGTGTGAAAACAGATGTGAAGACACTTTTATGTGTCATTATAAAAGGACAACGCCTGTATTTGGTTGTTTAATTTGCAGGAACTTCAGTGGTTCTCCTAATGCATGCTGGGATTCGCTCCAGATACCCTGTGATCCTCTGATTGACGTAACGACTGTCTCGGATCCTAACAGTTAAATTTTACTGTGGCCTTTTTTTTTCCAGCAAGAAATTTGCTCTAACAGCTGCAGAGATTGCAGACACTGTATAGTTCATGACTAAATTGATAATCACCATCAGAGGTTGTTTAACAGGGACATTTCTCTGTGACAGGACGGGGAGGTTGTGTGTTTTCTATAATGTGCAAACACAGTAACTACACATGATTCTGAGGGACTGCAAAGGTGAGTGAGAATAAAAACTAAAGATGTTTTATCACTGTTATTGTTTAAGGAACAGGTAGTTGAACGGATCCCCTCCTCTGCTGTCTCCCTTTCTTCTGCGTATTTGTTCACACATCTGGGGGGTGGGTAAGGAGAGCAGGGGTGATAGCATCATGTTATGTACCGAGGAGCAAATGATTTACTGCCTGCTGAATATTAAAAACACACAGCACTGTTTCCTGTATGGGCCTTATCTCTGTCTGGGACAACACAAAGTTGTCATCTTCTGCAAAATGACTGTGAGAATGAGAGCAGATAGCAACTGTTTGATCCCCTGGTGTGCAGCTGCTACAGCGGCAAAATTACAGCAAGTTTGTGTGTATGTGTGCGTGTGTGTGTGTTTGCTTCTACATGTTAATAAGCACAGGATGAACGTACGGAAAATGAGCAACGACAGTGATCGAGGAACAAAGAAAGTGCAGATAACTCAACATTATCTCTAAAGACTGTCATTCACGTTATCAAGAATCAAAGAATCAAGAATCAAGAGTCTTTATTGTCATTATGACAACATAACGAGATTTTGCAGAGATTCCCGGCTTAAAGGCACACATATAAATAACACAAACATTAAAAAAAAAAAACACTTATGATAAATATAAAACATAAAATAAATAAAGTGCAGTTTAGTGCCAGATATGAAATCACCTCAACCAAAGCCTTTTTAAACATACTGATGCCATGGCTTTGATGGGCTGTTTTGTTTTAGGTGAAGCAGACAATACAGAAAATGTCCTCCCAAGGAAAAAGCAGGGCGTCAGGCATTTTAGTTAATGCCCCGAAAAATACGGTCACAGTCATTCCCTGGCCAGCTGTCCAGCTGTAGTAGCCTACCAGCTTTAATGGTGAAAGACAGGGAGAAATTTTCAGTATCTACCCATGTGTGCTATGTATGTGTGTGTGTGTGTGTGTGTGTGTGTGTGTGTGTGTGTGTGTGTGTGTGTGTGTGTGTGTGTGTGTGTGTGTGTGTGTGTGTGTGTGAGCTTCCAGGTTAGAAGTGTTTAAGCAGGTGTCAGAGACTGCTGGCTCCCGGAGTCTAAGCCCTGTAATCTACAAATGGCGATTCGCTATTAAACGGCTAATTCCCCTGGATTAAAGGATTCCTGCAAACACAATCCCCCTCACCCACCCCCCCGCCCCCTCTCTCTCTCTCTCCTCTGGCTCTCTTTCTATCCCTCTTTACCACTGTGGTGAGTGAGTTTGCTCAGGGTGTTGCTTTAAATATTAATGATGGGATGAAGGGAGGGAGCAGAGAAATTTAGAGGCATGTAATTTCAATTTGAGGGAAGAGAAGAATGGAGGAGAAATGCTGTAAGGGGAAGGGAGGTGGGGTGGGTGGCTAGCAAACACACACACACACACACACCCTCACTGTACTGCAAACTACCTGCAGCTACACAGCCAGTGAATAAAGCCTAAAAAAAACCTGTTGATAAATGCCGACATGAAAGTGTCTACACAGTGTATGTGGTGTTAGAAAAATACTTTTGCTCTCATTTACGGGAGTATCCATTCAACTGTTGAAAACAGATAACCTGTTTGGTTTATTAGAGCTTCAAGTCCCTTGTAAATGCCTCAAAGGAAACAATCCCTTCGTCTTAACTGTACATGACTCGGCGATGCTTGGCTTGCAGTATTGGTGCAGACAAAAAAAAAAAAAAAAAAGAAGACGACAATTATTCCTTTTCTGCATGGTGAGCGACAATTCCTCCAGCTTAAGTATCATATTTCCCCTCTAGCCTCTCCTCTGTGCTATTACTTACTTAACTTTGCCTTGAAACCTAATTACTGTGGCTGATATTAATTCTGCTGTAATTACATACGAGGTGAAATTCAGCCGGCTCCTCTGTGAAATCAAATGAATGTGAAACTAGGTCTAATTGGGTCATAATTTTGACTAAAACCCCATTATTGAATGAATGTCGCAGGCATTATTTGATGCAGAGTGAAACAGTGGGGAGCTACACCGCTAATTGCATTAGCCAGCTCTTTGGTAATAAAGCAGATTAGGTAATAAGAGATTTACAGATAATTTGAAAAACAAAAACGGCAGGTGACATCACACCCCGAGGCCGCAAAAAAATAATATTTTTTTTTTTTCTGTTATAATTTCAAAGCCATTTACAAGAGGGAGTCAGTATCCATTGTTTTGAAATCCTGCAGTGATATTGATATTTCACTATGGACTCGTACACACATTTTCCCTAAAATCACCTGCTGAAGCCAAATTAAAAAAAAATGAACATTTACTTCTCTCTGGGACAAAGTCACTGACTCAGATTTAACGCTCAGAAAAAAAGCACATCAGATAAATGGTACAGACAAACTGCCTCACGTCATCTGGTCAAAAAGTGATAGCGGTGACTGGCATTTACATAAAAGCCTGACAGCAACAATCAATACTGCTATGGTCATTTCTAAGGGGAATATTAGATATGGTATTAAGCTTAGAGCCATCTGATTAACTCTGAATGGGAGGGGCTGACAATCAGTCTGGACTCTGACTTTACAAGGTTTGAAGCTGCCACCAATAAACTCCCACTGACCAGGAAACTTCTTACTTTCTCTCCAATGCAGTAAATAAGTGTTGTTCTCTTGAAATAATGTTAATTATAATTTTTATAAAGGCAACGTGAGTAACCATACAGATAATGGTCTTTGAAAGTCTTTCTAATTAGATGTGTATATTATAAATAAAAAATGGTTCAAATTTGATTTGATCATACTTGATTCAAGCAGAGCTGATTATACATGTTTTCTGATCTCTAGGGCTATGGGTTGTTTAGGTTTAAGCAACTAAAACTGCAAGTTTAAGGTAAGAGAAAGGCTTAATACTGTAACTGTTACTAATAATATGGTTTTAAATATGGTTTTATATTGCAGATCTTTCGCTCCACAGGAAACACTCCTGAGCATCAGTGTGGGCCCATGGTATTACATAGTCTGTCTCCAGACAATCTAAGCCAGGGATAACCAAGCTAGATCACTGCCCAGGGTGCACACTCAATGAGATCAGCTCAAACCCAACCATGATTAACCCCTGTGAAACCCCTGTGACTGTCATTTTGTGCCCAGCTGCACAGCAAGCCCCTGGAAAATCCAGCAGGGAGCAAGCAGCCACGGTCTGCTGGGGAGGTGCCTTTATTAACACAATGAGAGGTATGTTTGCTACAAATAAAGGCAGAGAAACAGCCTGAAAATGATAATGCAGAGAGGATCACACACTTGTTTTCCTCTAGAGGAACAATCATCCAATCGATACAGACTTTGACCTGTGACCTCAAAACTACGTGACAGCTCACTGGCAGAGCTGAAGGCATTGGAATTCTCCAGTGTGCAGGAATGTTGCCGGTGTGTGATGTGTGTTCTCATTAAAACACAGCTACTATTAAACAAACAGCGGGAACACCCTGCTGCACCCTGACACATTCTGTAGGTGCACACACACACACACACACAATGCTAAAGCAGCATAAACCTCCTCCCCTCATGCTGCAAGTCGATAGAGCATGTGTTCAGAATAACCAAGTGCAATCAGCTAAATAGGCAAAGTGATGCATGGGCAAACACACCCTCATCCTGTGTGTGTGTGTGCGTGTGCATGTTGGGAAGCGGTCCATGTTTGTAGTCTCTGCACTGTATATTCACGCAAAGTCCACAGAGAATGGTGATATTGTTAGACTACTGTACCGGTTTGCTTAAACATACTGGAAATGAATTTGCAGAGGCCTGCAGGGTCTGAGGCCACGCTGCAACGTGGTTGGTACAGGGAGAACACACAGGCCTGACGCGAGAGAGACTCAGTAAATGAGTGTAATTCAGGGGAAGTAGAAGTGGAAATCCATCTTCTCCTCTTCTGGCCTCTCCCCATATGGTCAAAGAGGCTTTTACACACCTTACCAAGCATTTAGGCTTAAAATGTTGCATTAAAAAAAGACACAACCAGTTGTGATGGTGTTGTTCCACATCGAGGTGAGATGATGAAACATGAGCCAAAAAGCCAGCTGAGTGTTTTATCCTTCAGTTTAAAGGCTTATCAGATGCCAAAATGCTGCACAGCCAGTTCACAATACAATGAGACGCAGCTACATTCATTTGAACTGTAAGAACAAGGTCCTCTTGCACATTTTTGACCAAATAAAGCAATTTTTTTGCTGGAGAACTTGTCTGAAAACAGCTTTATTGGTTTACTACTGTCACAAAGAGCTGAGAGGAGGCAATCGGTCAGCTATGAGCTTTATTAGTGAAGACTTGTTTGAATAGGTCAGGTGTGAAAGCTCTCTACTTTACAGCTGAATGTGCTGATGATCTCTAAATCTATATCTCCTGCCACACATGAACCAAATGTGAACATAAAGTGAGCCACAATAAAACCCAAGCTTTCTCTTGTAGTGATGCCTCGAGAAAACATCTTAATAAAAAAAAAAAAGGAGTAAAAGCTCTTGAATTGAAAAGCTGCTGTTGGATGTAGCAGCGATAGGATAGGATGGGAAAGTGGGTCTTCCTCTGTGCTGTGAAAGGCAAACGGAAGCCCACTAAAAAGGCTTTTAGAGAATGTTACTCAAACCAACCAATGCACGCACACACACATGCACACACACACACACAAACACACACACACACACACACACACCATTAAATAGTTTGAGAGACTGACAGTCAAATCCAGCCAGCCCCTGAGGGCCCCTGTACAGCAGAAAGCAAATGTTGAACAGAATCAGTGAAACACTCTGATAGACAGTATTCTCTGATACTGTGCTACTACCGAATGTAAAAGAACAAATGTTCCTCTTATGGAGAAAAAAAATAAATAATTTGTACTTTTCTCTATTTTTGTTCAGACAAAATAATATTTGTGGCAGTGGCACGGTGTCTTACAGGCCTTCAGAGTAATGTTTTTAGATCATATTCTTGAAATGAAAAACACAACTACCAGTGTTTTTTATTGTATATATATGACTTGTAAAATTGCATTTCTTGTAGAAGCTGTCTATGAGGTAGTACGTTTATACTGAGCGCTGACAAATTCTTAGAATACTGTCAGCATCAAAAGTGTAAATTAAATACACCCCCCCCCCAAAAAAGAGTGGTACACCTATTGAAAATAAGGAGTAGCCTTCATTCTAAATAAATATGAGCCTCAGCTACACACATCAAAGTTACAGCATGAGCCTTAAAGGACAAGCTCACAGTAAAGTCTCATGTCAAAATGCTGCTGGTAAAGTTGTGTTGTGTACAGTAAGATTATAAAAAGGGGAAAACACCTCAAACATCGAACCAAGCAGCATCATATTTCATTTACGAAAACAGTACCAAAACAAATAATGAATAATAAAAATGTGTCTGTATGCAATGCAGAATTAGTTCTACTGCACAATATTGTATCTAAATGTAATGTAAAATGATCCTTTAAAGAGTTAGAGTATAAATCATTGTTTTCTGAGAAAAGTATTGAGAAAAGTAAAGTACAGAGAACACATATGTGCATGGATGCAGGTTCAGAAACTAAATGTATACACACACACACACATTCATACACACAGACACACCAATACAATACACAGTATAGTGTGGATGTCAAGCTGCTGGGGACAGGAGAACAAAGGGAAGAGATGTAAAAGCTGCAGATGACTTCAGACAAGAGCTATTTCCTAGACTGACCTGGCACAGGGTGAGAGAGGCAAGGGTGCTGGAGATAGGGAAGGAGAGAGAGAGCGAGAGAAAGAAAGAGAGAGAGAGAGAGAGAGAGAGAAAGAGGGAGAAGTAAAATAAACGACAGAGGGGAAAAAGGCCATGTTGAGAGGTATAAAACACTGGTAATTTATATGAGCAATGTTGTAGCTACTGTGTACTGCATATGGCTGTGTGTATGTAGGTGTGTGTGTGTGTGCGTGTGTGCGTGCGTGCGTGCGTGTGTGTGTGTTTCTGAACAGTCTTATTTCTACCTTGCACTCTCTCTGCCTTAGTCTCCTGCCCTGCCCTATAAATCCTTTAAAATCATTCAATAACCTATAACATTAATGTCACGGGGCTGCTGTTCCATTTACAGTACTGCCCCTTTTTTGTGTGTGTGTGTGTGTGCGTGCGTGTGTGTGTTTGTGTGTGTGTGTGTGTGGAGGTGAGGTGGGGAGGTTGCAAAACAAGCTCTAAATGACCCATGCTGGTCATTTGGTGTGTGTGCCAGTGTGTGGAAACAGACAATTTACCCACCATGGTGAAATGGCTCCTGGTAGAGGACTGAAGACTTCTCAGACTTAATTATTTTCCCTCTGTGTTAGGGCCGTGACTTTATATTTCTCCCTCTGTTTTCTGAAAAAGTCTAAATCTAAAAGACGATGAAATATTATGTGTTGTGCGGTTCTTGGTGCTGTGCTCACAAGCTTACTCACTGTTGCTGATGTCAGTCTCTTGAAGCCCGTTCTTAAAAATATGGCTTAACTAATTCAGGCTAGCGTGACTCTAAAATGATCCTAACTCTCTCCAACCTAACACAGTTCTCTGAAAGCAGTTAAATGTTTTATTTGTTGATGTTGGATGAGGTTGTCTTGAAATTAAGGCAACACAAGTAGTGAGCTGAGACCATGGGAAACACTCATTTTAATCACAGAAAACTCATGTTGGCCTTTTTTGTACTGCACAGTAGCATTTAATTTGAATGTCATAAAACCTACCTTCAACATATTCTGCCTGTGAAATAAAACCACACCAGCATCATTCAGATGTAGATTAAAAGCTCCAAAACCAGAAAATAAACTTTAAAGTTAAAGTTTATATAAGTTTACATAATGTGGAATTATAATTCAAATACATTTCATATATTTAAGTGTTAAGTGCACTGTAAGGCAGCACATTGTAAGATAAACATACATTTATCTTTTTATTTTGTAAATTAAGTTGAAAATGATTTTTGATACGTTAACACAACATTGTTAAAGAGAAATAGTTTTAGGAATAGCAAGGAGCTGTGTGCTTAATTGAATTAATTGCATGAATTAGACAGAGTATATATAATATAGTTCCCCAGGTCCATATAGACTTGAGGTATGCATTTAAGGATTAAAAGATGTTGATGGTTCTTTAATGTGTTTAAGACACGTTCCCATAAAAATTGTGTTGTTGATTTTTTTTTTCATTTGTATCCGAAAATGTTGCATTTTAACAGCCAACATGTTTTATATAGTTTTAAACACCTCCTCAGACTGATCGTCCTCTGCTCCATGTTTAGACACAGATACAGCCACTGCCAGTCAGCGGCCGCAAGCTTATCCCTACGACTTATCTCCGTCAACCAATCAAGTCACTTGCTTACTCACTCCCCCTGCTGGCTGGGAGTTTACAGTCCCCTCACAAACTGTCAGTCCTAATCGTCAGTATTTCTCAATTACAAAGTATTACACTAACTATCAGAGATATTTAGAAACTCCCTGAACTGTGATCTTACATACTCAACTATAATTGTCCTCCGACAGTCACCAACAAACTAAAAGCCCCATGGAAACAACCAACCATTAAACTCCTGACAAGAGAGTGTAGGAAGAAAATGAAATCCATAAAGAGATGTTTCACACATATAATACTGAAATATGCAAAGCACACAGCAGTCATTTCTCTATCATCAATAGAAATAAAAAAAATACTGGTCTGCTTTTTGCCACTGTCAATGACTGAACTTCTCTCTGCATCTATTTTCAAAGATAAAATTGATAAAACCAGACAAACCAAATCCTCTCAATCACTAAGGAATCGATATAAAAATTGATCTCTCCTGCTTGGATGAATCATTCCAAATTCAATAAAAATTCTCATTATAACCATGCAGATGATGAACCAAAATTACTTAGTTCTAGCCAGATTTCACAGATTAGTAAACATAATTTTGGCTGGATTAACAAACTGCAATGCGTATTTGGATGACCTCATTGTGTACACCACCTCATGGGAAGAGCATATGCGCACAGGCATCACTCATTCCAAAAGTGGCAAATGTGAACTTGGCAAAACTACTGTCACCTGTTTAGGGAAACAGGTAGGCCAGCGTCAAGTGGGCTCCTGTTGAGCCTGGTTGTAACTTCTCTATTGTCCATCCACTACCCACTCTGCTCAGTCCTAAGCTAAATTTCATGTGGACTCCTGAGTGTCAACATGCCTTTGAAAGCATGAAGTCCCTTTTATGCAACCCCTTCAACCCATTTAAACTGGAAGGTAATGCCAGCGCTGTTGGAGCTGGCACTGTGCTGTCGTGCTGTCGTAGGAGGAAGCCACCATTGAAAAGGAAACTTTGGCCCTGCTATTTGCACTCCAGAACATTGAGGTGTATGTTGGGTCCAGTCCTTTGCCTGTTGCAGTCTTCAACAATCACAACCCACTTGTGTTCCTCTCCCACGTGTACAATCATAATCAATGTTTTGGTGGCCCGTGGGCTCTGACAAGATTACAACCTTTGTCACAAAAAGGGTTTAGAAAAGAACGCTTGCAGATGCTCTGTCCTGTGAGTGTAAGTATGGCATTTTTGGTGTCATTTACTATAGTTTTTATTTTAAGGGGCCGGGTGTTACAGTCCCTGTTGGCCTTTCGCTCCCTCTTATGTGTCTATGTGGCTGTGATTTAATGTGAGCAGCATGCCACTGTGTCTCTCGATTCTGTATTCACTTGCTCGCGGTTACTCGTAGCCGTGTGTTTTGTTGATTTGTTGGTATTGAGGCACTTGTTTGCTCTCTGGAGACTGGGCCAGGTTGTTGCTCACTGCGCACCTCACACACTCACCCACCCACGCGTTAAATTGTCTAGTGACACAAGGTGTACAGGTGCTTTTCCTTGTGTTGTGTTTTGTTTGGTCGGTAAGTGGAGGGTGGGTAGATTAGTATAGTTTTTTTGTTTGTTTTTTTTTGTTTTTATTTAGTAAGTGCTAAATAACTCCGGTTGAGAACTCCTCTTTTAGTTATACTTATAGGCCTTATAACCCACCTCTGTTAATGTTTAACTGAAATGTTCATCTATCAGCTATCATTACAATAAATAACTGGTTGCTCCCCTTTCCCCTAGCAAGCTGGGATGTAGCATAAACACAACACTGTAACAGTGTGTTATTATGGCATCCTATACTCTAGTGATAAAGCCCATTACTTGTTTTATTTTAATTGCTGATGTCATGCTCAGCCTCCCTCCATCCACTGATCCTGCTTTCTCCTTGCAGTAGTCTCCCCTGCAGCAAGCCAAGATGTGGGATGGGGACCCCAAGGCTGTCTTCATGCTGCCTGCTGGAGAGGGAGTGGGGGTGATGGAGGTGGGGTGGCACGGTCCTGATCGATAGCTAACTTTATTGCCTTTCAACCCAAAGCTCTCGCCTGCTACGATCTGTGTGTGTGTGGGTGGAAAAAAAAGAGAGAGACGGATGGAGTGGCAGGAAGAGAGAGATACAGTCAGTCTGCTATCAACATTACCAGCTGACCTGAATGCTCCTCTCGCCGGCTTGCCGCCTGCATCGGCGGGGCGTCGCCGGCTGGCCGCAACATCGTAAATTTGATAGGCAACACGGCACTGCATAGGAGGTCGAGAAACTCAGCTGAACATGAGATGAGCAGAGATGGTTTTAGGTTCTCCCTTAGCCTGCACTTGAGCGTGCAGCAGTAAATTATAATGTCTAAAACTATATGATATCACCAGCAGCTTGCTGACACAGGTGCATTACGTTATCAGAAGACTAAAGCACTAAAGCTCAGTCATGCTTATTATTTTTTTCAAGCATTATTCAAACATTTTATTCTCATTTTAAAGCCAGTCTTGATTTGTATGGTTAAAATTACATTCTATCAACTATAATTTCAGAATGAGCCACTGCCATGTGGAGACATCAGAGACATCACACATGAAACCACACTGTGTGTAATGGCAAACTGTACTTTTGGCAGGACGGAGGCTGTAAATCCATCTGAACCCTCCTATAGCCTTATGCTAGATATTCCTCATTCACAACGATGCTTCTTCTGTCAAACATAGCACTAAGCATCCCTTTGTTGTGAACTGCACACCTGAGTCATTTCCAAGCACAATGCCACTGACAGAGATCCAAAATATATGTACTGATGTGAAGCAATGAGTGAATGACTGAATGACTTCCTCATTCTTGTGCTGAAAGAGATCTATGGTGGTGAACATGGAGTCACAGAGCCTTGGGTCTGTTGGTGCCTCCCTTTTCCCTGCAATCTTATTGGTTGCACCTGGCTGCTGTCGGTCCCCCTCATTACACAATGTTCCCTTTGACGGGGCTAAAATACCCTTTCTGTTTTGTCTTACAGTGGGTGGGAATAATTGAAACAGTGATCTGCAACTTAAAAAGAATGTGTGACAGAGGTGTAAAAGGAGGCCACTGGCCCCTTGGTCCCCACTACTTCATGTGGCCTTGATAAACACACAAAACCATTTTCTTTATTCAATTCATGACTATGATGGGTCCTGTGAAATCTCATGTAATTACACCACCACTCAATCAATCACAGATACGATCTAAGAATCTTGGGGTGGTGCGTAAAACCTTTATGACCTATGCCCATTGAATTCAAGGGATAGCTACATTTCCCCCAGAGTAAAGCATTAAAACCAGAACTATAACTTCAATCCCATGAATGATTGGCCTTTTCTTTTTTTTTTTTTTTTTAATGTTCAGTGTCAACACATTTAAATTATTTCTTTCTACAGTTTCTGCCCAAAGTAGCTCTGGTATTATGAAGTTTAGGGAAAGAACGTGGTCCTAGTTATAAAGAAGCTGAGCCAGAAGATGAACTTTTGTTCTATAACAAGACACAAACTCTGGGCTCCCTCATAAAAGTCAGATGCACCACACACCCATCCATCACCCTGACCTCTACACTGTTATTTCTGCTTCAATACATATAGGGCACACTACTTTCTGCATCAGCACTGAATGGGGGTATTGGACATAATCCAATACCAATAATGGTGCAGAACGTCCTATATGAACATAAATTCCTGCACACAGGCTAAACGGTGCTGTGTGTTCTGTTCGGTTCCGGGTTTGAACCAACAACCACAAACCCCCCCCAGTCCCCTGGTCCATCTGGCTCTCTGCTCACACTCTACGAGGTCAGTGTCCGTCTGCACTTAAACACTGATCTAGCGTGGGAGATACAGAGGAGGTAACGTTCAGAACTGTCGCTGCACTGATAGCATGCTGCCGTCGAGGAGATAAGAGAGTGTTGGTGTGCTGACCTTTCCCTGGTGGCCCTTCTGTAAACAGTGCTAATGATGGCTCCAGGTGATAACACCTAGCTCCCCTGCTCTCCTTCTCTTTCTTTCTTTCTTTCTTTCTTTCTCTCTCACACTCTCCTTCCCGCTCCACCTCTCTGCTGCCATCCTGTTCCAGCTCCCTTCTCTCCCTCTGCAGTGTTAAAGCCTAGGGTAATATCCCTCCCTCCCACTGATATCCTTTTGTACTCACAGGAGAAATCCTAGAAATCCCCTCTCCTGCTTGCCTGTTTAATCTCCTTATCTGTGTGGAGATTACAGCACACAGTGAATAGTAGAATGTGAGCAGCAAAGAGCCAAGCACCAAGTGGAAACTGCTGCACAGTGATATGGCAGGACTGGAGGGATTACAAGGATCTGAAGCGAAAGATGGCTACAGAGGTCTCCTGAGGGCTTGACCAATACCTGCATCACAAATTTGGATATGATTTTCTATCAAAAAAATACCAGAATGTAAAATAAATAAATAAATAAATAAAATAAAATACTATTTATCCCCATGTTTCCTGCTTTTACACCATCAGGGAAAAGTCAAGCTCTTTAATGTGGTTCTCAAATCTTCTCTGGCATGACCCCATCAGAAGCTGAAAAAAAAAAAAAATGAATGTATACATTGCATTTTACATTTTACCTGCTTCCATTGTTCATTGCTTCTCTTGCTTCTGAATATTCTAAAATCACAGGTACATAGCAGATCTCCAAGCAACAGAATGTCCCAAACTAGGACTGCCCCCTAAAACATCCTTCGAGGAGCCACCGATTCAAACTAAATTGTAAGTCCAATAAATCATCAAATCACTTTTCCCTGCAGCATCAATATCCACAGGGTTTACAGTGCTTCACAGTATGAAGTATAACATGAACAAGGAATCAAAATATTTTTAATGTAAATTTAAAAAATGATAAAAATCATTCACACAAAAGAAATGGATACATGGGGCTGTACAGTAGTTTGTATGGCCAAGGCACATACCACACAACCACAACGTCCAAGGGTCCACACTTGATCAGGGGACCTTTGCTACATGTCATACCCCTTTCTCCATCATTGTTTTCTGTGTCTCTACTCCTGCTGTCAAATAAAGGCCCAACAAGTAAACTGAAAAATAAATAAATAAATAAGTCAAATTAAGTGTAGAAATGCTTTTGCATTTATCGTCTGAAGATTGAATGAGGTGGACTATACATTCTGTTTACACAGTCTACAGTAGATAATGTTTTATGTGTGCAAAATTGCATATGCATGGTTTTTGTGCAAACACATTTTTTAATAAATTTGGTCCCAGAGAGGGAACAGGTAAAGAAAATAGCAAAAAGAAAAAAAACAAAACAAAACAAAACAAAAAACAGTTGCTGCATTTAAACACAGCCATCATGAGAGGCCATAAACAACACTGGCCACTCTTTGTCCCTTTAACAGTTTGACACATTCAGTTCAGCCACACACACACACACTGCAGCCCTCCTAACAGCAGAGGTAGGGACGACCACACATCCTACCTGCTTGCTTGTCAGTGAATTAAATGAGGTGTGTAGGCTGCTACGAAGTAATATCAGGTGTCAGAATGGGGAAGTTTATCAGAAAGCTTATGAAGGATGTGGCTCGCTGTGGCTGTGAAAGCTCAGCTCCCAGCTGACAGTCAGCTGCCACAGTCCTACCTCCTTTCTACACACACCGATATATGAGTTTACCAACAAATAAGGCTTTTATGTTCAATCAAACAATACTACATCAGCTGTAGGAGGCCTTAAACTGCAGAACTTTTGTTCTTGATCACTGTTTGCTATTTGGTTGTATTTGTTCACTTTATTTAAATTGTCAAAACAGAGAATAAATATAAATAGTATAAAATAGCACAATATTACAAGTTACTCTATATTGCTAAATATAAAAAAATGACGTAAGAAATTCTGTATGTATGGTCAGCTCATTGTGAATTCCCCTGACCTATGAGACAATGTCCTTTAAGGTTATTATAGGAATATTATACAGGGACTCAACAGAGTTCAGGTTTAGGCTATTTATTTTTCACTTACACAGGAAGAGAGCTGGTTGAAAAAAAAAAAGGAAACTTAAGAATGGAAACACTAATTTGATGGCACAGCAGACTTGATTCCCTATTTTAAAAATGGTAGAGCGAGTGTTTGCCCTCAGATTTCCGTCTGCATATCTGAACTGAAATGTTACAGATCTCAAATAAAGTTCTGTTTGACTGTAAGGAGGTTCGTCATATCAGGAACAGCCCATACAGTTGAACTTTTTTAATTTCATTTGCTCCACGGAGTCTGTCACTGCCAGGTTTGCACAAACTCCTGCTGCTCTCTCCACCAGCACATTGAGCTATACCAAACTGTCATGACAAGCAAAGCCCAGAGCCCAGTCTAGCAGCTGGACCAGTGGACGCAGACAGCCTGTATCAGCCTGAATCTGTTGTGTCTCTGCCACGTGGTTCTGTGTGAAGCTGTTTAAAATGCAGGAGGAAAAGTAGACACACTACCCGCTCTTCTCCAAAAAAAAAAAAAACCAAAAAAAAAAAACAAAACAGAGCTGGAGAGTTAAACCTGTCGCAGTAAATCTTAGCCTAAGCTCAGCTCTAGTCGAGCGTACAACTGCAGGATCAAGCAGAACTTCATCCCTAACACTACTCAGATCAGGGCATCTGAGCTGGAGGTAGATCTACTGAAGAGGATCAAAACTGAGACAAGCAGAAGAAGAAGAAGAGGAGTTTAAAGGATGAGCTCTCTATTCTGAAGCAGGTCCTCATTTCACTGTCTAGCACTCTGGCAGCCACCCCCCTCCCCGCCTCTCCTCTCTCTCCTGCTCTAAACCACGCAGTCCCCTGCTCAGCACACTCAATTATTTATCAGCTTACAGATGCACTGAGGAGAGCAGAGAGGAGGGGAGGAGGCAGATGCAGACCTCCTCTCTGCTCTTCACTGTTGCTCCTTTCTTCCCCCTCTCCTCCTCTTCTTCAAAAGTGACCATGCCTTCGTCTCCATCCCTCCATGTACAGCATGAATAATTAACTGTTATGACCCCATGGGCGCAAACGAGAGGAACGGAAAAACGCTGGTCATCACCTTTTCCCTTTTTCACTTTCTGTGTCTCTGGTGTAACCAATGGAATCCTGACCCACCCTCCAGCAGCTCTCTTTCTCTCACAATCCTTTCCTCTGCCTCTTTCTCTTTTGTCTCCCCCACCCCCACCCCCGCCTCCACCTCCACCTTTCGATGTACCTGTTCATTAGTTCCGGCTACTTGCTTTGTTTCCTCTTTTCCAGCCCCTGTTACCGTTCTTACATCCCTCACACCGGAGGTCTTTGTTTTTGCTCAGAGTCTCCAAAGGGACAGGTAGAAGTACTTTAACTCTGTTACTGATGTCAGATCGGCATCAAGGAGATCACTGCAACCTCAGAACTCTGTGTGTGTGTGTGTGTGTGTGTGTGTGTGTGTGTGTGTGTGTGCGTGTGTGTGCAGAAGTACTGCAGTACACCGAGCTCATAACATGTTAACATTAACATTTTCAGTTTAGTAGTCAAGAGTAAAACAAAAATTATCTCTTGTCATCTTGCTTATTAAGTTTGTAATAAGCATGTGTACGTGTGCATGTACAATCAGAACCTGGAGTTGTGTGTATGTGTTTTTATGCATGTGCATATGCATATGCGTACAATAGCCTTGCATGTGTGTGCTTATTTGTGTTACTGAGAAAGAGGGAGAGAGAGAGAGAGTCGGTAAGCAGCAGTGATGAAGAGGAATAGCTAATGTCAACTGCACTAGCTGCTGCCTCGGTATCAAAGCCCCCTGCTTGCTTCATATCTGCAGACAGCCACCAGCAACACACTTCCCATCATTAACTACTGTACTGCACACCGGACTGAGAGAGGGAGAGGGAGGGAGGCACTGAGACAACGGGAGGAAAACCAGATAAAGAGAGAAAGAACGAAAGAGGAGGGGAGGACGGAAAGAACGAGGAGGGCAACGGACATGAGCGTGAGAGGTGAAACTAAGATCAACTGAAGTGGCCACGGCGAAGTCGCATCCCCTCTGCGCCTCCACTCTACCTTTCCTCACTTATTTACTTTGCTCTTGACTTGTTAAACAAAACATTCCCTCTTCATCCTTTATGGAAATGCAGACCCCGCCATTAGAAGCGTCGGTGTGGAGAAAAAAAAAAAAAAACAGTGACACCGATCTTGAGCAAATCAACACCATTTGTAGTAAAGCAGATGTTCTTTTGCCAGCAGCCAGATAAAGACAGTGCGGCGTGGGCAGACTGGGAGGGAGGAGGCTGGCTGCTCGAATAACACGGTTTTGCATCTTTTAAGCGATGTAATCTGAACAATGTTTCAGCAGCTTCACCCTCTGATGGCTGCTTGCTTACAATTAGAACTCTTAAAGCAATTACTGCATACTGAACCCAGGAGTCTCACACTAAGTAGGGTAAACTAAGCCTGAGGGGAAGAGAATTTCCATTCAGAGTTACTACGCATAATGCACAGTGTTAAGTTTTAAGTTGTGGAACTCAGGAAAACTAGAAAGCAACTCAAAGCTATGGGTTGTATTGAATCACAATGCAAAGCTGGTACTAAATCGATAACGCTGAAGCCTTAAGGTTTGCTGTTAAACAATGCACACCGCCTCACTTCAGCATTCAAACTGGAGCACAGAAACACACACTTGACTCTTTGGGCATCCCTGTGATCCAGACAGCCAGGGGAGAACGTGCTGGAAGCCTCCTGTAGGTCTACAGTACCATGAGCTTCTTCAGGCGAAGGTCAGTACACGCTGCATCGCTGTGTTTCCAGCTCCACGCTGCACGTCAATAAAAAAAAAATAACACTCTTTCAGCTGGATCTCCTGTCTAGGCCCCACTCCCATGACAGGCACTGCGGAAACACACTCTCGCACTCACATGTTATGCTCACACAGAGTGATGGAGCTGCTAATCCGCATGATGTTTAACCCTGATAATGGGATATAGCTCAAGCATGCCTGGATTCATGACAGATGTGTACTTCAAAAATACGTGTGTATCACTTTCTATGCTGACTATAAGGTGTCGAATAAAAACAAAAACAACTTCCGACGGCGTGTTTACCTCCAAAGAAATCATAAGCAGACTGTGAAGTCAGACATGTGGATACAGGATGTGATTCCATCCCATTCTGCTCCGGGTGTGAAAACATCTCAAGTTATGCATTTCAAAATCTGAACTCTGTGATTGATTGTTCATTTCAGGATTATGTGAACAGTGTTATTAAAATTCTAAGTTAGAATTCCTCTTTCTCACAAAATCCCAAAGGCCAAAAGGCACAATTTTAATTTTATTTTATTCAACAGATTTATGAATATATCCAGCCAAATGATTTACGAGGAAGGGAGGAATTAGAGAGTGTCGTTGATTCTGTTTAAAACGCATCAGTGATGCAGTGACGTAAGAGGACAGAAAACACTCTTCTTCCTTTCGTATCATTACTTCCCAGCTCAACAGTGACACTGCTCACGTTTGAACACCAGGTTACAAACACTGCAGGAACTCTGTGCTCTCTTTCCACGATGGCCCTGTCATGTCTGAATAAAAAAACAGATCAAAAAACAATGCAACACACATCTGTGTCTGAGTAATTCATTACAGAAACTGTCTCAGCTAAAATATAACTGACCCTGTAATAACACGGCTTTGCTTGCTGAAATGTTATTAACAGTGTAGGTTTACTTTGACACAACTGCCATGTGATGTTGCCATGTGATGCTGCCATGCTCTAAAAAGCAATTAATCACCGTTACCATCACCTCATATCTCTCCCAAACATCTCTTTAATTTGCTTGTTTTGATTTTGTGTTGGTGATTCAGGAATTGGAGAGCTGAAGCCTGTGACTTTTTTTTAGGTGACAGTTATTATTACACTACCCTGTCCTCTTAATGAATATTTTGTTTAATAAATCAAACAGACTGGACCTCTGTAGCCTCCGATTAAAGGACTGGAGATTAATATGAGGTGCAAGCCTTGTGTGATGCTGCCACTGGAGGTTTTTTTTTTTTTTTTAATTTTGTTGTTTTTTGTTTTTGTTTTTCAGTCCTTGAAATTCCAGCTTGGTTCCTATAGGGGCATTAAAAGTATCACAGCCTAACACAACAAAGTCTGAATTTTGCTTATCGATCCAAATAAGAAACAGCCGTGAGATTTGTCTTACTCATCATGTCATTGATAGGAGAGCCAGTGATAGGAGAGACAGTGACCTGATACTGTGTGCTTACAGAGGAGCCAGTGGAAATGACAGACATGGTGACATTTTTAGTCCAGAGGGTTTTTACTAAATCCCTAAACATATCGTGAGTCACCTGTCTGTGAAATGGTCTCAGTTATGCAGGTTATGCAGCAGTAATTTGTCTTTGGAACATATAAGTAAATGATGGAGGTTTTTATATAATGTAAATGTTGTATTATTGCATATCAAACCCACGTGGGATGGACTATCTGACTGGCAGGACACACAAAATAATAACTACATTAAATCCTTAACCACTGGTTTTGGCAGTTCCAAATTCACAGCTAAAGTAACACACACTTCACTCACACACATACACACAAACTTCACAGAGCAGAGCGTGACCACTGCAAAGCCACAACAGCATCACATCTCATGCAGTACTGCGTTTCACTTGAGACTGCCTGCACTAACAGTCAGCGTTTGAAATGCCTTAACAGAGACATTCTCACTTCAATAAAAGAATACACACTCATTTACAAGACGGAGAACAACCCAACAACCCAACCTGCTGGGTGTCTGTAACAAAACAAAAAAAAAAAGCTAAAAAAAAAGTGTTCCTCATACTTTGAAGATCCGAGGTTCCTTCCTGTAAAACCACATCTCTTGGTACGATGTCCATTTCCAAACATCCCATTCTTACACATGACCTCTATTACTAAAGATAAATGCAGTTTCTGCTGTATCCCCTGCAGTAAAATCTCTAAAGTCAGACTCATAAAACAAGACATCAAGCTTTAGCTTACTATAGCGCCATAGAGGGACAGTATCACTGTAACAGGGGTGTACTTTATCTATCCCAATAAAAATGCCAGATCATTAGTACAGGGCCGTGTGAGTGGGAAACGATATAAACCTTTATGCCTTGTCCCTTTACTCACTCTGTCTCACACAGGTGGCAGTTCAGAGAAAACCTTTGCCATGCACTTTGTGATACAACGTGATTAATATTAAAACAAAAAAAAAGAAAAAAAGGATCAATAATCACACATCTTTCTGATCAACTGGGAATAAAGAGCACAGAAATGCACATTCACACACTGTGTGTCAGTGTCGGGTATGCGTCAGCTTTTAAGTGAGTGTGTGTGTGTGTATCTCTGCTCCCTTAGTGGTGTTCAGGAGCCCCCACAGGGCCTCAGTACTCACCCAGAAATACATCATCATCTCGGCTGAGAGGGGACGGGAGACCAGGGGGTGGAAGACGGGGGTATGCAAGGACACCAGAGAGGCCAGTGCTCTTCCTCTTTTTCCTCTCTCTCTGTTTCTCGTCTTCTTTTTTCAGTACGTCTCTCCTGTTCTGAACTGATCTTCTTCTTCAGTCACTTGAGTTTTATTTTTTTTTCTCTGTCTGGGAAGTTTTCTTTTTCTTTCTGTTTTTTTGCCAGTGCTGTCTGCTCAGTGTTATCTGGTGGCCAGCTAATTGCCCCTATGTTTGTGGTTTTGCAGCAGAGATATAAAAGTCCCCTTATGTGTCCCTCTGCCCCCCGGAAGACAGTCGGTGTCTTCCTCTCCCGCAAACTCTTCTGAAGCGTGACTTCGCTTCAGAGGAGTCGCCGCTGAGGCTCTCACGCTGCTTCTCCTCCCCCTGTACTCTTCAAAAAAAAAAAAAAAAGTCTTCCTCTGCTTCTTCGCTGAAGGGGGAAAGAAAGAAAGAGTAGAGAGGCAACAAGGGGAGAAAGTGCTGAGGGGCGTTGTTACTGTACCTCCCTTTTCTTTTTGTTCTTTATTTCACTTCTCCTTCTTCTCCTGCTTCTTCTCCCGCTTCTTCTCCAACTTGCCACCCTTTCCTGCCCGCTCAGCTCTTCTTGCCTCCTCTTTTTTCCCCCCTTTTTCTTTGCTCGCTGCAAACTATCCTACTCTGTTTCACTGACACACACTTCAGTCACTGAAACCTCTCAGTCTGAGCGCACTCTCTCCCTTTGCTTTCCTTCGTCTCTCGTTGTGGGTAGCTGCAGTCCAGCAGCTCTCAATTTGAGGGAGGACAAGTCTGAGACGGACTTTCTTCGACAGCGTTCCTGGGTGAAGAGCACTGGAGAGGCTGGGGGGGTGGGAAAAGCTGGAGATCACCACACGGTACAGTAGCACAGAAGCTTTCATCCGGAGAGAGACAAGTGCAGAGGGGACTGAGTGAAGGAAGCTGGGTGGAGGGAGGCAAGGGAGGGGGGCAGAGTAAAAGGAGAGAGAGAAAGAGAGAAAGGAGAGAAGGAGGGAGGAGGGATGAAGAGATGAGCTGGTGGAGGGATGCCGGGGGGACAGGCTGCATAGAAGTTGTGGGAAAGCCGAACGAGGAGCCGGAACGAGGGAGGCAAGGCAGGACTGGATGGAGGCAGGAAAAGGGATGCACAGAGCTGGGAGAGAAGAGAGAAAGAGGGAGCAGCTTAGCTTGTTGTTGCTCATGCTAAAGAGCCAACAATACCAGCCGCTTTCATTAAGTTGCACTGGGAGCATCAGAGAGGAGGAGGAGGAGGAGGAGGAGGAGGGCTGGAGGTTCGGTGGTGGTGCATGCGGGGGGTAAGAGGCAAGAGAGCCGTCAAAACAAAATTCAATTTAGAGCGCTTGTGTAACCTAAGAAGAGAGGAGGGAGAGAGGAGGAAGAGAAGTGAAAGAGATGAAAACAGCCAAACTGGAGCTGTTGCCTCTCTCCTTCTTCTTCTTGTCGTTCTTTTGTTCCCTCTGTTCTTCCTTGTCCACGGAGAGAGGGAAGGCTGGTGTGGGCTGGTGTTTATGGGTAGGTGTGTATGGATATGTGAGTGTGTGTGTGTGTGTGTGTGTGTGTGTGTGTGGTGTGCATTGGCTGAGTTGGCCTAGCTAGTCTGGCCCACAGTTGTGCAGAGGGAATACTGTAGGCTGCACATTTGTGTGCATGTGTGTGTGTTTGTTTGTCTAGAGAGTGAAGCAAGTGTGTTTTACATGTTTCAGTCAGTAAAATTAGTTGCAAAATACTTGTTTGTCTCACACACACATAAACACGAACTCTGCAAATATGTTTTTTACACCTCAGTGCCGACACTGCATCTGCATCAGCATACACATGTATAGTGTGTGTTTGTACCAGCAAACGATTGATGGGTGTGTTTGCAATGTGGCTGGACAAGGCAGGCAGACAGAGAGAGAGAGAGATGGAGAGAGAGGGAGAGAGGGAGAGAGGTGGGTGAGGGTTGGATGTTGTAGCCTGCCTCAGCACATTTACCCCCTCACACCCCCTCCCACCCACCACCACCAGCACAGTCAATACACCACTGAGGCAAGCTGCCACGTTAACCCCTTCACTGCCTGAAATACTGCACTGCACACACACACAGACACACACACACACACACACACACACAGAAGGAACACTGGAAATACTGGACCTGGAGAGAGAGAGAGAGAGAGAGAGTCCCAGCCACGCCTGTGTCACCCTGTTTCTTTGTGTGTCAGTGTCAAAAGACTCAATTTCATTTCTTTTTTTATTTTTTTTGTCAGAGCTGAGAAATAGAAAGAAAAAAGAAAAATCCATCTTGTTAAGAAATCATAAATACTGAAGCTGCTGAAGAGTTTCATCTAATTGAATTCATACTGGCAGCATGAGAAAGCACCACTGAAATTTACATCTAAAATGAAATAAGATTCATCAGTTGAATTAAAGTCTAAGTTTCTGTCTTAGGCCAGGTTAAAAAAAAATGGGATAAGGGTAAAGAGAAGGTCTTGTTTTCTCACTGTTGAGGGACAAAACAGTAGATATTCAAAATTGATCTCATTGTCAATGAAACCCCTATGTCAGTAATTTATCCGCCTCACAGTATTATGTGTGTATCCAAAGTATGATACACACTCATCAAGCACTTTATGGGGAACGCCACACTAACGCTGGGTAGTTCCTCCCTTTGTTCTCAAAAAGCCTCAGTTTGTCTTGTCGTTGATTCCATAAGATGTTGGAAACCTTCCACTGAGGTTCCACTCCATTTTGACATAATTCATTTGGTAAACTGTGGCCATGAAGGGATGAACATGGTCAGCAACAATACTCAGACACAGACTGTGACATTCAGACCATGATTGATTGGTATTAAGACGCAAAGTGAACTAAGAAAACATTCCCCACACCATCACACCACCACCAGCAGCCTGGACTGTTGACACAAGGCAAGTTGGGTCCATGGATTCATTGATGCCAAATTCTGAGCCCACCATCTGCAGCCTCAGCAGAAATCCAGATTCATCAGACCAGACTTCACCTGTGCAGTTTTGGTGAATCTGTGTCCACTGCAGCCTCAGACCTCTGGATGAGATGGTTTTCATCCAGAGACAGTTGTAAAGAGTGGTTATCTCAGTTAGCTTAGCCTTTCTGTCAGCTCCAACCAGTCTGACCGCTGACCTCTCTCATCAACAAGGTGTTTCTGTCCTCAGAGCTGCTGCTTCACTGGATGGTTTTTGTTTCTGGCTCCATTCTGAGTTAAACTATAGACTGTTGTGTCTAGAGATCAGCTTCACTTCAGTTTCACAAACCAACAGTCAGGTCACAGTCAAAGTCACTGAGATCATATTAACTGAAGCTCCTGACCTGTGTCTGCAGGACTTTATATACTGTACTGCTGCCATATGATTGGTTGATTGCCTTGCAGCTGGATGGTTGTCCAAAAACTATTCAAAACAAATGAAAATGATTAACAAATAGAATGATTGATTGCAAATATCCGCTCAGGGATCAATAAAGTTAACTCTTATTTTATCTCATCTTTTCTTATCTTACCAATGAGCCACAGTTACATTGGTTGAGCACACAAACTGTAGTTTATTTTAACTCAGTCCCAAACGGTGGTCCTGCTGCCTCAAGCACTCACTAGAGAAATGTTTTTAAAACCAGCACCAGGCCTTTAGAATATTTGCTGCCAGGCTGTAAGGTGACAATTTAATACAGCAAAGAAAACGGAATAATAATCATATATCTTCTACGTCATTATAGACGGTGGCGTGGAGAGTCAGTATCGGTATTCTATACATGTACGAGGGTGGATTCTGAAGTCAGGACTGGTTCAAAGAGATGATTCATACATGTTAATTCTTTTTTAACTTTCCCACTGGAAATTTAGAGGAACTTTAAGATCTGTACAGGGATAATGGTATGGAATACATTTCAAGTATTACAAGTTGCACCAAACACTTTCAGAGTGGCAAGTTTTGTTTTTTTCAGCCCAGTTTCTGAAAGGTTATGTGCATCATGTCATCATCAAGAAAACATTTCAAACATCTGTGCAGTTATTGTAAACAAACAAGACCAGCGGCATCAGGACCATGTACATTTTCACATTCCACCCTAACTGGGTTGTATTTAACAGGGAACTGAACTGATTTAGGGCACAAACTCTTACTGCTTTACAGCAGTGGCCATGTGGACAACATTGTCCCACACCTTCTCCATGAAAGGAAGGAGTGGAATGTATGGCAAATGTGAGGGAGGATATTAACATTTACCAGGGTAAAAAAAATAATGAGCTAATTCATAGTTAAGATAGATGATGAGAACCAACCCATATGCAGCCATTTGTGCTGAAATTGGTATTTTGGACTTGCTTGAAATGAGGCCATTTACATACATGTATGCATGTCTGGTGTGCAGCCTCAGCTCTCACTCGCCTTCATTTCTCCCTCTGAGACGAACCAAGAGCTCAGAGATGGGCTGGCTCCTCTCTCTCTCTCTCCCTCTCTCTCTCTTTCTCTCTCTTTTTTTTCTTCCCTAGCAACTACCATGCAAAAGCTAACATTTTCCTATCAAATCTGGGTGTCATGCTATTTCAGGTCCGGGTCATGAATAAGTTAGTGCGGACCCTGCATATGAGTGAGCTAATGCAAAAAATAAAGAGGACAGCGTGGTGGTGGGTGGCTGTTGTCAGGGTTTCAGAGAGGAGAGGAGCAACGTCAGGTCAGCCGACAGAAACGTTGAGCATGAACTAAATGTACAGAGCGAACATGTCTTGATCTTTCCGCTGACATGTCTCCATGATGTGTGCTCTCCATCCTACTGAGTGTGCTCCAGGTGATGCAGACTTCGAAGGAGGTGGCTGCTGAGCCACCCCCAAAGTTTTTTTTTTTTTTTAATTTTTCAGATTAATAGCTTATAATTCATCTGCAGTATAAAGTATTAGTAAATGACTTATTACTACTTATTACCACTAATACTTCTGTAGTTGTGTCTACAGAAGTATTACCACTAATACTTCTGTAGACACAACTTATAAAGCTTTGATAGAAAGCTGTAAGACAAGGATGATCCTTTCAGTGAGGATGTATATGAACACAACACTGTGTTGGAGTGCACAGGATAATACACTAAAATACACCGGTACACATTTAGAAAGAAAATGATGTTGCGCAAATGCGCACTGTGGTTTTCACTGAATTTGGGGCCTCAATCCAGGATCAGAGTGGGTCATGCAGAAAGTAGAGGATAAATGAATACTATGATGATTTCTAGAATCATACATAAAAAAAAATCTACATATAAATGATATTTATGTAATTTTGTATTGTTATAGTCAGGCATCAACAAGAAGTGGGCATGAACGTGTAAGGCACCTGGTATTTACTGCTGTTCAGTTTGCATTGTATCAAACTCTCCACTCTGTGTAGCTTTAAGTTGTTAAGCTATGGAGTGTGAGATGAATTCCGACTGGACAGCTCAGCAGTAAATACAGCAACAGACTCTTCTTCCCTCATTGGATCTTTGTGTAATAAAACTCAGTAGATCTGATCTGATCACACAGACTGGGACTGCTTTAATTACTGGATTAGAATCTCTGATGAAAGCAGAGCAGAAAATGAAGATGTACAACATTATCCTGCTAAATAATCTCAGACTAGCTTCCTGTTGCTGTAAAACCTGACTGGTGTTTGAACTGGACTCACTGGGAACTGTGCAGCCTGCCCGAGAGGGATGATCACTCCGTCACAGTGCCATCAATCTCTTCTTTCCCTTTGCTCTCTCTCTCTCTCTCTCTTTCCCTCCCTCTCTGTGAACTTTGTGTAGTGGCCCGGTCTCTGGTTCTCCTCATGGCCATTTTGCCATTGCCGCAATCTGTATTCAGGCAGCAGCTTGTCACACAACACCTGAGGCCCTCCAGGTGCATTCTGCTAGCGATGGAGAGCTCATAGTTTTCAGCAGTGGGATTTCTATGAGATCACTAAGCTCAGGAAAGAAATGATGACATACTTATCATCATTCCAAAATATTTGCTTTGGCCAGTTCAACCTGTGAATAAACTGTCAGGCTGTTCCTAAAAATATTACTCATAAAATCATGATGGGCCCATTATAATCTTTAGCATACAGCTAATTATTAATAGAGCTATTAAAAACATTCATGGGAAACGAAAAGGTGATGAAGTAAGCAGGTGGAGGAGGAGGTGGGGTTGATATGGTTATTAACACTGAGGTAAATTCAGCCAAGCACAAACTTAAATGTCTTAACAAAACAAACAAAAAAGTTTTGTTGCAGCCTGGAGTGATTTTACTCTTCACTGATGGTCAAAGTTTATCAACACAAACCAAACCTTTACATCCAATGTTCAGTTATATGATAAAGTATATTTAATGCACATTTCATCTTTCCTGCTACAATCTTCCCATCTGTGCTGCATTTTTTTTTTTTTTTTTTGCTTTTGCTTTCCCAGCAAAACTGTCACAAATTGCATGACTTCCATAAATCCAGCAGATTACACAAACAACATGTCTTTTCATTAACTTGCTCTATCCTCTTCAATGCACAGCGAGGAGAGAGGCACATGCCACAAACACGTGACACGCAAACTGGGACTCCAGCCTGTTTCATACACACACCACACGTTCATGGCAGGATTTGTCACATCTGCCACCGAACCACTGAAAATAACAGGTCTATTCAGAAATGCATCATCGGTATTTCCTTATCATTATTATTCCACACAGTACTGTGCTGTCTTCAAGAGATATTGCAAAGTCTGAAAGGTCAATGTTTTCCTCAAACACACGATGGTCCAGCTCTTCAGGTCAAGAACCGGAGAGGAATCTTTTCACTAAGCTCTTTCAGTTTGGTGGTTTTAAATCTTTGATGATAAAATGGGATCACACTCTGGGGAGAATTTATTCTGTACATCACAGTCGAAAGACAACAGCTTTTGCCATCCTCTGGTGTTTCAAGATAGAAAATGATTTTCTAAATATACAGATAGCAGCAAAAATGTCACTCTTCATAATATCTTAATTCTGAAAATACTGTTGAGCTATACGCCTCTGCATGTTGTTAAATGTATTCAATCTGATGGGCATGTGATTAAACAATCATCTGAAACACGCAATGTTGCTAATGTCCATTGCCAATAATAACAGCAAATAGGACACAGTCAGTTAGTTATTTTGAAAATGACATGAATTATTTCAATTAAGTAAATAAACTATTTATTTATTTTTTTATAAAAGAAAAATCTTTCACTTCAGCACCTACACTTCATGAGTTTTAAATGGGGAGCTGAATTCAGTGAGACTGTTCTGTAAAAAAACGAGCCATAGTTAAGTTTTATTATTTGACGACTTTTAGTGGCTGTAATAATTATGACAGAAGAAAAGGAAGAAGTCAGGTGATGGAGGATACAGAGCCACAAAGTCGACGTCAGGAGGAGAATGGGTTGCTGTTTCTTTATCCAACTTTAACTGTGTGTTTATTGTTGCAAACATGAACCATGAACCTGAATAGTCCTATCCTGGACCTCCACAGATCCTCTTGCAGATGGAATATGTAGCAGCAACCATGGGTGTGCTCCTCCTGCGTCTCCATTGCTGTCTCTCTAAAGCGGTCTTCAACTTGTCCTTGTAGCGGTGCATCATCCATGGTATAGCTGGCTGTATAGCACTCTGTGAGGCTAGCTGACTGGGGGGCATCCTTACCACCATGCCCCAGCCATCGTAACTGATAACTGATGATGGGTGATCATAGCCTCATATGCCTAGGTGATCACTGCAGCAACGTGTGCATTCATTCATTCATGCACACACACACACACGCACGCACGCACGCACACACACCTGAGTCTCTTGAGACCACTGAAGTGAAGTACTAAATCACTAGAAAACCCTTTAAAAATGAAGGTCCTACAGACCCACACACACACACAGACACACACACACACACACACACACACACTTAAACTCTCCTGGTTGAGCCCCTCAGCCTGGATGCCTCCAGTCTGGGTTTCAGCACTGCCAGCAGCCCTCTATCACGCCTATAGAGAGCAGTGTTGCCAGCTCCACCTCAATCCTCCTGCTGGAGTTCCTCTCACTGACTCTCTGTCTGCTGCCAGGCACACCAAGCAATCTCTCACCTGGAAAACCTCAGTAGGCTGCTTTGGCTCCACCACTGTTTATGCTTCCCTCTCCAGGAGGAAAAAAAAAGAGCAAGTTTATCATTCATTTGTGCTGGTATGTGTTGCCTCTTAATACCAGGTGTCCTTTTTGGTGTGTTAATGGCACATGTTGGCATTCCCCTCATCTGTCTTTTCCTCTTGATGGAAATATCCAAGGACAATACTGGTTGCTCTCTGTCCGTGCAGGGACAGGATGGAAGAGGAGACCGATTAAAAAGGACAAAGAGCGAAGGAGTAAAGTCTTTGTTCAAAACACACAAGGGAAGAAAGACGGAGACAAAACGACGGGTTGACGCTGCTGTACACTGTAATTTTCACAGCTGTCCCAGATGGAAGTTGACAATCAGGAGTAACGTGGTGAATTCCTCAGTGTAGCACATCGGTCTTAGGCTGATTCAGAGCTTTGGAGACCAAACTCAAAAAGGACAGTCCATATGTGGCCTGAGAGGCCAAATGAGCCTGATTCCTGTGAGGTGACTGAAATGAGAGAATCAGCTCCTCTCATCTTATGTCTTGATGGAGCCTGATGGGAATTACAACGCATCTTGCAATAAACCTTCAAGACTGCTTTCATCCCACAATGAAGTGACATATTTGGAAGTTGATTTAATTAGCAGTCAAACTACGTATCTCCCAGAAACTTTATAGAAATAAATTCCTATAATGATGCGGAGCTGTTTCGGTGATTTTCTGATTGGCGTAGATAGTGTGGAGCAGGATAATGTACTCTGTCAGGGCCTGTTGAAACTGTTCAAGTTACTGTTGAAATAATACATTTATTTTGTGATGTAATAATGCAGCATTTAAAGTTTAAGTTTTAGGCACAAAAGTGATTGGTTGGAGTGAAAATAGTTAACATTAGGAAAATGATTATTATCCAGCTGCCTCCTCCCTCTGCTGACTTCGTGTCTTTTTAATAACTTCCTCCTCAGCCATAATACCTCCGGCCACTAGAGGGATTTTTCTCATTCTGTCACTGTCACTGATTTTTACCGAATCAACTGCTGCTGTGTCCTTTTTCTAGAGAGGACAGTCTCTTGAGAATACTGCTACAATAATTTTAACTAAAGAAGACTGTCCTTTTTTTTTTTGTTCTTCAACAGAATCAAAAAAGTTTCTCCATCAAGGCATTTCTTTCTGATATGTCTATGGAAATGTCCTCTTCTGCTCATTTGCAGAAGAGACTTTAAAAAAAAAAAGAAAAGAAAAATGTTGAAGCATATTAAATTTCTATGAATTTTCATTGCATGTCCGTGCACAATGAGATGAGGGGCTGGAGAAGAGGGGATTCCTTTAAGCAAAGAGATCTGAGCAGCGCTGCTCGAGGCTTTGCTACAGCCTTGTGTTGCCTCTGCATAGCTAAACCATCACATGAGGTGACCAGTGGTTCTGGCAGTGAGTATTCTGTACAGCACTCAGCCACTCTGTAAATCCTACACGTACTTTCTTCCTGCTAATGGACGGGAGGAAAAGTGGAGAAATATGTTGTCATGTTCCTTACGGAGAGATGAGGCTTTATAGTCAAGGAAAGGTAAGTGAGAGCAACTCCGTTTTCGTTTGATAATTAAGATGGCGACAAGGAAATGAAAGTATGATGAGATTATGGTCTGTATGCAACATGACTTTCAGGAGGAGACACACTGTCCTTGGTAAATATCACCACAGGTAAATACTGATATCTATCCTCAAGTCACTCATTTGATCAGCTTCATATCAGCTCAGGCATATGATTGATCTCCTCCTGTTTAATCTGTTCTTATAATCCTTTCTAATCACCTTGAATGAGAGTATTATGTAACCACCCTCTGATGATTTATAGGGTGTTGCGCTGAACTTTATCTAGAAAAAAGAAATGACTTGCTGTGATCTATTACTGTCCCCCTGTAGCTTGATCCTTTAAATAAAAACACGTAATTGTGAAAGTGTGTATTCATCTTAAAAAGGTCAGTCCTCTTCAGTTAAAATGGTTCTTTTCTTTACTGTGAACAACTAATATGGTAAGAAAGGTCTGTTTTGTTTTTCTGTGCAAAACATCCACAGTTTTCTTAATGTCAGTAAATTTAAATTTAAACTTCTCCATATAAAATACAGTGTGTGTGACCAGCACCAATGTGTTTTAGTCATTTTTTGGAGCTCAATGGTATAGAGGAATAAGGTATATCAGGATCTGGATACACAGTATTTGATAGTAGGATATATTCACTGGTGTTTTGGCTGGTTTTTTTTTTGATAACAAAAATTAAAATATCACCACACTCATTCCTGAGAAGTCTCAACACCTTAGAGGGCAAACTGTTTGTCAGAAAACCAAGGAAAAAAGGTATATCCCAGACACACATCACGAGTCCAACTCAGGTACATACAGACCAAACACACACACACACACACACACACACACACTATATATATATATTCACAGAACTCCTCCTAGCTTTTACAGCATCATCACTTTAAAAAAAGGGCCTCTGTTTTACATACAAAAATGTTGTACTTCACTTCCGTACATTACTAAATAAAAACAACAAGAAGTCAGGAGATGCTGAAACATAATACTCTTCCCACCACGCAACTTGAGACTCTCATTTTCTTGCACTCTCCCTCCGTGTCCGTGTCCCTATAGTGTAACACAGATTTTCTGTTGTGTATTTGTCTCTGAGTCTCTGAGTCTCTGACCACATCCTCAGGGCTGACAAAGCTCCAATAGGTGGAAGAAGCACTCAGATCTTATACAGTATCAGTCAAAAGTTTGGACACACCATTCAGTGGTTTTTCTTTATTTTTATTACTTTCTACATTGTAGATACCAAGAGTGTGCAAAGCTGTCATCAAAGCAAAAGGCGGCTACTTTGAAGAATCTAAAATATAGAACATATTCTGGTTGGTTTAACACTTTTTTTGTTAACTACATAATTCCATATGTGTTCCTTCATAGTTTTAATGTCTTCAGTATGACTCTACAATGTTGAAAGTAATAAAAATAATGAAAAACCATTGAATGAGAAGGTGTGTCCAAACTTACAGGTACTGTACGTTAGAAAAAGAAGCAAAGACACAGTGTGGAAAATTAAGTTAAGGTAAAAATATTCTTAAAGTACCAAAAGTAGAATTCCTTATTATGCAGAACAGTCCATTTCAGAATAATGTATAATCCATATATGATCTGATACGACGGGATTACATTCATTGATATATTAATGTATGCATCCCTTTCATGTTGCAGTTATCAAAGGGGGGAGCTAATTTTGCATACTTTATATACCGCTGGGGATCTTAATCTTAATAATACATCATATTTTATTCCTTGATTATATTCTGTGTTCATCATCTGATTTTGCAAAGTCACTAGTAATGAAAGTCATCCAATAAATGCAGCTATACAAACAATAAGAGCAGAGGAATACGCAAGCTACTACAAATACCTGAAAATCATAGGAAACTAGAAAGATACGCGCACACACACACACACACACACACACACACACACACACATATATATATATATTAAACATTTCAGCTGAACCCATGGTGCAGCGCGGAATGCTGCAGGATGTCCTTTTATGGACATGTTTACTACATAGTATAAATAAGCAGCTGTATCATCATCATCATCATCATCATCACCTACTTCTTCAATATAAACAACCTGAAATGAGAATAAGCAAGTTCATCATTAAAAATGCTGCATCTGTCAGTGTCTGATGAAGAGAGCTGCGAAAGGTGAACGAGGAGTTGAGAGGCCAGCTGTTAACTCCACTATCTTTGTCATAGAGCTCCAACTGACACTCAACATCTGCAATGCACTGAATCATTTAAAATAGCTGCGTGCCTCTGTGTGTGTGTATGTGTGTGTGTGTGTGTGTGTGCCATTACAGCATCCCTCTAAATAAAACATGACTGATATAGCTAATAATAATTTTTGATGATATCAGCTGCTGTATAGGTACGCTCAGTTTAAATATTCACAATGTTGAAAATAAATATTGTAGATTTCCCAGTACGCCATCTGAAACTCTGAAAGCTCTTCAAGATCTGACAGGACAACTGGTTTCCAATTTCCAAAGAGTGATAAATGATCTGAATTCATAATATTGAGAAAAAAGAAAAATAGACAAGTATTATTTTCCCCATGAACCAAAATCAGCTGTCTTTCATCAGAGGCATTAAGCAAGCAGACAAATCTGGGAGTGTGTATGTCTCACAGGCTCACGGGTGAGTGATCAAACACTGTGCCAGCAAATATCCTCTGTTGTATCCTGACAGGGAGACAACATCGATATCTATCAAATATAACATTTATCAACAGTTCAATAAAACAGAGCCACGCAATCAGCAAGTGACATGGAAGATATTACAGCCTAATTCAAAGTTAATTGAAATACCACTAATATTGCATTAGTTTGTGTTAATGCTAGAACCTAATCCATTATTTATAGGGCTGATCCTGAAGTAGTAACAACAACTGGCAGATGCACAGCCTTCACCAAATCCGCTTTCTTATCTCAAGCAAGAACACCCAAGACCATGTTAGAGACATTCCAAAGCCACTGCCAGCTATTACAGAAACCAGCCTCTTACAGCACAATAGCTAGATGGACTAATGGAATTACATTTCGAGGGATCATCATGACCTGTAAGGCAAGAAGTTGAGACCATTGTAGCTGAGCTAGCCTTAGTGAGGCAATCATAGGCTCAAGCTCCTGAGCACCTACAGCAAATGGCGAGCACCCATGGGGCAATTATGCTCTGCTATGACCAGAAAAACACAAACAGATGTGGTATCAGAGCGGTTGGTTTTAAATTTTATATCCATTCTGACCTATTAGCTCCCCTCATCGGTTCCCACCTCTCAGTTTGTTTCAATATCAGCGTCATCATGAATCAAGCAGCACTAGGCCACATGGTCAACAAGTGACCAATCAAACATGCTTCAAGACCCAAAGATAAATGTTAAACAGGTTCTTAGGCTACCAAGGCAAACATCCCTTAGTTAGTATGGCTGGTCCCAGCAATGTGAAGTCCTTGTTTTAGTAATGCAGAAAAGAAACCATCAATCACAAGACTGTCTATGTGTGTGAAAGAAAGAGAAAAAAAATGAGACACGCAGAGATTTACAGCCACACACAGCTGGCAGCTGAAGCAACAAGACAAACTTCGAAATATAGAGAGAAGAGAAGGAGGAGCGAAAAGAAGAGAAATCAGGAACTAACCAGTCTGGTGACAAGGGGAACCCCAAAGTGCCAGAAGTGCTCGTTGAGCAGCCCGCTGTACACCACGTTCCCAAAAAGAGCAATGGTTCCTGGTTTGCACAGACCACTTCCTGGCTTGGTTTCTGCAAAAAAAAAAAAAAAAAAAAATGAAGTCAGTAAAAATCATAATACATGATACAGTTTATATGTATATTTCAAAGAAATGACAGGCTGTTAAAATAAATCAGACACACGAACAGTTAAACTCCTCTCTTTATTCTTTCTCTTTTTTCCTCTGCCTCCTCTTCTTTCTTCCCCACACTATCTTCACTCCTCCATTGTTTCCTACCTCACATCAATCAGTAGTCCCAACCTCCTCCTCATTAACACAAGGAGCAGTGATGTAATGCAAAGCTCTGTATCTGTTTAATACACTAAAATGCCTGCGATGAAAAACTAAGTTTCAGTGAAAACTGTGTATTTATTAACTTTCTGGATAAAAATTAATAGTGAGGATATAACAATGAGAAAAAGTCAGAAGTAGTTAAATATACGTTGCCCAATTACAGAAAACGACACCACTTCACCCCACACAAACATACGCATACACACACAAAAAAAGCAGTATTTGTGGGTGATTAAGTGTTGGACATAAGGCAAGAAAAAACATAAAAACAAGGAAAACAACACTGCTCCTCTTCCTCTTGTCTTTCATGATTTAAGCTGCAGAGTAAAGTAAGTAGTAAAGTGTCACTTGTGCTTTTGGGGTGAGGTGAAACAGCAGAGAGGGCACATATAAAGAGAGCTAAACAGTGCCATGCCAGGCCTGGATGGGCTGGGGCGACATCACAGCCTGTCAGGCATTATGGAGAAACAGCATTACTGAGTCTGACTACAGGCCTGACTGACAGGGACTAATTGTACCTCCATTCTTCTTCTCCTCTCTCACTCACCTGCTCCCTCCTTTTTGGTGCTTCATCTCTGAATGTGAGTTGAGTTGCACCATTGGTCTCACATTAAGTTTTGATTCTAAAATTATGATCATTTTGAGAAAAGACAGAAATGCTAACTTTCTTACTAGCACAAAAATAAGGGAACCACAACCATTGCCGTCACACAAATGAGGAGTCTACAGCTACGCTCGTGGCAGGGTCCGGGTGGAGGTCTCACACAAGAAACACAAAATCCTGGATTCCTTTGTTCTCGCTTTTTGATGTATTGTGCTGTCTTGCTAATACAGCAGGCTGAATATCCAAAGACATTAGTGATACTTGTAATATAAAATGATACTGATGTATTGATAAATTCACAGTTTGATTTGTGAGCATCCAAACAGGCTGCAGAGACTGTCCTTAACAAGCTGTCCTTGTGGCAAGAAACTCAGTAAATCAATGGCTTTACCATTTACATCAGTCATCTTCTTCTCAACCTGATACTACTAATGCTTCAATTACTGGACCTCAGATCTGGACCTTTTTCCAGTGGAACTTGTTTTAGAAAAATTCAGTGTCTTACATTGATTCTGAGCAACATATTTACTGATTCTTTTCAACCTGGAAAACTTCCTAAGACATCATGTCAAGCCTCAATTCTGTTTTTACTATAAAAGATCCACTTCACTGGCTATCTTCGTAAGATAGGAAAAAAAATGTATTTCTATGCACGACATTTTTTTTTTTATGTGGATACGATCTGGATATCATTTCACTCTCTGGGGAATTATCTGAATTTGAACTGGAGTAACATTTTCAGCTAGAACCTTATCACTCCATACATTATCATTCAAGATCTTTATTCATTTTTTTTCTCTTTTTCCTCTATGGACAGTGATAGTGTTTTGAATGTTGGTCACTTCTCCCCCTGAAGATTTTCATATCTTATCTTCCCCAAATGATTTTATTTACTTACATTTTCTGTACTACCTGGCTCACAATCTTCGCCAACTCTTCCCTTTTATAGTGCTTGAAAAGTGCATCACACCCACTCATAACACTGCTCAAGAACATTTTCGTATGCGTACATAGTGCTGAGCGTATCATTCCACCCAGTGGTGTACTGGTCCATGGAGAAGTGGGTATACTCAATTTTCACCTTTTTTTAAGTAGTCTAGAAAAAAAATTTCTACTTGCTCACTATTATAAAATGATCATGACTTGATTAGGAGCAGTTTGTAGTTACTACTGGTCACACAAGCAGCCTGGATGAATGCAAAATGTATTTATCGTGAGGCAAACATGGTGTTTCAGTTATTTTTGAACATTTATTTAAATAAAATACTTAAAATCTGAAGTTGACAATGCATCCTCGTTCATATTTCATCTTAAATAAAACACACAAATCATTCTCTTCCAAACATCAAAACCAATCAGATAAACTTTAAAAGTGCACTGTCAGAAAACTGAAATAAATTATTTGGTTTTCAATAGCTGAACACTATTTTAGCAATATCTCCCTTTCTTTTCATTATCTGTCCCTATACAAAATACGACAGCCTGATTAGACCTCAATATTGTTTTAGGCAGAATCTTAACTTACTTAAAAATCAACTACCAGCCTAGCTACTTTAAAATTAAACTAGATCATGTAGGTTAGTTAGGGCTAAGTAACTTGGCTAACGTTACAATTTAGACCTTTACAATAACAAACGAGCTTCATAGACACTGAGATAATCAGTTTCATCTAACATTACAGTCTGGTATGAAATTCTTGCAAACTGGGTTGATTAAACACTTACTGAAAACCAACAATGGCGCGGTTTCCCCTCATTATCCCAATCTAGCTAGCTGCAGACTAACGTTAGGATGACGTTAGCCTTTCAAAACGTTAGCCGACTCGGACAGTTAAACTATTGGCGACAAAATCTCTTCTCCTCTAAATGTGCAGTCATATTGCCAGTAGTTTAAAACAATGATTCATTTGGAAACCACCTTAAAACTCACTTCAGAATCATGTCTTCCATCAACTGGGGTGGCACACCGCCGCCTGTTGTCTGCCGTTAGCGTCAAGTGGCACTGGCACCTGAGGCTTTTTTTTTTTTTTCACTGGCACCTGTGGTGTTAGCGACCCTACTCTGCCTCTGATTGGCTCATCAGCCCTCATGTCTAAAGAGGGTGGGTCATGACTTCACCATCCTTGAGGAAAAAATGGGCAACCTGGCTCACAGATATTATTGAATGGTGCGCATCAGGGGGATTTAGAAGTGGGTATACGCAATACTGACTGAAAAATAAGTAGGTATATGCCGTATACCGGCGTATATCCTGGACTACACCACTGATTCCACCTCAGGCACATCTCTCATGAACTTGAAATTTCACTTACCAGCGGCATTTATCCACAGAGAGGGGGCGCCCCTGAGCCAATAAATCAACAAGTATACATGAATCAATACATCTAAAGCAAATTATCAAAATTATGGCAATTGGAATCACACGCTATACAAACTCTGGCAATACCAACAGCACATCACATCAGCTGTCGCTAATTAACATTAATTCCATGAGTAATGTGATGGCAGGACAGAAGAAAAGTGGCTGCTGTCGGGTTTGTGTGCTCTCTGCGAGCCATCTGTGCTCCATCTTTGAATCAGTATTTGGAATCAAGTAGCTGGTGAAAAATAATGTGGGCCGAAGGCTACACCTGTTATTTCAACATGTCAGGTACATATTTAACATTTAGGTAAATGTTGATTAAATATCGGATCAGACTTAGCAGACACTTGATATAAAAAGGACTTGGATCAGGACCAGAAGAAAACATATATATATCCCTAGATTTCAACATGAAAATTAAATTTTGTAGAGCAGAAAAATAGAAATAAAATGTATCCTCATCCTTGAGACCTTCCAAAAATTTGATTTTGAGGTTCTTCAGGGTCCTCGGTGTTCATGAGACTGACAGGGATAGTCCCACATATTAACTTCTAGCAAACCAAACACAGTTACTCGGGGAAAAAAAACTGAAGCATACATTTTGTGTTTTTGTATGTCTGTAATTGTTATTAGTGCCACCTGAGTCTGAAGGGCATCAATGTTCTCTCTTGACTAAACTAAAGTAAAACAGGAAATGTTTCTGTGAGTTCAAATGAACCAATTGGAGTCCAAATAAATCTCTCCAAACACTTTGGCATGAGCGCAGCCTTTATTTAGGCAACTGTGAGAGATGAGCAGCTTCCATGAGCTACAGGCCACTGACTGAATGGATGTAAAGTATCAGGCTGCAGATGTAATTACAGTAAAACCATTAATACTAAATGTGATTGCAGTGTACAGCAATGAATTATGACATCTAAATAAGGGGAGAAGGTAAATGAAGCTCTCCTCTCGGGTTTCTGAAATACACTCCAGCCGGCTCACACTCTGTCTCACTGCACCAGCTCTTCCTCTGTGCCATGATCTGGACTTGGCTGCTTTCTCCTGGCTCTGCTTAGAATGGGCCTATCTTACATTCCATCACTCTAAGTAGTTTGGCACAAGCACACACACATATATACACACACACACACACACGGTTATGGCCTGTTGGCTTGGTATGGCCTGGTTCTTTGGCAAGTGTGTAACTGCTAGGCTTGCATCCCAGTCAACACCCCATGGGTGTGTGTGTGTGTGTGTGTGTGTGTGTGTGTGTGTGTGTGAGAGAGAGAGAGAAAGAGAGAGAGATTACTGCTAAGTCTGCTGCTCAACTTGGCTCACCTGACACTGATGGCAAGAATAGAAGAAGAGGAGGAAAAGAAAATATGATTTGGGCATATGGAGGTGTTTGGAGGCCTGGGGTCTTTTGCACAGGTTTCTCTCTCTCTCTCTCTCTCTCTCTCTCTCTCTCTCTCTCTCTCTCTTTCTCCCTGCCTCTTTCTCTCTTACACACACTCACACAAACATATATACATAAACACATATTTTCCTTCCGTCATCTTTAGAGAGTTGGATGTGCCCAGTACACCCCCAATTTATCACCTCCTCTCCTCCTGTGTCGGGCGCCACTCTCCCTCTTACTTCCCAGTGTTTATCACTCTCCGTCCTCCCAACAAAATGTAATCCACTGGGAGTGTGTGTGTGTGTGTGTGTGTTTGTGAGCAAGAGAGACAGAAAGGCAGAGAAAGCATGAGAGAAAAGGAGAAGCAGAAGAGTCACAGCAAGACATAGAGACTTCTAGTTTCACCGTTTGCAGTGTTGCCAATGTGTGGGCAGAAAGACCAGTGATGGTACTGTATGTGCAAAACCTTCTGTTTGACAGCACACGTTCTGACTGGTCCCTCTGAGAAAGGTCTATTTGCTGGGACCAAGACTGGAAAGGTGGAGCTAATTACAGATAGACCCACAACACAGAATTATTAGCAAAGTAAAAAAAAAAAAAAAATCCCAGAGTAACAGATAAAGGCTCTAAGGAATCATTGGAGCTGGTTAACATCTCTGTTCATGAGTCTACAAATCACGGTGCATGATTGAAGGACACTTCTCCTGGAGAAAGATTCTGGTCTGGTTCAACCCAGGAAAAGCTCACAGTGATGATGATGATGTTTCCCTAACCTTAATCTAAAAGTGGTTATGCATAACCACAGATGGGACTCCCTCAACCACCTCCACCTACTCAGCTGAAGTTAATGTATTTAACCCTTCATTCATTAAACTCTGAACATAATCCAGCAAGAGATTACATTTCATACAGAATCTATTTGCTGTTTGTATTTAGTTGTTTTAGAAATATAATTTCTAGGGTTAGGATAGGGTTTGTCTGTACTTGTGACTTGATCCGATCACATTTTATGACCAAGTAATGCCAATGGCCTCCTTCCTGCTGGCTGCTTGAAACAGCAGCCGTGTGAAGCGCTGAAGTTCATTCTACAGCTTCACCCACCTCTGGATAATGTTGTCAGCTAAATGCTGAAAATATGAAAAGTACAGTTCATCCAGAGCCATTTCTACTGCAGCTCTTTCCAAATGCACTGAAACTTCTTGTGCTCCTCATCAAGCAATCCAAAGGCGCCAATAAAGACTTCACAACCCATCAAGCCAAGCAGTGGATTGGTCAGCACTGTTACTAGTAACTGCTGATGAAAATCATAAAGGCCAATAAAAGCCCATGGATGAGCTGCTGTGGTTTCCTATTAACGGCCAGTCATCTGGAGACTAATACGTCTAGGACAGCATCTTAGCTAACGACAGCAGAGATTTACACAGCGCTGCAGGGTCCGTGGCTTTAAAAAGATGCTGTCCTGCTGCAATAAAGGGAATTTGATAAACTACAGAAAACATATATCTGTTATCTATTATATGAGGAGGAACTCAGTCAGCAGAGATGGACAGGAGCTGCTGAGCTGTGCTCTGTGCTGTTTATGCTGTATTTTGTTTTTCTTCATTTATTAGACATTATTGTGATGGTTGATTAAAAAAAAAAAAGTCCCTTTGTGTGACCAAATGTTTGTTTTGAGGCATTAACGTACTGAGAGCATTTTGCCATTTTGCATCCTGGCGTAACTTATCAACGCATGGCTAAATCAATGTTTAGCATCCTTATGGATTAGCTCCAAATCATAAAAAAAGGGGCCTTGACAAGCCATGTGGAGGAAGTAATGATTCAATTACGCTCACTAACCTTCCCTCCGGTATAAACACCCACACATGCACACACCCACTCATGCTGCAGCAGCCTAATAAAACAGCTCTTAATTGGCACATACACCGGCGGGGCTGACTATATGTTTATTTAACATAGTGTTGCACTTATAAAAAAAATGAAGTAAAACAACTAATTGGTAGCCTGTGTGCATATATGCATATTTGTAGTGTGTATGATATTTTGCAAAGAGTGCATGATGAACAAAAGAAGCTCTACAGCCTTAAATCCATGAAAAGAATTCATTTTACTTCAAAACACTGACTTCACATCAGTAAAAACTCCAAATAACATTCATTTCAGTTTCTTTAAGATGCAGGATTTGACAGCATTGGTGCAGCCGGTGATAATATCAAAAAAGACACTTTGGCACACAGCAATGCACCCTGCTACATTACACACAATATAAACTTGCTATGCAATAAAATAATCAAAGCTCAAAAGTCCACTCTCTAGCTTTTAATTGCATCTCACACTCATCTCGCGTTTGAAATTTGGTGGAAAGCTCCAAAAGAAAGTAAATGAACACATACTGTTCCCAAAAGTCAGGAATAAACTTTCATGCTGAAATTACATTTCATGTTTACAGCATTAAAAGCAAGATTGAGGCCCTTATGGAAAACTGGAAAAAAAAAACATTCTCTTCTGTCCGCTCTACAGTACATTTGCCTTAGCTCTCAGTGAATAGTGGAGCAGGCCTTGCACCAGTGAGTTCCACAGTGCGGTGCAGTGCACGTGTGAGCGTGCTCCTGTCCCAGCTCATGCTCTGCCTGTTGATAAAGAATCCTTTCCCTCTGGCCCGAGGCCACGCATTAAAACACAATAACAGCGACCTGGGACTGCTCCTGACTCCCCTACAGACAAGACTACATGAGAGCCAGTGTGCCAGTGTGTGAACAATATTTCAAACAATACCTGGCCTCAGTATCATTTCACATCCTTGATTGACTTTGCTACAGCTCAGCCTCCAGTTCTGCTCCTGAGTCTGTGCTATTTTAGCTACTGCTGCATTTGAAGCCATTTTTCTAAGCTCTCGTTTTTTTTTCTCTTGCTTCTTTTCAGCCTTCTCTCCCCTCTACTAGTTTTTCACCAATCACTGCAACTTCCCAGTTCTACCAGCATCTTCAGTGTCTTTGCCTTTCATCCTCTTCCTCCATTTCTAGTATTTTCTTGCCAGTGCTCTCTGTTCTCTTCCTATTACTCTTGTGTCCCACCTCCTTATTTCAGTTTTTTTATACATAACTCTTTTCTCACCCTCATCCTTTCCTTCGACACCTCGCTCTTTATTTTTCTAATTTTGATCCTTGCTAATTATAATAAATCTTTCCTAACCTCTCTCCCTTTTTGCCTTTCTTCTTTCCTCTTTCCACCTTTTTTCTACTCTCTCATTTCCTCTACTCTTCTCAGCATTCTTTGTATTTTTCCCCCTTGTTTCCTCCTTTCTTTCCTCTGATAACTCCTCCATCTTTCCACTTACACAACTCTTTTTTCATCCCTCCCCTGCTTTCCTCTTCCTTACTATTCATGAATACTTTTCGTTAGCTTTCACTCCCCTTTTCTCCTTGCTTCCTGCCTTGTTCCATCCTTTCATCTCCTCCCTGAACGTTTCCACCATCCCTTCCTTCCTCTCCAGCTTCCTCCATCCACCATCCCCTCTCCCTTGGCTTTCCACCAGGGACAGCTGGTTAGGTGGGTTTGCCTGCTCCTGTCAGTTTAACCGGCAACGTTACCTGGCAAACAGGACTTTGATCCCCTTCCAACAGCCTCAAGCCCCGGCAGGGCCACAGCCATGCCAGACCAGGGAGCCCTTGAGCATTCAACCTCCTCCCACCATGGTACCCTGACTGTGGGCAGTATGAAGCGGCCATCTCCCGCCTCCATGGAGTATGTACACGATGGACTTCGCCAAGAAAGAAGAAGAGGTGAAGGAGGGAGGCAACATGATGGAGGTGGAGGGTAGGGCTAATGATAGCTGTGTATGTCTGTGTGTTTGTGTCTGGGGGTTGGGGCTGGCGGGGGGGGGGGTACATCAGCCTGGATCATCACTCTCTGCTGATGATCCAGCAAATTAGCAAACTAGAAACCCCCAGAGGCTCCTGCTTGTGATGAAGATGCCAGATTTTAAATTGAGATGTGAAGAATTGTACAAGTTTAGACACAAATGTTCATGCATACAGCACTTGGAGGCGAGGGAGGGTGAGCCAAGGAAGGGCTCTGAGACACAGGCTGACATGCACAGATAAAAGCTGTTCTTTGTAGTAAGAGGCTTTTGAGCAATCATTCACAAACCGAGCAGTGCCAGTGCAAGAGAAGCAGCTTGGCATTCAGCTGCCGGCATTAAGGCCTTAGCTCGAACTGCCACGAAACGCAAATACTGTAATGTGCACGCTGTACGGTGCGGCGTTTGCTTAAAGCCAGATCTGATGTGAGTTTGGAAATGTGCCACTCTCCCCCTCCTGTAATCACCTCACCTCACTCGCCTCCGTCAACAGCTGCTTGGAGAGCATTCCCGTGGGGCTGCTAGGGGCTCTGGGAGGGGTCGCTAAGCTTTGCGCTGGCTTCTCTTCATGTCGCCTGTTTATTCCGGAGACTAAGCACTACAAAGCCAGCTAACTGTAAAACAATTAGATTAGCATAAATATGTTCAATTATACATGCAGATTTAAGGCCCCGGCGCTTTGCAACAAGGAGAAAATCCACTGAATTATTTAGAATGTACAAATATTGGTTAAATCAGATCGACACAACAGGAAGCAAATATGACTTCATTATTTCACAGTGGCCTGGGAGTGCACCATATGCCTCTGTCCACATTTGTTAAACATGTTTTTACTCCTGTACTCACTGTTTGCCACAAGGATACAGGAAATATGAATATGTACAAAGAGAAATGGGGAAAAAAACCAAAGAAACAAACAAATAATAAGCTTGCAAGAAGACGAGTATGTGAGGGGTTGGTGGTTAAAGGGAGGCTGTTAATAGCACACAGTTTCAAGCAGCTCTGCCATGAAAAGAAAGTCACTCAGAGTTGCCATCAGGCAGCATGTCAGTGGTACTTCTCCCCTCTTGTAGCCTCAACCAAATAAAACACCACCTGATGTGATAGCTCTGGATCAACCAATGATTATTTATATATAGCAATGTGTGAAGGGAGAGTGGCAAAAAAAAAGCATTTCATTGCATAGTGTGAACAGCTGCTTTGTCCTGTTCAAATGACAATAAACCTTTTTGAATCTTTGATTCTTCGAATCTTTTAATTCATCTTTACACTTTTGTTTAAAAAAGAAAAAAAAAGAAAAAGAATAAGAAAAAATTTAATGCTGAAGAAAAACTTGAAATTTCTTCAATGTGAAGCAAAATCTATTATTATCCAGAGTTAAATGATTTCTAGGCAGATTAATGGATGTTTTTCCTGGATGGAGGTTGAAGAAATTTGTGTGCGGTGCGGTGTGTGAAGAAGGAAGGGTGTGAGAGCTCAGCTGTGTGAGCGTAACACGTTTCAAACCTGGTGTCAACAGTGACACATCAGTGCTGAACACATCTGCTCTAAAAGAAGAGACTGTGAAAAAGATACACAAACACGGACATACACACATGAACAACTATACACTGTTGAGGAGAGCAATAATCTGCAAGGTCAAGGGAGCTGCAGTTGATGTGGTTGGTGATACATACGTGTAGTCTGTCTAATGCTCACTCCAGGGAAATCATTAAGTCCATAACACCAGATGTATGTATATCACTGGATTCTGTATGTGTGTGTGTGTGCGTGCGTGTGTGTGTGTGTGTGCGGTGCAGAGATACCAGGGGGACCCAGAATAGTTATTTCATGCATGAAATGCTCATCCCATTGGTCTTAAAGGAAGAGAAAATCAACCTTGGAAGGATGCATGGATGAAGGAATGCAAAGAAGGAGGGAAAGAGCGGAGAGGGCTGGAGGAAGAGAGAGAGACTGACAAAAGGAGAGAGAGTGATGTATTATGAATGAGTTTAATTTTAGAGTTGGGGGCGGGGGGGCAGGTTGTAATTGCCATTTCAGCTTTACAAACACACAACGGTGCAGCGTATACTTCTCTTTTTCCCCGGCTGTTCTCATGCATGACCCTCAAACACACACACACACACACACACACACACACATATATTCATTAGGGTTAGGGTCTACAGAATATGTAGCAACCTTAACCATCACGACTAAATGCCTAACCCCAAACCTTTCCCTATCTGTAACCAACTTATTCCAAAGCCTAATGAGAACTATTGCTCCAGACAGGCTGTGTTTACACTGAGGTAGAGGTAACAAAAAAACATGCGCGCACACACACACACACACTGCCACACACACATGCACACACAGTATCAGTCACAGGACCAGCCAGCTGACAGCAAGGGCGGCCCCACATCACCATTACCATAGGAATCCTCAATCACTAGGAACTGCTGGTAATGGAGCAGTACTAGAGAGGAAGTGTGTGTGTGTGTGTGTGTGGGGGGGGGGGGGGGGGGGGGGCTTGTTTTACTATATTCATGGGGTCCAAAAACCAGGAGCCTACCATACTTATGGGGTTCGACAACAGGGAATCTATTAGTGCCCAGTCACACCAATGAAAACATTTTTTTTGCCCTGCTTAAGAAGTGGATACTGGACCTCAAGATATCCCCCACAAATTGTAATTACAACACAATCATGGTAACACTTTACAATATAATACACAAAGTAGTTACTGGGGAATGAATCAGGAATGACCTGATAATTAATGACTTGTTAATGAGTAGTTCCTAGATAACTCCAGGAGGTCTATATAGTAAATGATGAGTTACTAGAGAACAGACTGGGAGATACTGTATTCATGAACCATTTGATAATGATTCATTTATCATTTATTCATTAATTTTATCTTTTATTAACTCCTGTCTCACGGACTACACGCCGTGCTTTAGGGATGTAAGCGCTGTGCTACGATGGGAGATTGATAAGTTTGTGTCCTAAGGAAGAACGAGGTGAGTTACACAGGTCTCATTGCAGACGCGTGCAGTTCAACTCTTTGAGTGACTAAGCAGAAAGTTTGAAGTCAAGAACTTTTGTGGTGTTTCTGTTTTGGATTATCAGAAATTGTGAGGTCAGCAACAACATTGGCCTTCATGCAGTCTGATTCGGCCCCTTAGACCACTACCTCGTCCCCAAGATGGAGAAGGAGCTTAGTGGTCGCCATTTTGACAGCGATGATGACATCATCGCTGTCCACTTTCTCCAAAGAAGGGATCTGTTTGCTCCACAATCTCTGGACTAAGTGTGTAAATGTAGGAGGAGAGTATGCGGAAAAATAAATGTGTTAAGTTTTCTAAAACTGACTCCTTCTACTTCAGACCACAAAACTTATCAGTCACCCCTCGTACCTGGTTCTCTCATAAAGCCTTTGATCAGTCACATACAGCCATTGTTCTCTTCCCTTACTTTCAAAGCTTTCTTAGTCTTTCACCTGTCCTCTTTTCACCCTCCTTTTACCAATTGTCACTTTATCTTGCAGTCTTTTTCACCTAATTGCTCCCTCTCTTTCACATTTGTTTAAACATGTCTTCACTCGTGGTTCTTCAGCATTTCTTTACCTTCCTCCTCCCTGCTCTTTACCTTTTTCTCTTTTTCAGATCTTTTCACCACCTTTAGCAACTTTATCACTCTTTCAGTGATTCACACACACGCACACACACACAAACACACACACAGAAACTTCTCTGTACAGGGGCACACACACACACACACACTAGCCACTTCCATGCAACTTCATTCTGTTTCTGTTACACAAAACTGGTTTTATTTCCTTCTGCCTCTGTTCTGCTTCCATAAACTCTCTGTCTCTCTCTCTCTCCCTCCTGGTATAATGCACCACCTGCCAGCCTGTCACTGCCGGTCCACACCACATCACTAACATACTGTGGAGGGCTACTGGGAGGAGGGGGTGGGTCAATAGGAGTAGGAGAGGCAAAGCATGACCCATAATGCCAAGTTTGTATCCTTTACTTTCTCTTTATTCCTCTTCTTCTTTCCTTCCATCCTTATTTCTGTTTACACTTCTTCTGGCCTGGTGAATAATGGCTTATGTTGCTGAGAAGCAAAGACAGCACGATGTCACTGTAGCACTGCAATACCTCTTCAGCAAAAGGTATGGGTAGATGGCTGGATGTATAAAGTGACTCTGAATACAACAATTGACATCTCATTTCTGGCCAACAGTCACCACTTTTTATTTCTCTCTCTATTCTCATTAACGGATGGCCTGAAAACACAATGTCCTAACTCTGTTTTCCCTTCCTGCATCTTCTCCTTCATCCTTTCCTCCTTGTTCACATTTATCTTTCTTTCTCTCTTACCCTTCTGTTATTTGTTCTGCAGATGAAGATTAAAGCGGTTTCTGTCTGGGGTCGAATGGTTCGATGCCCTACGATCACTCTCCCACCCCTGAGTCTTGGCAGAGGCCTGGCAGGCAGAGCCCGCCCCATATGTCAGTCTGCAGCCAGGCCTGGACTGGTTTGGCCTGGATGGGGAGAATCGGTCTGGCCTTGACAACACTAGTCCAGGTGGATGAAGGCCATTTCTCTCCTCCATCCAATGGAAAAAGAGCCACTGGGGGATCCTTTATGCAATAATGATTTACTGGATGACATGATATATGTGTAATTACTGGGAATGGCTTGCAGAAAGAAGACGCATCATATCGCACATGCCAGCCAATGGTAATCAGCTGTAATTAGGCATTGGCTGGCATGCAAAGAAATGTACAGCATTGATTATTGTTATTATGCTGCTCCAAATGAAAAGGAAACAAATCTATAATTCATTAATGCCACTGTGTTAGTCGCTTACTATATTTTCTGTTTACACTCACTGTTATACTTACCTGTTTCACTACACTACATTCTGCTGTTTTTGTTTATGAAAGAAAAGGCCCTGATTAGAAGCAAGGACACTGATGGTACATGGTGTTTAACTAAAAAACAAAACAAAAAAACATTTATATATTAATTAACTTCTGCTTATTTGCTTATTTGTAATGTTAAACATGTAATTAATGTAATTAACAATTTCAGTATGTTATCGTTATGGCATTTATATCCAGCAGAATCTCATGACTCTGAGACTCATGCCCCGTGGCCCCTATGGTAAAAACATTCTTGGTGTATGCACTTTACAGTAAATTGTATTGCAATGAATAGGCCACAATCTTGTAAACTGGCATAAAGTTCCCATAATACAGCCATGATTGGAGGCAGTTGGGGGTGGATTGCTGAATGTCCTGAGCCCCATGTTTTTAAGTTGAGGTCACTAAAATACTAGGTTATTGTTAGTAAACAATATTATGGTTTTGGCTTAATACTGAAAAGTCAAAAGTAAATTAATGACTGAACTTGAGAGAAATATGGATTGGATTTGACTGTTTTACTTGATGAGCATCCCTGCTTTTTTATTTTCTTCCTGTCAAAGTCTGCATTTGCTCTCTGAATGAATCCTTACAGCCTTGCTGGTTGTGTTAGAGAACTTGGTTGTTTGTTGTTGCAAAATGAATAAGATTCATAAGGTTTTTTGGATTTTTTTTACTGCAGACAATTTGGCTTCAAAAAGCAGGAAAAATACAACTGTGACTAATCTCATTAAAAATGGATTCATTCCACCAACTGCTTAATCCAACTAAATGGAGGAATCTCAGTCTATCCATTGATTTTCTTGACCACTTATCTGATCTTCAAACTTCACATGTATATTGTTAAGGACCCAAGGAAGTGCAGTTTCAATTGTGAATGGTTTTGGACAAATGGATCATGAGAATCATATAAAGAAAACCATTAAAAAAAAGTCAGTCAGGACTGGGGCCACACATCCATGTAGCCAACATCATCAGTTATGACAGAGACCCAAGCTCTGCAGATTGGAAATGGTTCATCACAGCAGTGCAAAAGCTATTCATGGTCACCTGAAACCAACTTTCATTAATGTAAAATGGGATGGACCAAATATTGAGGACATCTCTCAGTTTAAAACCAGTATAGCTCCACAAATTACAGCCTCCAAAACCATTAAAATAAATCAACACCTCTTCTAAATAGATTCAATTGTATCTAGGTGAACCTAATAAACTGGTAAGTGAGTGTATGTATCACAGCAATCCTTATAATCCAAATAGGGTCTACTAGAGGTATTAATATCATAACACAGCACTGACATGGAAGTTAGATGATGATAAATTAGACAATTGAACTATTAATGAGATTTCAAGCACTTTTTGAACGGTAGCACTCCACTTCCTGTGTCCTACTAAGCAACCACTGCTCTAACCTTAAGTGTGCAGTGTAGTGATAGGAACCAGAGGGAAAGGTGATGAAAGGTCACCCCCATCTGGCCTCCCCACTGTTGTATATGTGCCGGTGTGTGCTTGAGAAAACAAAGGAGGCCAGGCAGCGATGTGGACAGGTAATCAATAGTGGACTTACTGCCTCATAACTGGCCTGGTTAGGAACTCTGTCTCCATCTCCTAGCACGTCATCACCACTCGCTCATAGAGAGAAAAATAGGCAGAGGAAGGCTGGAGGGAGGGAGGGAGGGAGGGAGAGTGAGCCTGCATAGTTATTGAGCAGGCCAAATGCACACAAGGAGAAAATTCACTTGCAAATAACCAAAGGCCTTTTTGCTGACGCATGTTTCTTAATCCTAAAGATAACTACTCAAACAAGGTCAGCGTTACATCATACATACACCACCTTAATCTTGGTAACTTGGCTGACTAGCTAAGAGACTACAAACTTTAATCACAAAAAGACATCTGGAATGACCTGAACATCACAAACTGATCATATCGAATAGTTTAAAAGTAATCTGAGGGTTAACCTTTCTTTCAGTGCCAAGAACATTATAAATCAGACTAGATCACGCCTTTAAACTTTTCCATCATCAAAACGAGACACTACAGTGTAGGACTGAAACTCATTTCCATGGAAATGATAAAGCAAAAGTAAGGTGGACCAGGCGGACCATGGTCAAAAGCAAAACAAAGCAAGGGCAGAGCAGTTTTGGTAAATAACTTATGAAATAACCATTTCATAATTTTTGTTATGTCTTCCAAATAGGTTTGACAAACCTGGTGGTTTATTTTACACTGTAGAATTAGTGTGTATGTGGAGAAAAGATCTGTATTTGGAATAAAAAAAAAGAAAGGAGACTGTGAATTCAGATTCTAAGAGTGGTGAGGTTCCACAAAGACTTGGTGAAAGAAGCAGATAGCGCTCCCACAGTGTGTATGAGATGCTGAAATTACAAGCACAAACTGTGTCTCTGTCTTTACACCTGACACTGATTGGATGAAAATCCAGTCACAAAGCCAATCCAATCAATTCACAAAGGTTGATTTATAACTACAAACTCTGGAATTACTTTTGAACATCAATTTACAAGCTCAAAATCTTTTTGAACCTAATTTGAGCCCATAGTTTCTAACCCTTTTTTTGCCCCATTTGACTTTTTTTTTACAGATAGGATTCCAGCCAAAAGTACAAAAACAAGATCCAAAGTTGCAATTAAGTAAAATTTTCTTTTGAAGTTAGAGAACATGTCATGTCATATCATCATCTGCCACTTATCTGGGTTCAGGCCAAGGGCCACAATGCACCAAAGTCCTATGGCACCTCCCATGGGCAGTGGGCCCACGGGAGGCAGTGCCACCTGGAGTGGGGCTCAAACCCACAACCCCGAGAGATTGAGTCTCAGGGTCTTGAGTCTGGGCTAACCAATCAGTAGGTTAGAGAACAAATACACTTCATAAAGGTCACAGAAAAAAAGGTCTTGGTTAATTATCGAAGGATTCAATGCTTTGAGTGCTATGTGACAAAGACACTGTCTGTGCTAGAACAAAACATTGCTAGTGAACTCAGCTTGGGTGCCACTGGCGTTTCACCTTATACATATTGCAAATCATCCTCCTTTTCCTGATTCTTGGCATTTTCAAGTCTGTTTCTCAAGCACAATTTAAGTTCTGATTATCAGCAAGTGACAGATTCTGTCTGTCTGTTGATAATGAAATCATCCTTCAAGTAGTCCCAGTACAAGAAGGCTGGAGAATAGAAATGCATCAGCTTGACCCAGCCGATTGGCATCCTGTGAAAGGAGATCAGGGTCCTCCGTGGGGCTAAAAAAACAATCTGAAGAGGCTAAAAAACCAACCACTACAGGTTTAATTTAGAGTTGCTGGGGCAGAACAAAACATACAAAAAGATCATCTGCAGGCATTCTCACCTCAGCAAGGAACTGGAAGATACTGGTGGACCTCAAACAGCAGCTGGAGTTCCCCAGCCACCACCCTGCGACCAGACATTGTCCTTGTGCCTAAGTCCACCAAACAAGCAGTGCTGCTGGAGCTGAAAGTCACAGCCATCAGCAATACCACTGATGTGGCAGAGAGGGCTTCAAGATGGCTGTGGCTCAAAACAGGACAGCCATGGAAGCTATCCATCTGGAAATGAGCTGGGGACTGATCCGCCCTGGCTGGGTCACCTGAAGGAGGGTGTATGATTTTGAAACACCCTTTGTTTCCAGGAACATCACTGATGATGTGTCCAGAGGCATCAGTAGATGTATGTGCACAGTGGAGCAAACAAATTGGTTCCATACCAGCATGTCAAAATAAAAACATAAAGTCAAATACATAAATAAATGAATGAAAAAGAAGTTAATTGGTAAAAATTAATAAAGAGAGAAGGGATTGTTCGCCCTGGCCTTTAGCTGACCCTTTACCCCCCACAGTCATCATTATCCTACCTCATCCCTGTCCCAATCTATTACAACTGCAGCCCCAACTGGAACACAGAGGTCTACGAGCTAATCCCTCATAGACCCCTCCTAAGTCTAAAAGCATTTTCAAACCTATGGTATGTTTGCCTCACTAGTCACTGGGCTAATTATTGAAATTTATCAAACAAAACCACAAAGGAGTGGCGGGGATGGATTATCTACAAAGGTTAAATAAATAATGTGTTCATAGATAACAAATTGTTCTCCATCCAAAGAAATCTTTGAAGCTGGATATTGGTGAGAAAAAAAAGTCCTTTTCACCAATGTCCTGATCTAACTGCTGTTTTTTCAAATGGACGAATATCTACAAATGCGTAATGAACAGTGGTCTCTCTCAACAAGTCTTCACCTGACGCCAAAGTTTTGAGCCCTCAGAAGTTTTTAAATTGACTTTTTCACTTTAAAGAATTTGGTTGGGCATTTCCCATTAATATGCCTGCATGCCGGAAGTTGTTCTCTGTTTCAGTGTGAAGGCACAGGGAGGATTTTGGGCACAGGACACAGGACATAGGGGAAATTCCCCCATTGGCTGACTGCTGTTTTCCCATTACGGCCCCAGCTGGGAGCCTCCTCCTCGCCCATCACGCTCTCAGATCCATGTCCTGCTGAGCCCCTGCTTGCTAATAGGAGAGCTGTTATAGGACATAATTGACTTCATCAATTAAGAGACAGACGCCTCGCATCTGCCGGGTGTGGGGATGTCTGTGTGTGTGTGTGTGAGTCTTTTGCTATACTTTGAGGTTTTTTTTCACTTCATTATTCTTTACTCTGTCTCTTTTCCATTCGGTCTAATTTTACAACAACAAATTGGCAAAGCAGTAGTCGGTATTATTAGTATTAATGAGTATTAATTTTCAAAAATTAACTTAATTAATATATTTGAAGCATGTAGAGTTTTGGATTCTTTAGCCTGAAGTATCAGAACAGAGTTAAACAAACCCTGCTAGTAAGCCTGTGGACTGGACAGTGGAGTAACCAGCGGATGAATGTTACTTTTCTCTCTGTCTTCCCTCTGCCTTGCCTCTTGGCAGAGTGATAAAAGCACCCATCCAAACTTGAATTGCCCTCCTGATGAATTACTACATAGCGTGAGAGTATTGTGCGTAAATAGCTCAACATTCATCTCGAGCACAATATGTGGCAAAATGCGCTGCATTTGTCAGTGCTAAATGTCTCGCAGCAACAAAAAAAAGCCCTGTTATAACAGTAACAGCTGCTCTTACATGGCGTAGCACTGACAACCAAGATGGCTGCCGTAGCTTTGGGGAAACAGGAAGTGGGAGGGTGGGGGTGGCGGCTTACAGTGCAGGAGACAACAGCTGGCTGACAGTCACAAATGAGTAAACAAAGGCTGCGCGACTCAGCCATTTATTATGGCATAAGTAGGCATTGTTGTTATTGTTGTCGGTAGAGAAAAGAGGATGCAGGGTAGGTGTGTGTTTGTGTGAGTGTGAGTGTGTGTGTAGGGTTGTTCAAAAACAAAGTGAAAAATGGGAAAGAAAAAGAGAAAGGCAAAGAGAATCACCTCAGCAAGAAGTAGACTTTGAAATCAATTATCGAGCATTCCCTGCTGTGACAAGTGCCTCAAACACTCTGCAGTGTGTGCATACACCCTGACACACATGACGCACACATGAAAGTCTCACACACACACACACACACACACACACACACACACACACACACACACACACACACACACACACACAGATTCACACCTGACAGGGAGTGTGGGAGAGGAAGAGGAAATACATCACAGGAGTTCAGCCCTCCGTTGCTTTCTTCTCTTCTCTGTCTTGTTAAATGTGATGGCTGCTACAGCTTGTATTTTATCTGGAAGTGGAGAAGCATTATGAGTTGAAAGCTGGGGCATTTCACTGAGTGCTTACTGAGCAAACACTGCACTCAGCTTTTATCAACTAAAGGGAGGAAAAAGTGCAGCAGGAGTGTGTGTCTGGGCACAGCTGTTTCATAGACTAAAACTAAAGGAACAGATTCTTTTCTATGTAGGGAAACATGTATGTATGTGTGTTGTCTGTGTGTATTTGTGTGCGTGCAGGAGGAATGGGGAATTGGGGGGGGGTGGTACTTACGTGAACTGCTGTGTATGTGAAGCCTCTTTTTTTCTGTGTGAATGGCACAGCTTAGGTTAAGTTCTCCACATAATTAAAAAGGTCAGAATTTCATTTCTTACTCTACCCACTGTACTTTTTCAACACTTCAAGATTCCAGTTTTTGAGTTAATTTTTAATTTCACTATTTCAGTAACATTTATTAATTTTAAAAGGCAAAAAAGTCATTTTTCATGAAAAGGACTGAATATAGACTGTACATTACATATTGGCACACACACATTAATAGTTTGAGTTGTGGGGATCGTGTAAAGTAGTCGTAATAGTGGTGGTGGTAGTAGAAGAAGGAGTGATAGTAATGGTAGTGGTGGTCGAAGTAGTAGTAGTAGTGGTAGTAATGGTAGAAGTAGTAGTAGTGGTAGTAATGGTAGTGGTAGTAGTAGTAGTGGTAGTAGAAGTAGTAGTAGTAGTAGTAATAGTAGTAGTAGTAGTAGTAGTAGTGGTAGTGGTAGTGGTAGTAGAAGTAGTAGTAGTAGTAGTAATAGTAGTGGTAGTGGTAGTGGTAGTAGAAGTAGTAGTAGTAGTAGTAATAGTAGTAGTAGTAGTAGTAGTAGTAGTGATAGTGGTAGTTGTAGCAGTTTTGAATGAAAGAATGGTGAAATACAGCGGGATGTCCCTTCTTATAGGAAAAGTCTGTCTAAGTACGAACTACATTTGAAATTAAAACATAGACCATGCAGATCAGAGCATCAGGTGTCAGTGCTGACTGAATTCCTGATCATTCTTAGGAGTGGAAACTGTCTAATCCAGGTTCTGACAAGAAGGCAAGGGCACTGAAGAAATATCCTAAGTACAGTGTGGTAGCGTAATGTTACTGACTTGTTATTAGAGTAATGGTATTAGCTGGAAAAGACAGCAGTAGAATGTGTGTGTGTCTGTGAGATAAGGTAGAGCGGATCCCTGGCACTCATCCACAGTGGATGTGGTCTAGCTAACAGTTTGGGTTTGGAGGTCAGAGGGCTGCAGAGCTGCATGTGCTCAGCCAGATAATAAGGGATTTTCCACTCCGCTGTGAGGTAAATCCACCAGAACCTCAATCCTCACACACACACACACACACACACACACACACACACACACACACAGTAACACGCTGCACACTGTGGATGTACACACTCAAGCTAGGCAAATGTCTCTATTCCTCAAGTGAGTGTGAGGAAGTAGCAGCAGGTCAGGCTTCTTCCCAGGAAGAATGAGTAAAAAAAAAAAACACTCCACATCTCCTCCTGAAGGGCCCAGACTCATTTTCATCACACTCTCTCTGCCTTAACTCTTTCACACACTTCTCACATGCCACATATCAGCTCAAATCGACTGATCCCACCCCCCCCCTGTCAGTATCTCTTCCTCCTCAGCAAACAGTGCTGACATCCACCTCACCATGTATGTATGTTCTATTCTGTTCTGTTCTCTCTTTTCTCTTCGTGGTTCGGAGCGGTTCCCTCTCTCCTCCCTGCCTCCTAACTCTCCCTCTGTCCTGCAAAGTGAGTCATGATCTGCGCTCTTGCTGATCTGGGGCTCTCAGGTGCACTTCCATTCAATAGCAATGATCATAATGCCGTAATAAGGAGGTGTTATTTGGAGAGGCCTCGGCCTGGAAATAGAGCCATTCATTAGGCTGCAACAAGGTCTGCGTTTAGGCTGTTGAGCCCACATTTCTTTGCAGGCTTTCTAGATAAGCAGGGTAAGTTTGTCCTGGTAACATCAAGACAACATCCTTTGTGGGATGCTATGGAAAATTTGATTTAGAAAATGCATAGCGGTGCTCCCACAGGCATATCACTGACAAATAGGTAGATTCCGCATGAATGCACTGGGGGAGAGGTGGGAGAAAGAAGAGGTGTGGAGATACTGTAGAGAGAGGAACTGAAAGAATGAAAATGCAAAGAGTTCTAAATAAAAAAAAAAAGGGGGGATGGGGAGTTGGAGAAAGACTCTAGTCCACTGAGCAAGAGATGTTTACACTGGAAGCATTGAGGCTACCGAGGTGCTGCTGCCTCAGGCAAAGACCAGGGGGAGGCTCCAGCTCCGGCCAGGCCTCCAACCTCCTCCTCCTCCTCCTCCTCAAAGCCATTCGACACAGCATCGACTGCAGCAGCTCCTGCCCAAAGCCAGGATCAATGCTGCCAGATTTCAGGAGCACAGGTGTTTAGCTCTGCGTTGTTTATTTGGTGGACCTTCAAAAAAAAGAAAAACATGCAGGGTTTCCCCAGAGGAACCCAATGATGGGCGATGAGCCCACCCCCTATAGCTGGGTTTGATTCAAACCTCCACTTTAAGCTGTTCACTTTTACTTACATGCAAAGCAGTTAAAGTGATGTTTGTTCATTTTATAGAATTCTGGCTGCTTTGGTCAGCTCCATCTGAAAATCTAATCACCATCCACCGAGTCTCCACCCAGCCCGTCAGCATTATAGTTACATTACATTACAGTAAAAAAAAAAAAAAAAAAAAAAATTATAAGTAATAATAAAAATAAATAAATAAATAAATAAAAAAGCACTATCAGGGGTTTGTGAGGAGCAGCTTAAAGTCTGCTGACGAGGAGCTTCCAACCAAACCTGCCCTAAAAGTGCTGCTTGGTGTTTTTGGAGACAGAGGCACGGGAAGAAGCTTATTCAAATTCAAAGACTTTTGCTGTAGCCAGAGTTCAAGCATCACCCCCCCCTCCACCCCACCTAATTTTGGACTCAGGAGCTATTTGTTCCATGCTGTCTCAGTTGGACTGTTTTAGCATTCTCCACATTAAGGGGCCCATCATAAATCATGCGATATAACAAATGGACTTATGCTCTGCAGATAGTGTTGCTCCTCCCGACGCCCAGAACAAGAAAAGCAAAGGTCAAATGATTAGCCTTGCTATGCCTGCGCGCCTTTAATGATTGTGCCGAACCTTTGTGTTGGGCGTGTGCCTCCTCAGCACATGTAGCGCTTGTTAAATACAGAACAGAGAGATAAATTAATGAAGGCTTCCTCCTGCTGCTTCTTTGGCCTCTGCATAACCTAGTAGTGATGACTGAGCAGAAACATGGCCACACTGTAGCGGCACTGTAACTCTGTGTTTAAGTACATTGTAATTAATGCAGCACTGTGCACTGTTTTAACAGGAAAACTTTGCTTAAATTCAAATGCTGCTGAAAATAACTGATACACAGCGTCAGTTGGATTTGACTCATGTGAGTGAGTGAAGCCAAAAACATATTTCATGTTGTAAATATTGGAATTCGGCTGCTGATGACACCTATGCATGTTAGGGTTAGTTTTAATGGCAACAAGAACCAAGTATTATATGCTGAAAGCACAGTTTTAATGTTCTGTTGCTTCAGAAATAGTTGGTGAACATCACTCAAACTGATTCATCCTTTATGAATGTGGATTTTCATATTTATGATGTGATGAGATACCAATCCAGAATAAATTACCATTTATCCATAATCCTTAAACTCAAGGATATGCATTTGCAGAATTGGCCTGATGAAGTAAACAGTAATCCTCAATGTAATAAGTGTAGTAGTCATAGTTTTCTCATTTCAAAGACAAGCCCTATATGTGATAACGTTTGGAGATGTCGTATTTAAAGTTTGAGAGGTGACCACGGTGCATGGATGACATCAAGCACTGTTAAATGAGACTGTTAACTGCTCAACACTTTTCAAACAGACTCGTTTTAAAAGGAGAACAGCGACATTCAAGTGGTTATTGAACTTGTGCCAGGGTTTGCTCATTTATTTATAGACTAAAGGTTGACTGAACAAGCAACAGTACAGTATATAAATTTAAGCCTCTTTTAGTCATCTAATGCAGGCGTGGACCAGTAAGAGGCACAGACTATAAAACTGGACGGGGGCTGATGCAGCGGAGGATGTTTTGCAAAGTATTTTCCAGTATTAGAATTTGCTGCTGAGGTGAGTTGTGTCTGTAAAGGACTCCTTTTCACAGAATATTCCAATTTCAATTCCATCACATGGAGTAGCAGCGGCCCTCAGGAGTGTGGGTGGCTCAAGGGAGCACTGGGCCGCTTTGGTCACAAACAGGCCAAATGCCCTTGCACATGTACGCCCTGACACAGAGAGCAGCATTTCCTGTTGACGATCCCTCTGCCACCGCAAAGGTCCGATAGAGTAATGCAGGCAGAAGAGAAAAACACTGTACCAACCAGTTTTATGTACGGCTTTAAACACTCGCTGAGGACTTCATCCTCACCTACTCCATTCTCTGCACCGCCTCCCCAGGCCTGCACGCTCAACATTGCAGCCATTTACTCTGTTTCGATCCCCAGCTTATGGCCAATTATTAGCATGGCTATAGGACGCAAAGCACAGAGTCAGCGAAAAATACAGTGCAAACACTCATTTAGCATGCCTTCACGGGCAGGGAGGGAGAGGAGGGAAGAAAGGAACAGAGGAATGGAGCTTCTCCAGATAGGATGGAAATGATGATGGTGGTGATAAAGGGGGAGGGGTGGGAAACGGTTGTGCTCTATGTGGCTCTCTATATAGAGTTGCTGGCTGGACAGAGAGAAAGATCATACCAAAATTGTGCAGCTAGCAAAATGCAAATGCAGAATAGTATGCAGGTAACCAATATCAGAAAAAAAGTTTTGGATTTTTTTTTTTCTTTTATTGGGTAGTTTCATGAAGTGAGAAGGTTTTAAATTATGAAATGTTGGAAAAAAAAAAAGTTTGGAGGCACTAAAGTTTAGGGTTTCTTACACTGCAGAAGAAAATGTAGAACTGTAAAGGTAACAGATTTTCTCTCCCTGTGTCCTTGGTAACTTTCATAACACTTTAGACAGAGGTGTCCTAACTGCTGGCTCTGAATATGTTGGAACTGGAATCTGGAAATACCAGGATATGTTTACTAGGCGTGAATGCTCTTTTCCAGTTGCACCATGCAGAGCACATATCTCTATTATACACACTGACACTTACAGTAGGAGGTCTACGGTGCTTCCTTAAGGGCATGTCAGCAGTGGTTATTCAAAGAAAGAGCTTCTGTTTTACTGTTCTGTTTATGAAGGCAGTCATTCAGGACGGTGAGGACATTTATCTAAAGCTCATCATGAAGTCATTGTGCACATCAGTCTTGTTCCCACTGAGTAAGATACAGTTCAAGATCAGGTGAGAGCACAGATATACAATATGCAGCAGATAATTACTATAGAGAGCAGCAGCTTACAGCCCACAGGTAGAGTGAGGCATCATCCTCCATAAACAGCCTTTCAGGCTATTACTTAATAAATGTATTCACATCGTGAAACTCACAGTAGAAACAATGGGAGGCTGAACTGTTAGCTAACATCAGAGAGTAATATGATCCAGTGCTGGAAAGCAGGCACTGACTGTTCTAAATCAAACTAGGCTACGAGTTAATTTTGAATGAATCTACTGTGTACGACATGCATTCACTGTATTTCTAGGTTAAATATTTTTTTTTTGCTGAATTACATCTGCATCAATCTGCACAGTGTGAGCAGGGAAAATGATGGATAGTCAGAGATAGTAATCCATGATTTGGCCAAACCATCTCCTGCATTTCACAGCTCCGGATGAAAAAGCAGCACATGGGATCCTGGTTTTCTGGTGGTGGTTTAGTATCGATTCACAGAGTAAAGTAAACTCCTAAGAGCGCACACGAGAAAGACTCAGGCACAGACGTAAAGTGTGTTTTGACCTGTGCCACAGCAGCTGTTTATGGCTGATCTTTACCTCTCTGTGCAGGAGGCAGTGTTTTCTGCTGTGCTGGCCTCATATTAAAAACCCCAGCCAGTGAACAGTACTCGGCCAAAACATTAGCAGCCCCCCAGGAATTAATTGAACACAAGATACTTCAGCACGTGGTGTGATGTGGCCCAAACACACACACAGACACACACGTACATACACAGATATTGATATATGTACTTCCAGGCTATGGAAAGATAGCAGGGTCAAAACTCATGTCTCTTCCTTTGTAGTATTCAAGGATAATTCTTGTTTATTGCAGCTTGGGTCTTTATGTATTTGTATTTAGTGTATTTATCATTTCCAGTGTAGCTTTCAAACAGCGGTTAATATTAACAGACCACAGAGCAGAGAGCAGCCAGCCCTGGTTGAGAATGCTGGTCTGAGGTCAGAACATCAAAGAGCCACCCGCGCTGATGGGGAACTAACAGGGAGCAGTAAGTGTGTCTGTTGTGTTGATGCTAGCATGTTTATTACCGTATACACACATTATATCATGCTTCCTAACTACCACTCCTCCTGCTTTCTGTCATGATGTAAATATAAAAAAAAAGAAAGAAGATGACAATCACCAGAATCACACTTTAATATTCCATGACTGCGTCCTGTGTACACATTCACACAGCACATAACTCATACCAACAGTTTCTGCCACATCCCTTTAGTGTCTTTACAGTTACCCTGGTTATCATCCTCTTGTTTGTTGGCTGATGCCGTTGGAATGAGCAGAGCTCCACCCTGATTAACAATCAAGGCAGAGCTGCTTATTTTCACACTTCTGTTTGATTCATGATCCGCAGGCTGCGAGTCAGTGCAGGGTCATAAAGTCTTTTCATGAGTTATGAGAGTATTTAGTGGGTACTAGAGAGCCATTAGCGCTGGCTAATCACCACAGGTGTGTGTATGAGTCTGCCCTGTGGGTGAGGTTAATTGCAAGTAAGAAGGCCTTGGATTCCAGCAGGGGTCCCACTGAGTGGTGGCAGTGATGGTGGGGGCGTGAAAGGAAGAGAGAGAGACAGTGGGTCAAAGGTCAGAGACCTGCTCAGGGAAACTTCTACTGTAAATCATTTTGAGAATCAGGGTCAGGGGAAGAGTGCTCTCTCTCACTCTCTCTCTCTCTCTCTCTCTCTCTCTTTCTCACACACACTCACACACTCACTCACTCACTCACTCACACACAATAAAAGTATCAAAGGCATTTCCTGAACTGTAAAAGTCTCAGACCCCATTCACTGTTAGTGATCAATTCAATCCATGAAAAATTGGTGTAAACCAATTGATCTGCCACACATCATAGGCACATTGCAATAAAAAAAAAAAACACTGTACTACAAAAAAAAAAAAAAAAAAAACTTCCAGCCCAGGCAATTTACAGTTAATGCTATAGCATTAAATGTATGCTAATTGGTAATTTTATAGCATTAAGTGTAAGGGTCTTCAGTGAATGAACAGCCAAAAGACCTGCCAGCAACACAATAAAAGCACTGCTACCTGCTGAAGTCACTCTGAGCTGCTGTGACCATGAAGCTACTTTTATTACTGTAGCTAAAATCATTAATCAGTGTGTCAATGTCACAACCAAGGCAACCGGGGACACGAAGAAAGAGAGGACCCAAATGCACCCAAGTCAGGCAGAGGAGTAAACTAAAAGTCTTTTGATTAACTCAAAATCGCTGGAAGTCCAGGGCCAGAGTACAAAATTAAAACAACTAAAAATCATTTCCTTGATTTTGAAAACAAAAGACAACCAAGGTAAGTCCATGAGGGGGGGGGGGGGGAGACGCAAGGCTCAGGTACAAGAACGAACATGGGGACTTGACAAGGCAGGGGAAGCAAGGCGGAAGCACACAAAGAACAAGACTTAAATACAAGAGGTAATGGGCAACAGGTGAAACCAATTAGGAAGGGGCAGAAAATCACAAAAGGCGGGAAACTAGACAAAGACAGAAAGTAGAACAAGACACGATACACAAGGGCTATGACTTCAAAAGTAAAACAGGAAATACTAACAGAACCTAAACTAAATCAAATGTTCAAATGTCCACAAAAGAGTTCAAAATAAAAGAGTTCAGAAAGGTCATGTTATTGTTTCAGATTGTGTTGTCAAATTGCTGTTTGGTGGATACATCACACTGTTGGTGTTCCTCACTGAGGACATGTGCTATATCTGTTATGGTATGTGTTCTAGAAAATTTACATTCTTGTGCAACAAAAAACAGCCGAAAGCTTCAGAAACTTCGGCTTTTTATGTCAGAGCTTGACATAAAAAGCCGGAGAAGAATCAAAAAGCAACCTCTAAAATATTCACTTGACCTGCTTTGTTTGCTCTCTTCCTCCCTAAGGCATGCCACGTCCTTTCACTCCCTCTTTCTTTTGCTTCCTTCATCACCTCTTTCTTTGCTCTTGACCTGCTTTTGAGCTCGTGGATAACACAGAGAACCTCAGACCTAATCACATCTACGGGGTACTTACTTTTATATTCTTTGGCAGCATCCTCCACAGTTTGCAATTTGGATTGAAAAACATCCCATTTATAACAAGGTATACACCCCCCCCCCCCCGCCCCACCCCAGACTGCTGCACACACGTCAACTGATTTTTCCATCCTTTGATATACAGCAAAACATCCTGAGCTGTAACTCAGTGTCATAGCTGTCTAATGCTTCTTGGAGTGTTATGAGTAAAAAAAAAAAAAAAACATTGCATTGAAGGGGAACTCCAGTGATTATGTGTGCTCATGTTATATCGGAGTTATCGCAACTATGCGATAACTATCAAATAAATATAGTGGAGAAAAAACTATTTCCTACTGAACTGTTGTAAAGCAGATGTATTAAGCTGACATAACTGGAAACACTCAAGTAAAGTACACGTAACTTTAATATATACTTATGTGGAGTACTTAAGGAAATGCATGTTTTACATTACACTACCCTTAAATCAAACTAGCTATATAGTAAAGGGGGGCCAGGGAGAGCGTGGGGGCAGCTACAGTATAACTAACTAACCTAGACACACTACACTACTGCTTCTATGTAACATGTACGAACCCTGTCACAACTAAATTACAGTTTAGCCCCCCTGCCCCAACCAGGGATCAGGGCCCTTGGAGACATTTGCCCACTTTGTCTTGTTGGTGTCCATCCTTGGCAAGACTAAAGCACTGGGGTGCCCCTTTAACTTTGACAGTTGAGTTTCCTTCCTCTCTGTTAGCAAGATATCTCAAAGGAGACAGGCTGAACTCTAGCTTGTGTGCAATACACTTGCTGCCTTTGATTCAATGGTGTGACTCAGACCTGAAATGTTTGCCTCTTTTTTTACTACTTTTTTCCAACCACAGCCGCTGTGCTGTGTTCAAGTTGCAGGGAAATCCAGCAGCCGAGAGTTCAATTCTGTCCAAAAATCCAACGCAGTTTCGCATGAGAGGACAATGGCTCAGTACTGTCAGTTTATGCGCTGCATTGTCTTCTAATAGCTCGTGTAAAAATGCTTTTCTGATGACTTCTGCTGCTTAAATACAGTCTGAAGGCCCAGGTGCTATCAGCATCAGTGGAACATGTTTCTACCCACAGGGTTAAAATCACTAAAGCCACTTTACCAGGCCTGAAAAAAAAGAATGTCACGTCAAATCGCACTGTAAACCAAACTGAATATATACTGTTGGCCCCTGTGGGAGAGTCACAGAGACAAAACACCAACACCTGTCTATTTCAATCTCCCTCCAACTAAACGCTAGCTGACAGTGCCGCATTGTGAGGGAAGGCTGAGTAGTATTTATGCTCCCAAGGATCAAAAGCACATTCTGAGTCAAGTCAAGCAGTTTACCTGAGCATCTAATGAACACACACACAGGCACACACAGACACACACACTGGTTGGATCTGACAGAAAGGCTACGCTAACTCAGATAACCAGTCCCGGTGTCTCCTCTTCCGCTGTCTGTCTGTTTGTTTGTGTGTGTGTGTTGTGGGTGCGGTTTACCTCACCTGGCACCTAGTTTACCTCCACACCTGTCTGCAATCACTTCATCAACTCGCAGTTCAAGAACCCTGGCTCTCCTTCCCTCTTATCGCCAGATTGTTCTGCCTGCTCAGTGGACTCCAGTGCCAACGCCGCTGCCCAGCCACCTCCACTCCTCCACCGCCTCAACTCATTACCCAGCCATTCCATCGGTCACTCAGCAAGCCACCTGCCAGTCTCCGCCATTCCGTCCACTAGTCAGCCTGCGTGTCCCCTGCCATAGCCAGCCTTCCTCACCCCTATTCTACCAACACTATTTATTAATTCCATCTTTTACACCTAACCCTGTGTGTCTGCTTTTCTGTCCTGAGAAACAATAGCCTTAACAGTGGTAGAACAGGAGATTGGTAGTTTGAATTTGCAGCTGACTAAATAGAAATGATGTGATGAATCATGTTAACATGGAGCAGACACTCAAAGGAAGGAAGGATCTGGTGGAATCAATGAGAGCAAAGGTAGAAACTACCCAGTATTAGCGTGGTGATAACCATTAGCATGGTTATCAGGTTTATCACAAAATTTGGGTAGTATCAGAACTGCAAGCAATATATTTTATTACCTGTATAAATGGTAAATGGACCATACTTATATAGCACTTTTCTAGTATTATGACCCTTTTATGACCCATTCAAAGCTCTTTACACTACATGTCACATTCACCCATTCACACATTTATTTATCCCGTTCACACATGCACGCTCACAGGGGCAATTAGGGGTTCAGTGTCTCACCCAGGGACAGTTAAATATGGGGACTGAAGGAGTCAGGGATCGAGGTGAACAACCCGCTCTACCTCCTGGGCCACAGCTAGTCCAAAGGAAGTAGTCTAACCCCTGCATCACACTTGAATCCCTTCTTTAACTCTGCGAGCTCTGGAGTCTGGTGTGACAGTCGTACCCTTTGTCTGCCCACTGTCCACTTCATCCACCCTCTGGTAGCTCTGCTACCATTAATAAATGTGCGGCTACGTTAATTAAAAATCAAACATTTCCTCTGTACAGCAATTGAATTCCCTACAATGTATTTGCTGTTGCAGTTTAGTTGTATATCAGGGTAAATTCCTGGAGACAGGCTTGGCCAAAGCCTATAATTTATTTGATTAAGCCATCAGGGAAAGATAAAAGTCTTCAGTGAAGTGCATTAACACCCACTTCTTGCATCATGCTGTTGGTTTCAATGTGTAAAAACTATGTCAAAAATGCAACAAAATTTCTTGTGCATCAGTTCTGCTTTGAAAGGCCTGTACCTGCAGTGTGAGCAGGAAAGGCTGCAAGATGTTTACCAAAGGAATTCGAGTGAATGGCACTGCATTCACAGCAAGTAAATGAGCCACTTTTTCCACCTCTACCATAGAGATGACACAAGGTTATACTAATTTAAGTAAACATTTATTTTGACACTAAGTGCCGGGTTAAATCAGTGGAGATGAGGGGCCCTTTTTTGGCCCCCGTTTTCCATTTCCAAATGACTAACAACTGTACACCAATTTTGTCTTCTAAGCCATTTGAGCCCTTGCCTCCTCTCCCTGGTCCCTGCAGTCTTTTGAAGCGTGACTGACTGACTGGCTGACAGAAAAAGTGCTGATTACAGGTTATCATCTCCAGCGAGGGTGATTAGTGGAGGTGCAGAACAGCCCAGGAGCCAGGCTTGTGAGGGACCCTCTGAGGGGGATCAAGGGCGGCTACAGAGCTTCAGCACCAGCCCCACCGATCTCCTTTCCGCCCTCGGGCACAAAGTGGATCAGCCTCCCATCACCCCTCCATCTCATAAAAAAGTATCATGGACGGAGGGTAAACTGCAGAGAGGGAGAGAGGTGGTTTCTAAGTAGAGATTGAATCAATTTCATACATTTTACACCAAAGCTGCTCATTCACCAGTTTAATCACAGTAGTGTCTTCATTCTGATCATGTAACGCAAAACAAGAGTCTCCAGTGAAACCCTATTGTATATTATAATATGATATGGTCACATGTGCTGAACCCAGTATAAACGAATAAATGAACTCAGCATAATGCAACAAAACAGAATATTTTGACACACAACACAGAGGACAAGCCCGAAATACGTCATGAACTAAATCATAAAGAGTGTGCCTGAAAGAAAGTGTGTCTGACATCTAAAGAAAAAAATGGCCACGTGTCACAGAGATGGACATAGTATGGTAACATGCTGGGGATTGCAGATACAGCAGATCAAGCTGGGAGTTTTACTGAATAATTCTATCCGATGCTCATCTCACCTGAAGGCTCATGTAACCATTCATTACAGGTGAATTAATGGTGTGGTTTGTAGAAATGTTCATAAAGAGGAAATTCCTTTTTGGGGGGATGTTGGGATTAAAAGCAATTATGGGAAAACTCTTTTGTTTTTGTATTTAGCTGTTTACTTTGACTTTGTTCCCCTCAGGGCTCCAGTACTCAGTACAGGTGTTGTACCTTTATGCTAACAAAATGCTCTAAGTGAGTGCATTCACACTGCATGTGCCTGCAGAGATTGTCCAGGAAGGTTTTTTAGCTTTATTGTTAATCAGCTTTAGCCTTGTTCCTCTGAATTGTAGTCCACAACTTGAAGTTTTCCAGTGATTCAGTCTCACTGGTGAGCTGTTGTACTCATTGACTGAGGGGTGTTTCCCATATTTGGAGAAACAACAAAGCCAGTGAGAGCTTTATAGAACAATTCTATCTCCTAGAAATTATGTTTCCACACAACTAAACGGCAATATCATATATGTTTTTCCAGCTGGATTATGCTCAGAGGCAATGTATTTTTTGAATGAATAAAGTGTTACATCAATGGCAGCAGGCGGTGGGCATGCAAGTACATGACTGTTACACCAGAGACCAGGGCTGTCTGTGGTTTAGGCAACAAAAGCACTTAAGGTTAAGTTTCGGGACAGATGGAGAAACGTGTCTGAAGTCACTGTAAACTTTTTCTGTATTAAACCAGACCAGGATCTTTCTCTGACCCGAACCAAGAGCTGTAAGAGTCTGAACAGAACCATGAAACTGTTTAACAATGCTGGAGTCACTACAAGAGGATATTGTACTGCAAGATGGGAAATTATGGCAGAAAACATATACTATGCATTTTAGAGAGTTTAGAGAGTTGCTGAACCCCCACCCCCCTCCCATAAGCTCAATTATAGTGCAACAACAAGAAAATCAGAAATGGACTTTTACCGTGAGAGACAATGGCCTCTTTATTTGTCTTTATTTGTTAATATTTTTTATGAAATATTGAAGCTTATAAATAAATGCCTGGCCAAATGGAGCTATCCATGGTCCTGAAAGGGGGATTTGATTCTGGTATGTTAAAGTATTTGATGAATTATGTATATATGTGTATATATATATATATATATAACTTAAAAAAACATGGATTACAATATTCCTGCAAATATATAGGTTAAATTCAAGCTCAGGAGTTGTTTTATTAAAATCCATAATTATTCTATAAAGCTGCAGGCTTCATGTGGGTCTTTATTTATTGTCATGAATAAAAATTTTTCAAAAACATCATCCCCTCTGATTTTGATCACAAATCACACCCTCTGCATAATCAACTCATTTCTTTGATCAACGTGACAACTGCTACCACAGCCTGTTAATCACCATGTCAGGCTGAACAATGCACACACCATCTGGCCAATTAAGGTACTTATTAAGTATGTTTGTGTTAGTTAATAATATTTTGTTTCTTTCTTTTTTTTTCCCCCTCCTTCTTTGTGTTTACTGGGCTTGTAACATGCACAACAACTTTTTCCCCCTGTTGACAGGAAACCTAATTTTAAATACACAAGTGATAATACGCAAGATTAATAACTGGTCAACTGGAGAAAAGTCAGTGTGCACAGACAGTAGCATGAATCATAGTGGATTTGATTTGATTATTATTACACTTTACATTATACATTCAATTCCCAATAACTGTTTTTGCTACAAGCACCAGAAAACTAGTGATGATGATGCGACGATGATAACATTGTTCATCCAAAGAGGGAAGAGGAAGTGACATATGATGTGACAGACGATAAGAAACTGAAGATGGGAAACCGGGGTATAAGAGAAGTTAAGACAGACGGGTGAAATGAGAGCAGGGATTTTTCCATGCTGAGATGGACAGTGTCCTTTCAAACAACAGAGAGAGTCATAATAGCAGCATGCCTGCCTCTAAAAGCATGAGTGTCGTTAAATCAATAATTCATTTACTTTAATGAGATAAGTAGTCGCAAAACTAATTGCACACCACCCCATTTAGCCCAGCCAGTCAGGGCCTTAATGCAAAATATCTCATTGCTATTGTAGCTACAGGACAGAAAGAGAATGAGAGGGGAGATGGATGAATGGAGATGGGGAGGGGGATTGAAGAAGAAACAAAAAAAAAAAAAAAAAAAGTGGAGAGGGGAAAGGAAATCAAGGAGCAGAAAAACAAAAGCGTGGCAGCAAGAGTGGGATGGGAGGAGGAGGGAAATGAGGATCTGTAAAAGGAAGCGGTGCAAAGCAGCAGCTCCGACTATGTTCACCCAGGACTCTAAGATTTATAGTCTTAGTCCTGAGATCAAAAGTCCAAGATCATTTTAGCCACATTTTGTCAACTAAAAGTCTGGACATTTTAGTCTTGTTTTAGCCAACCAAAAATGTTTTATTTAATTAAAAAAGAAAAAAAAAACCCCACTTTCAGATAAAACTTCATCGGACTGGTTTTAGGCTAAAAGAAAATTAAAATGAAAAGAAGCCACAAAATGACAGGTTGTGTGATTACAGATGCAGATTTGCTGAGAGGGTGTCTGGTCTGATGTTAATTTAAGCAATACATCCAGACATAAACCAGGATGGAAAGTATGAAGTAATGAAGTATTGAACGACGCAACAACATTAGCAAATCCAATTCAATCTAAGTCTTGCAATGTGAGTCAATCAGTGTGATGATTTTAACTTTCTGTCTGGTAACACAAACTCTGAGGACTGAGAAAAACGGACTCACAACCCTGCAATAAATCCTGCTCTTAGTTTTGTCAAGACTGTTGTATTAGTCTTTCTAAGAGTTTATTTAATGAAATACAATTGTAAAGTATGAAAAATGTTTGGAGCCAACAGACTATTCAACTGTCATGGACCCTCTCAAATTCGACAAGGCCTGATTATCAAAGGTATATGGCATATAAGTTGTGCATGCATCAGTAGGGACAGCATGTTACATGCTACATGCAGTGGCTAGGTCCAGGTGGCACTGCTGGCGGTGATTTCATGGTGTGCTGCTATTGTGTAGAGTCACTGGGAAAACGATTCAGGCTCACAAGAAGAGATCCAATCCAACGAAAGAATTTTCATCTTCATCTCATTTCTTTCTTTTCGAAAAAAAATAATACAATACAAAAAATATATTGTACTGTTATTGTTAGTTTCTGTTTTTAAACTCTTTATTTTGTCAATGTCTCATCTATATCATGTGCAAATCCTGGGCTTTAAATTTATAATCCTTCAGATCTGAGTTCTGCTTGATTTGGTGACAGTGGATACTGAGCACAAGGGTCCAGGTCCTGGAGCTCATGTGTATCGACCACTGGCGGCATCAAAAACACCTCGAGCAACTACTCTATTAGAAAAGAGTAAAACAGAGCAACAACTAATGCATCTGCTTACAGCTGCTGGGTGATTTGTGTGCTGAGAGGCTTCACCACAGCACAGTGTTTTTACTGAAGAAGGCTAAAGATGACGACAACTGTGCTTCCTCCTCACATGCCCGGGTTGTGTCTTTTGCATAAAGTATGAATGAGCGCATGTACAGGCTTGTCAAGTGCATATACTGCTTTCTGTGAACGCTTTGTGTGTGGACACAATTTAAAACCTATGTAATAAAGGTTGTATTATACCAAAATACCTATGAAAGCTATGCACAGACACAACTCACATTGTGTGGGACACAGACAGAAAGACACAGAGAGTCACATCACAGTCTCATTCAAGTCTGGTATGTTAAGGTAATGTGTTCATTTTAGGTAAATCTGCTATACTCCACTGACGTCCAATGCTGAAAATATCTGGCAGTACATGGGATCAAATTTGGGTTTTGATATAATAAAAATCTTAGGGGTTGTGACTTCAATATTCTTTGAAAATCTCTCATCATTAACGAGATCCACAGTTTCAAAGCAAGAAGGTGAAGTCATTTAAAGTGCTGCAGTGTTATACATAAACTTAGCCTAAAGGTTAAGACCTAATTGTAACAACAATCAGTTTCATAAAGTGGCGGTTGTGTAGTGGGTGAATGTCTGCAGGCAATGCATCGCACCTCGATCAAAAGACCCCAGCAGCAAGTCACCTTCAAATCCCCTCACCGTGCACATTATTAGTCCTCGCCATATCTAATTACACAAACATTGCTTTGTCCCGTTTTGATGAAATCACAAGGAATTATACCCTGAGGTGTCCTGGCAGGGTTTTTAAAAAAATCACCTTTTCATTTGTGATATTGAGCAGGGATTCTGGAGCGATCAGTCTTCGCAGAGATCCACATCACATAGCTCATCCTGTTTGTCAATGGGGCCTGTAATGGATCACAAGGCGCTGCAGCACGGCGCTGACAGGGAGAAATCTGACTTTATAGAATATACACTTTCTGTTTACACATCGGCAGCCACTGATGGATTCCTACATGTCGAGACTGTCTCAAGCTCATGAGACAACGGCGATCCACAAACCTGTTGGTTATTTTTTTTGAGTTTGATTTTAGTCTTTATGCACAAGAATCGGGCTTAAGGACTGATGTTCAGACTCCAATAATTACACATTCAGAGATTATAAACACAACAAAAACACTGGCTAAATATGCAGGACATGGATGTGATAATGCCTTTTGATAACATACAGTACTTTAAGCATCAGAACCTCATGACAACGCAATGGAAATGTGGACAACACTGAGAGACCTGGTGCTGTAACTTGCAGGACAGGTCTCCATGTGGACAACACTGCTGAGGATCCAGAGTGGAGACGATGGATATATTCTCTATGATCTTCCAGTGCTTCTCGTTGAGGTCTAGCGGCCCCTCCCTGTCTGGCATGTATGTCAATAAAAACTACATTTCTACTTGATGTTTCGACAGCCAAACCACAACGCTGATCCATGGGACCGCGATCCCGGGTCAGGCCTGCAGCTGGACAAATCAGAACCTTGTGCGTCTGCTCGAGGAATCCAGCTGTCCACCAAAGCCTCTTCCATCACAGCAGACAGAGGGATGGCCTGTCAGCATGGAGGACGAGTGATACATGACGACCACAGATGAGGCCAGAGATACTGAGCGAGGGATAATGGGGATGGATTGATAAAAGAGAGGGGTGTTGTCTCTGTCATGGAGTGAGTGATGACTGAGCGTGTCGCTTGTGCGAGCGTTTGGGTGTGTGTGTGTACAGCTGCACTCACCTGTCTACAGGAGGTGCGTGCGTTTGTTTGCCTGTTTGCATGTCGTTTCCAGATCTGTTGAGCTGATTGATGAACACGGCTCCATGACTGATGAAGAGCTTTAAAATGATGAAATCTCTCATAATGACTGTAGCCTTTCACAGAGCAGTGTCAAGCTGCAGCAGCTACTCTTGCATGTGCCCTCATGCTTTCAGCAAAAGCAAAGGTTATAATGTTGATTCACTATTTTTCAGGTTTGTGTGTGTGTGTGTGTGTGTGTGTATGTGTGTATGTGCATGCGTGTTGAGATGGTGGGGAAGCAGGCAGGTCATGAATGATTTAAAGGTGCAGAGATTGGAGAGTTCAAGCCAGGGCCAGACTTACTGGCATGGGTATCAATCAAAAAGGAAGGGAGAGAGAGAGAGAGAGGGAGACGTAGATAGAGAGAGCTAGAATCAAACAGACTAACAGAGAGGAAAGGACAGTTGAAAGAAGAAGTGAATAATCAGGCTGCAGAGATAAAAACAGATAACACTGGGGTCATTACAGTGGTGCCTGAGTCATTTTTCAGGTCAGGGTTTCAGTACTCGTACTTTCAAATAAAGATAAAACAGTACATGTGCACACCATTGGTTGCTTTGATAGTGTCACCTGTCTTTTTTTTTTGTCTTTTTTTAAAATAGGATTTCTAAGTGGATTTGTGGACATGCATCTGCCATGCACATCAGAGATAAAGGCATAGCATTATGCATTTCCTAATGAAATTCTGGTGTTTAGTAACAACAAGCTGAAACATGAATAGGGGAAATGAAGCATTATCCTATCCATGGAAAGCTGGACTCAGTAAACGTGGGAGATTTTTTTTTTTTGTTCTTTCACTCCTTTAATATGAAGCATCACAAACTAAGTTTATTTGGTGCAGTTCATTTGTTCATTTGTCATTTGCCGTCAGACAAGGTGTCACATGCTACGTCATGTTTGCCTCTTGCTAAGCCAACCTACTTAGAGATTTTACAGATTTTTAATGAGAGTCTGGTGACTTCTGAATATTTAAGATTTATCACATGATTAAAAAAATCTACAAACTAAACCATTCCAGCAATAACAAAGGTTGTTTTTGTCATAGGTTTATGGACTTGCTGGCCAAACAAGCGTTATGGTGTTAATCCCAAGCTGGACACTGGATCTGTGAAACACCAAGGTGTTCAGCTGAAACCAGCCTCCACTCTGCAGACAGCCAGAGATCGTTTTAAGTGCATCTCTAAACTGAACTGAAGAGTCGGTTCCAAGGTTTGAGTTTGCTGCTGCAGGAGGGAAGAGTAACATTCTTTTCTCTTATATTTTTTCACTCTCTGACTCTGACTCTGGTTCAGTGTGTGTGTGTGTGTGTGTATTTGTGCGGTTGGCATGAAACGGCCATGACTCACAGTTGAAGACCCAAGATGTGAAGTCCTGAGATACCCACTGTGGTAGCTGTCAAACTTGAATCTCTCTTTCTCACGCATGCACACACACACACACACACACACACACGTTCACACCGCTGGGGACTTCTTGCTGTGGGGTAGTGGAATGTAGACTTGTAAAATATTCAACAAGTTTTGATACCTCCCCTCCCTCCATCCATCCCTGTGTCTCGAAAAAGACATCTCACACTCCAGGAGAGAGAGATTTGATGGAGTTCACTCTGTCTTCATTGGGAAAACACTATGTTGCATAGAGTGAGCCTGACACACAAACACAAACACACACTCACACACACACACACGTACACAGACATGAAGTACTGTTGTCAAAGCTTTCACCATTCAACATTATGGATGTGTGTTTCACACTCTGCTTTGTGAGCTCCATTTACATGGTTGAGGTGTTATCTGATGGTCATGGTATCTATTGAGTGTGTTCTGTCTGAGTATATGACTGTGTGTGTGTGTAGAGATATAAAAACTAGCTCAATGCCTCTTCTTAAATACCCCCAAAAGGACTGTGTCATTGATTTTACGTATGAAACCATCACTGCTGATGAAAAGCCATTTAGTGTGACAGCAGTGTGTGTGTGTGAGTGTGTGAGAAAGAGAGAGAGCAAAGGGAGGAGAGAGAGAGAGAGACCTTTGCTTGGTGTTCAAATGATCCCTCGGGGCAACATAATGAGTCACCTGTTTAACACCAGGCTACATCATGTATAATCCATCATGCATACACCCTGTGTGGTCATATAAACACGGCCTGGCCTCCACACTTAATAAACACTGAACAAAAGACACTGAATAACAACTAAACCCTGCAAAAAACAACATGGAATCCTGAATCACAACTCAGGCTGTTTATCAGTGAATTCCAAAAACATTCATATGATTATTCTCTTATTTGTCACTCCTACACTAAAAGAGCTCGAGGACAGAGTCCTCCACAAGATGTTGGAAACCTTCCTTTGAGATCAGTCAGCTGCACATTCAAGCTGCCAAACTCCTGTTCTACCACATCCCAAAGGTGGGGAAAACATTCCCCACACCATCACACCACCACCACCAGCCTCGACTGTTGACACAAGGCAGGTTGGGTCCATGGATTCATGCTGTTGATGCCAAATTCTGACCCTACCATCTGCAGCCTCAGCAGTAAATCCAGATTCATCAGACCAGAATACGTTTTTCCAGTCTTCATCTGTCCATGTTTGGTGAGTCTGTGTCCACTGCAGCCTCAGATCTCTGTTCTTGGCTGACAGGACTGGATGTGGTCTGTGGCTGTTGTAGTCCATCTACATCAAGGCTGGACATGTTGTTCATCCTGAGATGGCTTTCTTCTCAGCACAGTTGTAAAAAGTGGTTATCTGAGTTAGCATAGCCTTTCTGTCAGCTCCTACCCAGTCTGACCTCTGACCTCTCCCAACAATCACGTCACAGTCAAAGTCACTGAGATCACATTAACTGAAGCTCCTGACCTGTATCTGAAGAACTTTATAGACTGTACTGCTGCCACATGTTTAGTTGACTGTGTAACTGCAGGTTCCTAGGTGTTCCTAATGATGTACTTGGTGAGTGTATGTAATCAGAATTTGTTTGTATGGTAGCAATACTGCAGTACGTGGCTCATCAGAAACAAAGACATGCAGAAGTTCATAGCTGACATACAGTACTGTAATGTGTTACTGTCTATTTGACATATCTTCTAAGTGGCTTTGTTACCAAGTGGAGGTGGAGATATTTATAGTCAGCAACACTTGTCACATACTGCATATCTGCACACAATCAATCCAAACAGGGATGGTTGAGATCTGCAATTTTGTCCAGATGTGGGCCTAGGTCTACTCTCTGTGAACCTGCATTCTATGAACTGGCACACAGATTTCAAATGATACATTTCCATATACATATGTATATGTATATGTATATGTATATGTATATGTATATGTATATACATATGCATGCAAGCCATATGATATCTATTATATTAGATATATTTTTTGACTAGAGGCAGAACACAGATTCAGTTTGTGGCAGCAGTGCTTCAACAGATACAGCAATGCACCAGAAGAAGTCTGCAAGCCAGTGTAAAAATGGCTGCCAACAACACAGGTTGCAAGTAAAAAAATGGACTTCGTAAATGTTGCATGAGGAAGTAAATGCATTGAACACATCTGTTAGATCTAAAGAAAACACACAATATGGAGGTGAAATCCAAAGTAAACTCACCCAGTGTGTACATAACTACAGTGAGTACAGTAGGTCAAAGAGGAACCAGGGGAAAGTTCTGCAAAATCTATAGATTTCTGCAATGGAGTTTGGTTAATAACTTAAATGCTGATATTTTCCATTCTGCTGGCAGTTTACATCACCACAGTGCTTTAGTGAAGGTATAGACTTTCAGCCACCACAACAACCACTAAACATCCCTTGGGTGGAAGCCATGAAAGGATATTACAGTTAGGTACAGTAGCTATTTTAGTGTCTGCTGCACTGTGTGGAGGAACTGAGTGTGTCTGAGACTTTGAATATGTTTGCCTCAGCTCTGCTTGTGTCACCTGGACTGGAGAGCAGTATTGATCGAAGCCTAATTATATTAAAACCTAACCTAACAACAGAGTCATCCAACTACGCATATATATTATAGTGGCTGCTAAGATACTCAGGGCACATCGGCGTGTGTGTGTGTGTGTGTGTGCAAAAGGGCGTCAAGTAACATTTATGATAATTATTGAAAAATTTTTAAAAATAATAACATCAGTGTAACACAGGTGTTGAGCTCTATCTGATTTATTCCCATGATGATGAGTTTCATTTGGAATCATAAGCAACTTTAATCCAAAGGATTCAAGTTTGGTGAACAAAGGCTGTAAAGTCTGGTTGTAACATTTTAAGGTGGAACTTTTAATCACTGTATGTAAAACAGAATGTAAAGGTACGAATGGTTCTTCTAAAACCAACTGTTTCTTTTTGCCATTAAAAATAATAGCAACCTTCTTTAAACCCTCATATGTATACACACGTATGTATGGGCGTACATGTATTAGTAGACTGAATGGCTTCCTTGGGACCCCCTCCCTCCCCCCTTCCCCGATCCTTGTTGTGTGCAGGCAGGCAGGGCCAGCAGAAAAGAGAAAATCAATGCTTGGCGTCTCAATGAATGTGGCGAGTGCTGGATTGATCGCAACTCTAAATTGGGTCAACAGGATTGTCTATTTAAAGGGCAAGACCCCTTAATCATCGTTTTAGCTGAGATAGACTCCCGGGCACACACTGTTCCCTCACCAGCACGCCATTATCTTAATCTCAACGCAAAAAGACCCACGAAGCACACGCTAACACTTGGCAGAATATGTAGAGTTAGGTGTCCTCAACCACACTAAATGATAATACATGCCTTTAACAGTTAGACAGTACCATCAGTATTACTGACGCACTGTGAAAACAGAAAAAACATGGACGTACCCAGCTTCTAGTGGATTTTTTGTATCTCTATATAGCACAGTACTGTAGGATACTACAAGAAAAGGATTTTACAACACAGGAATATTATTTTGGTAACAATCAGGTTATCTTCAAGGATCACGAGGCCAACCGTACAATTGTGACATGCATTTTACAAAGTATTGTAGCGGAATATTCGCTGGCATGTATTTAATTGGCTGAGGCTGTGCAGAAAGAAATGACATAGCACTGTGTTGCAGCAAAAGTTGAGGCAGGTTCAACTTCTGTGCCCTCTGTGTCAGGAGCCCTGCTGTGCCAACACAGTGGTCTCATTGAAAGAATCAGGAGGCAGCATTTTTTGACGCAGTGCTGTTACTGGTTATGACACAGCCTGAGGCTCCTCCACACTGGCTTCAAATCAGCACCGCTTTACACATACTGTCAGTATCCTATGTATCCTGACTGTCTGACTTATTACAGTAGGTGCATCAGATTGGTTTTAAGATTTTCTGTTTTACTTAGTTGCTGGTGCTAAATTAATCATTCTGGGTTTCAGTTTGTTTGCTTACTAGATATTATCTATTATTATTTCTAAAATAATGAGGCCCCAAAAGCTGAGATCAAAGGTCAATGTTGAAACAAAGCATTAGCAATCAATACATTTTGTAAAGCTATATCAGTCTCTGTCTGGAAAACCGAACACATTCATTGATCAGTTTTTTAAGTCAATTACTTTGGTCATCTTTTGGCGAGAGCAGGATAAACTGATCAGTCCAAACTTCCTTTTCTCCACTAACTCCAACTAGCTTCTCCTGAGGAACAGGCAGGTGCCAGCTGGGAGATGTACAGTGATCCTTCCAACTGCAACACCGCATCACAATCATTAGACGTCTGAGCGAAGGTCGTCTTTAGCCCAGCACCAGTTTGTGGAGAAAGAAACCACACACCCTTCCCCCACTGCACTTGAAGCTGCCCCGTGACCTTTCCCCTCCGAGACATTCAAGGCAATTGACTGTAGAAATATGGTAAGGCAGCAGAGGCCATTAACAGACCTGTTTATTTAGTTTCTAAAATGGCTTTCCGTAACAGACCCCCCAGGGAGCAGCGAAACAGCTGTTTCAGCAGCTTTTCCTCCATTGCCCTCATGTTTGTGTGTGTGTACATAGTGGTACTAAGTATGTGTGTGCATGCATGCGTAGGTGTGTGTGTGTGTTGGGAGGCTGTAGTCTTGGGGTAAGCAGCACATGGCATATATACAGAGTCAATGGTTTGCCTCTTCACACACAACTAATCTAGTGCTGATAGCTTTTCTGCTGCATCACAGCTTCCTTCCTTTTTCTTTTCCTCCATTTCCCTTCTATCCCTTTGTTGGCTGATACATTAACAAAGTGGGGGTGGGGGGGTGAGGGGGTTACTCTTATTCATCCCTGACTCTAATCCCGAGCCACAGCAGCCAAATCTGCATTCGGGCAAATCAATTAATTGCAACATTCATTAACTGATACGTCGATTAATGGGCATTCTTTTCATGGGCAAGCTGACATATAATCAGAGGCTGGTTTTAAAAGGAAACCACTAGGACTGCTGATTGTCGTCTGATTCGCTGCGTTATCCACAATAGCCTGTGTGTGTGTGTTGTTTTTGTTGTAATGGTACCTAAGCTGCATTGCTACACATTTTTAAAGAGCATACAGGGCTGCTCACGACCTTAGAATCATACGGTTTTATCTATGACCTGAGTGATTTTGAAGTTCAGAATGTTCAGTTTCTAAACTGAAAATCTGACATGCAATGAAAACATCTTTTGAAATAACAGGGACCTGAAATGCACTCTGAATCTTTGGACTGATGGATGGTAATAATGGTCTGTGGATCTGTTGGTCCACTGCTTTAGTCCAGAATGAAATATCTCCACAACCATACAATGGATTACCATTAAAGACTGTACAGATATCCATGGTCCCCAGAGGATGAATCCCCTGACTACACCTCTAACACCACCATCAGGTCAGAGTTTGAATTGGTCCAATACTATGGTTTACAACCATATACCTGCAAAACTACAATTGTTCCCGTCAACCTCAGCTGAACTTTGTGTTAATTAGTAAATGTTAGCATGTTCACATGCTAAACTATACTGACCGTGTTAGCATGCTAACCATTCAGCTCAAAGCAACTGCAGTAACTGAGCACAGCCTGATCGCAGAGCCGCTGCATATGGCTGCTATTCCGGCATTAATTTAGCGGCATGTTTTAATTTATGCACTAAAACATTAGGTCACATCAAAGACTTCCACTGACAGATGTGAACTGACAGTACAATTCATAAAGTTTTACTGTCCAATTTAAAATTTAAAGGCTAAAATGAATTCCTGCTGATACCTCCTTTCCTTGCTTTGCTTTGTTACAGTTTGTCACTGTCCCTCTGTCTGTTCTTATTCTTACAAATAGCATCACATCACTAAAATGTTCTAAAAACCTGAATTTAGCTCAGATTTTTGTTGTAACTGCTGTCATCTGTTGTCATAATGCAATACACTCTTGCTTTTGGGCTTTGTAGTTTCATTTAACAGCTGGCTCTCTAGCATGGTAGCTAATAGTGGGTTTTCATAAAGTTTAATCAAAGAAAAAAAAACTATTTAAAATCTTCAGCCATACAATACGTTACACAGTCAGTGTAGCGCTTTACGATGATGATGATGTTGTGCACAGAGACTTTATATGTTTCATCATAAAGGATACAAATACAGGAGAAAAGAAAAAAGCATGAGGGATGCACAACAGATAAATAAAGATAAAGTGTCTTTGTTGGCGTTCGCTTCCTAAAGCTTGGTGGAAGGTATCTTGACTTTGAACTCTTAGCTGTGAGGATGTAAACTAATAATCCTCTTTGTCTCATAAATCAGAAGGAGCTGTCAGCGTGCGCAGTGAGACTCCGTAATGTAACCTAAGACGAGGAGGTGTGTTCGTTAGCTGATAACGGTGCAGCACAGAGGCATGCATGCGATTTGGGATGTGGAGGTTTGTTGTCTGATGATTTAATGAGGCTGGTGCATGCACACACATAAACACACACACACACACACACACACACATCTTTGTATTGTATGTGAGTCCAGAGCAGCAGGGCTAACAGAAGCTTGATGAGAGACAGATGAAGTCAATCAGAGAGTGATCAGAGGGGAATAACACTGTGATACGCAGCACACAGGCAGGCACACATACATGCACACATGTGCACATGCACATACACAAACACACACACACACACACACAATATCTGAAACACCAAGAAAGACATGCAGAAACAAAAGTTGTTAAACACTCCTGTAAGACATCAGAAAAACATCAGAATGATCTGTGTGTGTGTGTGTCTGTGTGCTGGACAAATATCAGCTGCTGATGGCCAATATATAATAAAACTTTGTGTTTAAGTGCATTTTAAAGGATAAGGGTGCTGTTGTTCTATATTTTTCTTGTCATCATCAAATCCCATGAAAAGACCAAAACCAGCAATGTGTTTGTCCATCCCTAAATACTTTCTAACCCCCCCCCCCCCCCCCACACACACTCTGTCTGTGGGTTGGGGTCAGATGGTCACTGTAGTTTTTAGCAAGTGTTCAAACAAAAGGAAACGGTGCATTTGTAAGGGACTATTTTCTGGGGTGGAATAATCCACATTTGGTGCTTCAGTGAGCATTTCTGGCAGCGGGACGGTGTGTGTGAGACAGAGTCAAAACAAAGTACAGTGCGTGGGCCCTATTTTGATCAAGTGTGACGACAAGTACAAAGCGGTAGGTCCTGAGCTCACAGATGGTGTGGGCGTCTCTACGGGGTTTTGTGGAAGTGAAGTGGAATATACATCGGAACTATGGTGATTAAATCACATTACCGGTCTTATTGTTCTGAACTAACTGAGTCAATCAGAAAGACGCATGATGACAACACCTCAAAAAGCAAAGAACTGGCTCCTAAAAATGGGAAATGGTATTGTTGTCTGGATGGTGCAGAGCAGCGTGGCCTGATCACACAGCACCACACATCTGGAGCCAGAGGCAGATGATACGGGGTTCATATGGGTTTCTTAACATTTTAATTAGCACAAAAAAACTGTTCAGCAAAGCAGCTTATATGATCACATCAATCCGGTGCTATTTCAGTCATAAATCTATTGTATCTCACATTGTAAAGGGTCACATCATATATTAAAACGGGACAAAGCAACATCTGCTTGATTATGCATTTTAAGAATAAAATATTAAATGTCAGCTCTTTTTTTTTTTTTTAATTTAAGACAGAAAGCAGGCAGTAACGTACAATATTAATGTGCTGTTGTAATCCAATCTCTCCTGCATAAACAGGCAGAATACTGAGATATAACTGAGCAGTCTGATCTGTTTGGAGGCGTGTGCCATTTATTTGAAAGAGTTTGGTGTCATTTCCATGTGATTTAATCAAGGTAACGCAGTATGCAATGGCACTGCATACTGACACAGCACTTCTCAAATCTGAGGCCATAGATACAACATGTGTGTCCTGCTGCTGTCAGACGAAATCAGGGATTTAATGAACTGAAGGCAAAGCTTTTCATGAGGCAGCTGTGGCCAACAGATACAGTAAGAATCACTCATTAACTCATCCGCATCCCTGCTCTATCCACATTAAACACTGCTTTCATGCTAATTTAAACACATCTCCTGGCTGGTTTAATTGAAATAGTTTATGTTTCTAAAATTATTGAATTATTTTTTTCCAAACGTTTTGTTTGCTATGGTTGAAAGCAGATTGACGTTGTGCCCGAAAACAAATGTGGTCATCCATTCACAGCACTGTCAAATCTAAGATCCACCAAATTACCAACAACTCTCTTTGCACTGCCTCATCTGAATTAAACCTCCCACCTGTTTGTTCTTGTCTTCTCACTAACGCGTTGTACACTCTGCACTGGGCCCCAAAATACAACGCAGACGGGCAAAGCTAATTTCAAGGTCAGGAAACGGTCAGGAGACTGCTGGGAACATGTCACCCAGTGCAACCGTGTGCCTTGCTGATGTGCTTTTAATGGCTTTTGGACAACAACGAAGCTCCACGGCACAGAGGAATAAGACATATCAGGCTTTGGATACACAGACACAGGACTCTGTGTATCGAGAGAGAATAAAATCGATAAAATAGAACCCAGGCTTTATTTCAAAAAGACTCATATTATAGACTTTTCTTTAAGTGTATTTGATCATGTTTTAAATAAAATCCTTTCTGTTTTCTGATGTGCTCCTGTATCACTGTGCTGCTGATGCAAACCTAAGACTTCCTCCATGTTTAAATGCTTTTTTTGATAAATTCATCAGAATATAAATTATAACACTTAAAATGATTAATAGTCTTTCATAGTCTTTAATTGTTGACTAAAGGCTCTGACTCTGTTGTATTGAGGGTGTTAGTCCTGTGGAAACACTCAATTCATCATTTAAACTGTCATTGGTAATCGTACTCTTTCAGATTTTTAATAATAAGCCAGTGGTGGCAAACTCGTGTGCTAACACAGCTTTGCAGACAAAGCAGATGAAGTGAATGGTAAAAAAAAAAAAAAAAAAAAGCTTCTTTTCGCAAATCTGCCACTAAGGCTTCCCTCCTCACACAGGCAGACACAGAGATCAATAGAATGTGGGGAAAGCTAGACAGATGGACAGAAAGACAGGCCTAACTCAAACCACACACACATACACACATATACACACACACATTTCATTGCACCTTGACAGCTTGGCTGCCTGATAAAGAAAGTCCTTAACGCCCAATGTGTGGTGAGGCAATCAGAAACAAGTGACCCTTCCCATCAAGCCACAGGGAAAATATTGAAAAGATTCAATTAAGGATGGCAGGAAGGGTGTGTGTGTGTGTGTGGGGGGGGGGGGTGGCGGTGAATGGATGGATGGGTAAAGGTGGGCTGCCAGTCAAGACCAGCCCCACTGCACACAGATGGAGAGACGGGTGTCAAATATTGGGACAGATGTGCTGGTGGAACCAATAGGTAAAAAGAAAGGGTGGACGATGGGGGAGAAGGTGGAGGAGGACGAGGAGGGTGAGGGTGAGGAGCCACTATCAATCACCCAATCAATCACTCACTGAATCAAATGAGCCTCATGGTGACAAATGGTACAGTAAGCAGGTTTTGGTCGCGGTGGCGAGACAAAGCCCCCACAGAGATGTCTGTGATAACACGACATGAAGCTTTTCACAGACATAACAGCTGCTCCTCTATAAGGAGCCGGAAAAATCTGGACATTCTGGAAAAAGCTGGAAAGCATTTCTTGCTACAGGACTGTGCATCATGTACATCTCCACTATCAGTTCCAAGTAATGTGTGAAACAATAACGCTACAGTAAGTAATCCCTACAATGACCTTCTATACCCATTTGCAATTCTGACCTGCCTTGTAGTACGGTATTGTTCAATTCAGTTCAATTTAATTTAGTCCAATTTCATTAAATTCAATTCAGTTTCACTGATATAGCACAGAATCATGGCACATTATCTCAAGGCACTTTGCAGAGTACAAGCAAGTATTACAGAGAGAAATCAAACAGTTCCTACCACGAGCAGCACTTCCTTTTAACAGGAAGAAACTTCTGACAGAATTGAACTCCAGGTCTGGCTCAACAAACCTGGACAATTGAAGACTGGAAAAAAATAGCTTGGTCTGATGAATCTCGATTTCTGCTGAGGCTGCAGATGGTAGGGTCAGAATGTGGCAGCAACAGCATGAATCTATGGACCCAACCTGCCTTGTGTCAACAGTCCAGGCTGGTGGTGGTGGTGTGATGGTGTGGGGAATGTTTCCTTGGTTCACTTTGGGCCTTAACACCAATCAATCGTGGTCTGAATGTCTCAGTCTATCTGATTATTGTTTCTGACCATGTTCATCCCTTCACGGCCACAGTTCACCATCTTCTAATGGCTGCTTCCAGCAGGATAATGCTCCATGTCACAAAGCTAAAGTCAGCTCAAACTGGTTTCATCAACATGACAGTGAGTTCAGTGAACTTCAGTGGACCTCCCCCAGTCTCCAGACCTGAATCCAGTAGAACATCATTGGGATGTGGAAGAACAAAAGACTGGCAGCTTGAATGTGCAGCTGACAAATCTGCAGAAATGATGTGATACAAACATTGAAAAAGATGCAACTGTATTAACCGTACACCTCCGGTGCAGAATTACAAAATGCGAATTAAGTCTTTTTGTTGCACATACTAAGGCTGGAATTTTGGTTCTTGAAAAATACACATTTGTCACCTTCTCCCACTTACACAGCTTATATACATTCCCAACACAACAGCCAATGATCAAAGTGGAAACATCACAACCTTAAACAGTGTTAAGTGGAAGATTTTACCTTTCTTTAAGCCATGTGTGTACTGACTGACACATCTTCCCCTGGGGTACTGTCGCTGTATGGGCTTGCATCTGAGAAAATTCTGTATACAAACACTTATTGTTGACTTGGCCTGACTGCTGCTGATACCAGCTCTTGTACATACTCACTGCCTCTGACACTTCCCATGCATGCAAACAGTGGACCAAGTGCTTGTTTCCCTGTGGATAATACTGCTGCTGAGTTTGGGGAGACTTGCTTTTCTTACTTTGGCTACTGTCGCGATGGAACAAACAAATGAGTTGGCACATTTTTATTTAGGGGGAAATAGTAAAAAAAAAAAAAAGTAGCATCAAATCAATTATCACAATACATAAAGCACTGTATTTAAATACAGTTAAACTGCACTCTAATGGCTTGAGAGGTGTGCAACGCCTGATACTGGAAAACCCAAGCATTTGTAATTTGTTGATCCAACTCCAGGAGAGGGAGGCAGGTTGAAAACAGAAAAGTGCATTCAACTTCTTGTGCCCTGACCCGAAATCAAGAAACCCTGCACACCACCTTGACCTCCAGACCTCAGTTCTGAACCACTACTCTACTTCACACGTCTACAAGTCATTCTGCAAGCTCCGGGAGTACATGGCCAACCAGCTGCCTGTCCCCCCATAACCACAGTGGATGAAGTGTGGGTAGTTGGGGGCAGACCGCTAAAAACAGGAGTCGGAGGAAGTCGAGCACATAAAAGTTGGTGTTTATGGAGGTATAATTATAGTATTCTGGGTCACAGGTGTAAGAGGAGCATAAAAAGTTAGGCTGGTTAATAGCCGGAGGGGGGGGGGGGGGGGGGGCTTTTTCCGCGATTGCTGGGGGCAACTGTGAATGTGTGAGATTTGTCTGAGATTACCTTTTACTTTTCTCTGTGCCCAACTTTTAGTCTAAAACTTAGCTAACTTTCTATTTAGAGTATGCATCATTCATATTTGATAAATACTGTTCTGTTAATGAACATACTTACTCTGTTGGCTCATGCTGGATGAATGCTTTGTTTGATTGCTCTGATTTAAACAGTGTAATTTAGTTATAGACATTTAATGGGATATTTTGCCTTTTCTTATTACATTCTAATTGATTTGAGATTGCATTCCAAATTGATGTAAAAGCATTGAGCGGTGTGTTGATTTGGGTTTAATTGATTCGAAAACATTTATTCTTGTGTTATGTTTTAAGCATTTTTACATATTATAGCTTTATAGTTGGATTTAGCTTCGATTGCTTTTATATTTTTGTGTGCTCATAATCAAATGCCTTCAAACACCTGGCCTGCTCATTATTGATTGATGACTGATTGCCAATGCCGCCAAAAATTGACTGCTGATAATGACTTGCTCATGTTGTTTATTTGTAGGCTTCATTTTATATTAATTAGTTGAGTGCTGGGCGGCACGGTGGTGCAGTGGTTAGCACTGTCGCCTCACAGCAAGAGAGTTCCAGGTTCGAACCCCCAGGCCCCAGAAGAGCCTGGGCTCTTCTGTGTGGACTTTGCATGTTCTCCCTGTACCCCGCCTCTTGCCCATAGTCAGCTGGGATAGGCTCTAGCTCCCCCGTGACCCTGACGGATTAACCGGTAGTTGAGTACATTAATTAATTGGTTGTTGATTACATGATGAAACGTTATACTCAAAATCCATGTAAGTTTAAAACCAGCAGCCAGGTGAAAGTCTCAGGCAAGTTCAGTTACATGTAACATGTTCTAGCCTTAATTGGGAATTCATACAAAAAAAACCAGCACTGTACACTTTGGGTCGCACTTACGCGGCTGTAGCAGGAGTAAAATATGAGCTGACATGCAGCTGGACTGATTAATAGGAGCGCGTTGTTTCCTCAGATATAAGAAAGAAATCAAACAGAAAGAGAGAGATAAATTACACTATTTGTGTTTGCTTTTTATGCATGCATCAACTGTGAGACACTTAAATGAAAACACTTGTTCCATGACAAACTCAACTGTACCCCCAAAAAAGTAAAGGTTTTGTGGCTGTACCTTGCACAGTTGTGATGCTATCACATCGACAAAATCTGTCCACAGACAGACAGATAGAGAGGCAGACAGAAAGACAGACAGAGATACAGACAGGCATATAAACACCTGCCAAATTAGTCAAAAGAGCCATGGCTCACCAAAAACAAAGTGAAGACTTTTATTATGTTTCAGAGTTTCCCAGCAGGGCGGCACGGTGGTGCAGTGGTTAGCACTGTCGCCTCACAGGAAGAGGGTTTCAGATTCGAACCCCAGGTCTGGGCTCTTCTGTGTGAAGTGCCTGCATGGGTTCTCTCCGGGTACTCCGGCTTCCTCCCACAATACCAAAAATTTAGGTTAGGTCAATTGGCTACTCTAAATTGCCCATAGGTGTGAGTGTGTGCATGTGTGGTTGTCTGTCTTTGTGTGTCAGCCCTACGATTGACTGGCGACCAGTCCAGGGTGTACCCCGCCTCTCGCCCATAGTCAGATGGGATAGGCTCCAGCTCCCCCATGACCCTGACAGAGGATTAAGCGGTAGAAAATGAATGAATGAGTTTCCCAGCAGAGGGCAGCTTTGACCTGCCGAAACTAAATATAAAGAATAGTTTTCATGGGGGTGAGCTTTTTCTTTTTTCAGAGGAGGACACATCATCAGTGCCAATGGGAAAAACAAGTAACTGTCCAACGTGATTCTAAAACATCTTCTACCACCCATCTGTCCATCAACAGGTCCAAACCGTGAAGCAACAGCAGCAGAATGGGACGCCTGAAAAGAGAAACTTGATGTTGGACTGAAGAAGCAGCAGCAGGACATCCCCCAGCAATTACTTAGATGAAGATCTTCCTCCCTGTCTGTCCAGCCACAGAGACAGTGTGATAGCATCCTGTGCTTCCTCGGTTGTTTCAGGCAAAAGTGTCCAGGGGTTGTGATGTGGCTGCTGGAGAATGATATCAGTGTAATCCTTCACATGCTTTTTATGTTAAATACATTTTTACTGTGACAGTGTAGCAGTGGTATTGTTTTCGCCATGTGAGTGTGTGTGTGTGTGTCTCATCATGGCACAATGTGGTCCTGATTTCGCCTACTGTCGTGAGAACTACCACAGAGGTGGTGTTTATATGTCTTTCTGTTTGTGGGCAGATTTAGTCACTGTGATAGAACCACCATCATTCAAGCTGCCAATCTCCTGTTCTACCACAACCCAAAGGTGTTCTACTGGATTCAGGTCTAGAGATTGAGGGAGGTCCACTGAAGTTCACTGAACTCACTGTCGTGTTGATGAAACCAGTTTGAGACGACTTTAGCTTTGTGACATGGAGCATGATCCTGCTGGAAGCAGCCATTAGAAGATGGTGAACTGTGGCCATAAAGGGATGAACATGGTCAGCAACAATACTCAGACACACTGTGACATTCAGACCATGATTGATTGGTGTTAAGGCCCAAAGTGAACCAAGAAAACATTCCCCACACCATCACACCACCACCAGCAGCCTGGACTGTGGACACAAGGCAGGTTGGGTCCATGGATTCATGCTGTTGATGCCAAATTCTGACCCTGCCATCTGCAGCCTCAGCAGAAATCCAGATCATCCATCTCTGCTGTTGTAGTCCATCCACCACAAGGTTCAACAAGTTTTGCTTTTTCTGCTGTTCTACTCATCAGTTACTGTAGCGTTTATGTCAGTCCAAACCGGTATGGCCTTTCTCCTCTGACCTCTGGATGGTTTTTGTTTCTGGCTTCATTCTGAGTTAAACTCTCGAGACTGTTGTGTGTGAAAATCCCAGGAGATCAGCAGTTTCACAAACACTATCAAGCCCCAGTCAAAGTCAATGAGATCACATTAAGTGAAGCTCCTGACGTATATATCTGCAGGATTATATGCCTTGCATTGCTGCCACATGATTGGCTGATAATTGCATGAATGAGCAGGTGTACCAGTGTTCCTAAAAAGTGCTCAGTGAGTTTATACTCCTGCTGTACAAACACAAAACAAGGCTTTGCAGTGCCTGACACAGCACATCTCATGTTGTTACTTGTACAGGTGCTGGTACTAAATTCACTTCCTTCAATTAGGAAGCACAGCTCACTCTGTTCCTGCACACTATACAATGTGATGCTGATCCCTGTAAATCCAGCCTGTATGCACAGGGTCTGCCTTTTTCTACTGCAAGACAGGGAGGGGGAAAAATGTGAAATAATTCTGAAGCATGGATGGCCTAATCTCTGACCATACACAACCACGTGGAGCGCAGCGCTGTGCCAGCGAAAAGTCACATCCTCTGGGTTACACATGTTTCAGGGTAATCATACATGATTGGATAGAGGATAGAGTCCCAACGTGCACACACACACACTGTCAGAAAAAAAAATGCAAATGAAGTCGGAAAACAATAAATGCTGCCAAAGCCCAAGAAAAGAACAGCAACAAAAGACAAAGGGAGGCCGAATGATACAGAGAATCAGAAGCAGAGTGATTTGAATATATCAGATAAGAGAAGCACTGATTTCTTTGCTCTGTGTCCAAAACAAGCTGCTGTTTAAAATGGAATTCCTTCTAATTCAGGCTCGGCTTTCCTCTGCCTGGACTTAAACACCACAGCCTCAACACTCCAATCCCCCCATGAAACTCCAACAGGAATCTAATTAACCAAGATCAATATTAACACCATCTCTCTCTCTTTCTCTCTTTCCCTCTCTACTCTCCCCCTATATTTTTCCATACCTGCATTTGAACAGGAGGGGAAATTCATTTTTCCAGCCCAGCGATACTGCTGCAAAGAAGGAGAGCGGGTTGATAGGGATCACGAAATATAGGGAAACGAGCAGGGCAAGACAGAAAGAAGAGAAAATGGAGGGAAGGAAGGTGGAGAAGAAAAAAAACAACAGAAAAGAGAAATTATGAGAACAAACAGAGGGAAGTGGGGAAAAAAAAGGTGATAGGAATCAATAAGCGTTAAGGGCTCATTCTGTAAATGTCTCTTTTCTATTGTTTCCCACATGCAGATGCCTTCAATATACAAAAGCAAATACCAGCAACTGAATCAACAGGTTGATGGTATTTGAGGGCAAACAGGCTGTCGGCATACAGCCATACATGGAGTGCTGGGGCTATTCTGCTGCAGCCTGCTTGTTCACGTTTGCCACCGGAACTGCACTTGTCTTTTGACTGCTGGAGTTCATCCGAGTACAACAGCTGCTTTGTCGAGATGTCACGGATATGACATCTCCACAAACTGGGAAGGTGAAGCAGAGGTAGAGCATGTTCGGAGGCAAGGAAATTTCCAGTTTCCCGCCAAATCTCCTGCTCACCTGTCAGCAATCTCCTCATCAGACCCACGCTCTGACTACAGCAAATATACAGTTCTCCCTCGTTGTCTCTGTCCTCGTTAGTCTCTAGTGGATTCCTGTTCTCATGGCTCACCGGTTCCAGTCCTCCATCTCACCTGGATGCACACCTACAGTCCGAGCCAGCCAACAGTATCATCCTTCCCAGCTCTAAGAGACTTATTTCTTTTGGCAATAAACTGCAACAGACTCTATTCCACCTGTCTGACAACATGTTGAGAAGTGCTAAAATCATAACTGAAATCACTGATATCAGAGAAGAACTGACCTTGTATGGGGCTGTAGAGTATGATTCCAGCCTGAGCTTGTGATCAGCCTTCCTCACTGACTGATGAGTAAAAATGCATACCTCAAAATCCTTTAGATTCTTTTCTGTCTACAATCTACAATTCTTCACAAACCTATATAAAAACCTTCCTTCAGGGAACAGCGGCAAAAAGTCAAACCAGAGTGACAAGCAGCTGAGAAGAAGAAGAATGAGGAAGCATGAAGAAAAGAGAAGAAAAGAGGATGGAGAGGGAGAAACGCGGTGAGGAAACGGGTGATGGAGGAGCGGTGGAGGTAAAGAGGGCAGTGTGGGAGCTGCAGCATGCGAGCCCCGGAGGCCCTCCTGCTCCCCTCATTAGCCACAGTGGTGATCTGGGAGAGTGATCAAAGGCCGGGTGTGATCAGGCTGGCACACAGCTGTCACACTGTCACCACCACAGGGAGGCCGAGAGACACTGACACACACTGAGGCGCAGAGGGAGAGAGAGGGAAGTTGATGGCTGTGTGGTAGGAGTGAATTGAAAACAGGAGGAGGAGGAAGGAGGAACAAAAAGGAAAGAATGGGGAAGAGATAGAAAGTATGGAAAAAGGGGGAAAGAAGAGCTGGGGGAAAACAAGGAAAGAGGAGCGGAGCACTGAGCAGATGAAGAGAGGAGAGGACAGTCAAGGAATGGGGAAAAAGAACATCGAAAGGAGGACACAAGCGATAGGAAGGAAACGAGAAGAGATGGAGAGTAACTGAGAACACCTCCATTTTCCAGCTGTTATTTAAAATTACATAAATCTGTGTCTTAGTAACCTTAAGTTTAATCTAAATGTCCACATCCACCAGTTGAACACACTTGTTTTTTTTTACAATGTAAAAATACAAATGTAAAAAAAAAAAAAAATGTCCCAATATTGTTGCAGAAGTTCCCACAGATGTGTAGCTTTGCTTTCACCTTCTGTCCAGTTCATCCCAAACCAGCTCCATGTGGTTTGTGGTCATTATCTTGCTGTAGGATGAAGCAACCACTTTCTTAGTCACTCAAAAAAGTCCATTTCTAGGAAATTTACAGGATTTTTCAGTTCTTTAAACTAAGGTTATTTACTGGGCTTCAACCATTAAAATTTAAATAAAAACTAGAAAAATGAGTGTGTTCTTAGAAAAGTGAAAAGAAGTGACAGAATATAAAAAAAGACAGAAAAGAAGATGTCAAAGAAAGGAAAACAGAAGAGAATGAAGGATAGAGAAGAGAAAAAGTGAGAAGTGAGAAGACAAAAGAAATGAGGAGAGAAGAAGAAGTAAAATGCAGAGCACATCCATCACTACAGTGGATTCAATCCAGTGTTCAATTCCACTCCTTTCTCATTGTCTCCGTCCGCTCTCCACCGCTCTCCCATCACTCCATCCCAACCAAAGAGACGAACGCAGCACATCTCCATCCAGAAACTCATCTCTCTCTATCTATCTCACCAATCTCTGTCCCACACCTCCTCCACTGTCCCTGTCCTAATCACTCTACCCTCCGCCTGCTGATGGGAGGAGGAGGAGGAGGAGGTGTAGGCTACCCTCGTGCCTGCTTTAGGAAATGAGAGAGGGGAAGATGAAGCCCTGATGGAATAGAAGAACAGAGCAGGAGAGGGAAAATGAATGAGTAAGTGAAGGAGTAAAATGGTGAGAGGGGATGGGGGGAATGGGAGGGAGAGGATGAGGGGGGAATAAGGGGAAGAGGGAGAGATTGGGCCCAGAATCATTCCCATTCACTGACTCACTGGGAGATGTAATCTGCTGATCTCCCCCTGCAGAAAGGCAGGACTGTGTCACTGTGTGTAACTTTGCTGCCACACAGCCCTCACCTGTGACTGAGCTTCACACAAAGTCTGTTACACCTGTGTTCAGTCTCTTGTTTCTCTTAGATTCTCTTCAATTCATAGTTGAAGACCAGTATCTGCTTATTGGATTATTCTGGCTCTTATGATAAGAGGACGACAAGAGTGAGAGACAGAGACAAAGCAAAGAGAGACGGAGAGAGAGAGCTGCCCTTTTCCCCTCACCATTACTCATAACTGTCTCCACTTAGAGGTCAATTACCGTAAATCAAAGTTAAAATAATAATCCCATCAAAGCCTTGGTCAGTCATTGGCTTCTCCTGTCCGATCACACAGGTTCATCATGTTTTATGTTCTCTACATCACATGGTGGAGTGATAGCGGGGTGGGGGGGGGGGGGGAGGGGGTGAAGGCCTTACTTTCCCCTTCCTTCTTCTCCTCTTTCCCATGGCTATTGACTGGGCATGACAATGTGATGCACAGAGAAGAGATTAACTGAAACAAATATATAGCAAAACACCCTTTCATACACAGGTTTTGACAAATAACACTCCAACTACACACCAACTATGACTGTTATGCTAAGTGTAAGTGGACTACCATTAAGACCATGAATCTTCCCTGATTTTTCATGTAGAGTCAGGTTGACATAAGTGTCAAAATTCCAGATGTCCCTATCTATAATTTGTATTAAGTTTACTTATTTAAGGTAAACAGGACCTCAGTGGTCCTGTTTACACACTGCAAAAGGGACTCACCTGGTGCAGTGTGCATTACAGTTGTACAAAACTGCAAGTGAAGCTGACTGGATCGCTCCGTAGGGGCTGAGTTGCTGCTAATCAGCCCTGATGCTAATACGAGCTAATAGGTTAGCATAACAAGTGGGAAAAAGAAAGGCACAGGCTGCATTAGCATACCAAGAGCTAATTAGCAAGCTGCTGATTAAAGGAGAGACTAAAGCGGGACTGAAAGCTATTTGAGAAATATTCTTGTTTAGCACAGCAGAGCTGTGCACCAGGACAATGAACAAACGTCCATCGGGCCTCTGTCAGGTTAGGTTGTGCCCTCTGACGTCACATACAGAAACACACAGGTAGCAGGGGTTTTAACTTAGAAGACAGAGGTATGCTGTGTGTGTGTGTGTGTGTGTGTGTGTGTGCAGAGAGAAGCACAAACTTGCACACAGTTTCAGTTTGCATGTGGTGCCTTAAAATAGACTGTGGCTGAAACCGCTTTCATGCTGTAAAAGTCTAGGTTCATTAGGCATGACCTTTGACCTTTGGTGCTTGAGATTAGTTACAATTAGGCTTATGACCTTCTTGCAGAAGACACACTCATTTTGGGGAAGAGTAATATGACTGGTCAGACAATCCTTGCTTTGAAGTCTGTTTTCATCATTTTTAACTGCTCACCCTGTTACTGCTATGTAGGGCAACATACACAACGGGGGCAAAATTCCAAATAACAATGCTGAGTAAATACAAACTGCATTAATTATGCATTCTCTGACTGTATCTATATACAGTATAATATATAACAGAAAACAATGTTTGTCTGAGAAAAAAATGTAAATAAATGTGTAGATAAACCTAAAATCCTTTCTAGCGCATTAAACTGAATACAGTTAAAACAATGAGGGCTCTCCTCTGTTGTTCTTCCCTAAGGTTTCTGTCACTGTAGTGAGCACAGATTTGGTTGTGATGATAACTGGTCTCCTTCCAGTTATCAACTGAAGGAGACCATGACCTGCCATGACCTGCTGAAAGCATACACTCTTCATCCTACTGCCACAGGCACTGCTATTTCTTCTAGCGATATATACAGGGTTACTGACCTATGTGGTTTTGGAGTCCAGTAGCTTAGTTAATATGTCTCTGTCCCCTGCTGTATTACAACTTCCATAAATATGTAAAATCACAAAGAGCTCTCAAATCCCTCAAAAATTTCCTTAGGAAATCACTATTGTATATCCACACCTTCATGTGCACAGGTCACCAAATTTTCCTCTAAAAATGTAATAGTCTTATTCCAATCGATGCATGATTGTACAATGTACAAGCAGCTCTACAGATAATCCAGTTACTGAAAACGTATAGATATCAGATTATCTACTAAAGCTTTACTGATAAATGATTTGATTCCTTATCATAATCTTGATACAATTAGTTTAATATGACTTAAACCAAACGTTTTCTAAGCATTAACTGAAGCTTCCCGACTACTGTCCATGTTGCTCAGACTATTTCTTTAATCTACAAGTCTGTGTCCAAATTTAAAATGCTTCACCCAGTTTGTGTGTGAACCTACTCCCTGCAGTGGTAACACACTTGACCTGATTCTATCTCACAGGACTGGTTTCTGATTTGACTGCCTCCTCTAACACATCTGTTAAAGTCAGATGACTACCTTGTCAGATTTGAAGTGAAACCAGCCTGTCCTTGTAAAGCCCGGTACTGATGTATTTACCACTCGACACACTGGTCCATCAACTTTAACTGCTCTTGGTGAGTGATTACCAGTGGTCCTGGTTTCTTTCATTGCAGCAACAGGCCCTGCAGAAAAATGTACCTGTAACTTAAACACTCGCTCTCTGTCTAGATTCCTCAATTCAGCTGCACCCCTTTCTACCAAAACTAGAAGGTCAAAGAGGTCTACACCCTGACTTGCTGAAAAAACGTGTGCCCTTCAGCAGGCCTGCAAGAGACTGGAGAGCAAATGATGAAAACCTAAACTGGAAGTCCTCTACCTCCAGCAGCTCAAGTGTGTTCTGATTTACAAGCTCCTCCCACTGCTGGAGCAGCATGTTTCTCTCACCTATTTAGAAACAATAAACAGAATCCCAGGTTTCTTTCTGACACTGACAAATAACATAAGCATCATTAATGGGCAGGTCCCTTCATACCTGTCTGATATCCTTAAACCCAATATTACAGGGCCGTAGAGTTAAAGAGCAGTCAGCAGGACCTGCTCCTATCATTCCCTTGGAACAATCTCCCTCCTGCCACCAGACTTCCTGACTCCACTGAGGCCTTTGAATCCAAACTTTAAACTCATCTTTCTGCCTTCACTTTCATTTAGTGACTTCTTCTTTGATCACTTCAGGCCTTGTGCCTGTTTCCATTCTCTGCCATCCTCTCTTTTCACTCAGGCTTTCTTTGCTGGACCATTGTCTGCCCTGGGACCTGGGAGACTGTCAGTGTCTTCCAGGTATTTTGGATCTGGATCTTTGTCCTCCAGGAGTCCCAGCCTCCTCCTTGTCTCTCCAGCCCTCTGTGTGTTTGTTTCCTTCTCTTACACAGGTGAATGATGTGCTTGGTTTGTCTCTTATGTGTTTGTGTAGTCTGTCCTCTTTCCAGGCCTTCATGGTGTAGGGGAGGTTATGGGACTAAGGTCCTATCTGTTGATGGCACCTGGAAGCTGCCTGATGTCCTTGATCGTATTCATCATATTCTTCATTAAAGTTTACAGTCCATAATGTTGTCACCCTGACTGTTCATACTATAAATCTACTATATTACTCCATTCTGTACACATGACATCTATTTCCTGTCTATCCATCTGGGAAGAGAGATCCCTCCTCTGTTGCTCTTCCTGAGGTTTCCTCCATTTTTTTTCCCATCAAAGGGATTTCTGAGGGGAGTTTTTCCTTGTTCAATGTGATGGTCTAAGGACAGAGGGTGTCATAATGCTGTGCACATTATGTCCCTTGAGGCAAATTTGTGTTGTTGTGTTTTGTGATATTGGATTATAAAAATAAAATTTGACTTATTTCTCCTCTTTACTGTTAAATGGTTACTTATGGGCCATTATCTATGTGTGCCTACCCAGAGATCAGTGGCCAACCTGCTCTACCATCTGAGTCACGGCCCCCTTTAAACCTTTAGCAAGAAGTTGGTTATTGATACATCCAGCAGACACAAAGCAACATCAAGATTGATTTGGAGTTGAGCTTTTGGCCATCTAATGAATGTGGGGTGAGAGTAAAACCAAAACATTAAGCTAAAAGAGGCTAAAAAACTCCGCAGAGCAGACAGTAACTGAAGAGTTGAGGATAATTCATCTCTGTGGGTTCATCACTACTGGATTCTGTAGCTAGGTGTCCTTTCCTCTCAGTACCAGTTCATCTATCACTGACACGGTGAAACAAGACATTTAAAATCAAAATGTAATCTGCCTGCTAACATGAGTTTAATTATTTGTAGTGTATAAGAAGAATTTGCATGCAGTAGCATATGAATACACACACATCATAGAATCAGGCAAGCAAACGCACACACATATACTGTACACGGATGTGCACTGATAGTATTCAGGTCATAGTGAAGTATGTCTGAAGAACATATCCTTTAAGGATATTTAAGAACACATCACAACACTTTCAGATAAAGGGACAGGGTAGTTATGAATCAACGAGTCTTGAAGGGCAAATGCCTCAAGACGTCCTATGAAAGGCGCATTAACAATATAAGCAGAGACCCTGTTATGTTAACAGCTTCAAATGATGAACTAACTCAACCACAGTCTGAGGTTCGACCTTGGACTCCAACTGTGTGACTGAAAAGCTTCAACTTGTTCTCAGATGTTCAGAGTTGGTTTGAAGAAGTTTTACATATTTAACCTAAATATCTCCAAACTTAAATAGTTATGCATTATAAATGAAAAGACGTGAATGCTGATGCCTTCTAGATGTCAACAATGATCACTGACTTTTTCATGTGACTCACAGTGGTGAAGTGCAGTATTGTTTTTTTCTTTTTTTTTCCTTTTTTTTTTTCTAATTTAAAAATCTCTGGTTGGGGACTAATAATTTAAAAGGGTTTATTATATTTTAAGCATTATTCCATCATTGCTACATATTTGCTTTGTGCACTTAGTTTGCTTTTGTTGATAAAATCACCAAAGTAGCCAGAAGCTCACGTGGTTCTGAGATGTCCATTCTCCAGGCAAAGTCGGAGACACATTTTCCCCCAGAATAGCAACAACGTGCTTTGCACTGCCTCCTTTAAATGAACCTCCCACCTGCTTGTGCCTCTCCTCCCACCAGTGCAATGTGAACTTGGCACCAAAACACCACACAGATGGGCAAAGTGAATTTCAAGGTCAGAAAATGATCAAACTGTCAGTGGCGTGGCCTTCACAAAAGCAAAATAATAATAATTAAAAAAAATATAATAATAATAATAATAATGTCCCTTTGTCTTTTTGAAAACAAAGTGAACAAGTAAAGTGGTGTAAAAGATGGTGTTGTCAGCATAAACACTGACATTACAGTGCTGAGTTTGAAGATAGATCCTTGTGGGACACCTTTATCAACCATTTGTAGACATGATTTGAAACTACTGACGACACTGTTTAGAACTCTGCCACAAAGACCTGATCTGAACCTGCTGTCAGCAGAATCATCGAAACTAAAGAAAAGCAGCATAAGCTGTACAATAACTACGCACAAATCACATACAGACATATGGCTGCATGGAGAGAACATAACATTTCAAATACTGGAATGCTGATACTGTAATTTCGTACATCTCTCTTTTCATACTTTCATGATGGTCCATGGTCCTTGCATTGTAATCTGAGTTTGAATCACGGCCCCTCTCACTATCCTCCCTCTCCACCCTTTCTTTGCTTCCACACTGTTCAAACACTGGTGACTGTATTGGCCAATAGACTTTCCATTAAAACCTTTTACATAACCATGAAAGAGTGTCGCATGGAAGACTAGAGGTTGAGCAAATATTCAATATGACCTTTTCTAAAGGCCTGTATTCCAATAAATACTAATTTCCTGTTGATCTAATTAGCGCCTGGAGGAATTTGTCATCATCAATTATTGAGGGGGGAGTGGGGAGGAGGGGTGGGTATTATTTATTAAGCAGTTCTTTAATTTCGTTGAAACCAACCACTGACGTGTGCAATGCTTAAGAAACGGTGTATAGACACGCTTACAGTGGCACATTCTCCCCATAGACTTAAACAGAGGTGGAGAACATGTGTTGGCTCAGTGGAGAGACATATCTCTGTGTAAAAAAACACATGGGTGAAGACTTAAACAGGAATACAGAGAATATAAACCTGTTAAAGTAAGTGTATCAGTCTTATTGTGTATTACACAACCTCCTCTCAAGCCTCTTTTTCTGGATCCACAGTGCTATTTGAGTAATTCTGGCTAAATGTAGACTAGAGCAATGGCATGAGCAGTTTCTATTACATCATCAAGGGGCGTTTACGGCAGCTTAGCTCCTTTGTTGCTGTACTTACCAACTTCAGACAAGTTTAATGACTTTTTGGACAAACCTTAACTACTTTCCTTAGAAAACAGTTGCCTGTATTTCCCTGAGAGCACAAGGTTAGACTTTACCTCCACAGGCACACCTCTCGATGTGTTTACACAGACATGAATGAGCTTCTAACTTTCTCTCTGACTGACCATTTTACAAGTAAATATATCTGAAATCACAGCAAGGCCGTTGTCTTTAACTTGTGTGTGTGTGGTGATTCTGTCAGACGACACTGTGGTTAGAAAAATCAGGATTTTAGCAGCAGCAGAGCAGCAGCTTGGAAGTGACTGCTGCTTAACACGGATCTTAATGAGCCCAGTTTCAGTCACTGTTTCATCCTTGTTCCATTGTCTGACAACAGAGACAGAGAAATATGTGAATGAGAACAGCTTCATTGTGAATTCAGCTGGATTAAATGACTGTATATGTGAAGACAGAGAGGAGGAGTGAAGCAAACAGATAAAAGTGCTGACAGTGTCCAACCCTAGGCAGAACGCAAATACAATGCAATGGCATCATGAATATGTCAATTAGCGTTATCTAATGGCATTTAGTGACTTTTCGAGTAGGTGCAAGCTACGTGTTGTTTACAGCAGTGCCACAACAGGTTTCGACCACATCCTCATTTTGACCATATGCACTCCAGCCATATAACAGGTTTTGACCTAGACTTGTTAATAAGGATATTGGATTGGATAAGGATCCAGCCTGACATTTATTAAAGCGCTCTTTCTCTTGAGCTGCAATGCCGGGACCTGTGCATGGAGCCAGTAGACGAGGCGTAATTAAAAAGGTAATGGTGCTGGCAGTGGCCATGAGGCAGGGTAGGCAGAAATAAGAGACTATGCATTTCAGCCTGTCCTCCAACAGTCCATCTCTAGCAGCTAAAAGCATATATTACCTCCAACCTCTCCCACTGTCCAAGTGGACCAGCGCTGGGCACAAAGGTGGAAGTCACAGATAGGGCCTTATCTCACAGTTTAAATTTTAATTGTCGTCCTCACTTCGCTAAGTTTCTCCCCTGCCTTCACTTCAATCTTTAATGAAGATTAAGGAGTCCCAACAAAAGCCTTATCAACATGACTGAGGAGGAGAGGAAAGGCCTAATCAGGTGTAGCCTTCACACACACACACACACACACCCAAAGTACTTACATTTGAGGGTACAGTATGGATTTAATATGCCAACAAAATTGAAAAAGATGAGGGCACGCACACACCCCCACACCTGAAGGTGCAGTGAGAATGCGACTGTAAGCTCATACATCTAAAAATCATGAAAAAAAAAATAAAAATGCAGGTGAAGATGTTAAAGAGAGACTATGTAATATGTGCAGCGACAGCAAAAGTGTCTTGGAACGAAGAGGAAAGGAAACACATCCACAAGTGAGGTAAAACAGCTGAAAACATCCCAACCGGTGCTCAAATTACAGGGCGAGCCAGGGGAGGATTAGGTGTCTAAAAAGGATCAAAGTCTCAAGTTTATAACCGTTAATATTTCTAATGCTGCAATTATTGAGAAAAGAAACGCATTAGGTCTCTGCCACAACCAGTGAGCCTAACTTTACTGATGAGATAAAAATTGGACTATTTGAGCAGAACTCTAAGCACTATGTCTGGCAAAGACCAGACACTGTTCATCACCTGGCTAATACCATCTGGAAGAGTCTGGAAGAGGCAAACTGTGGCAGAAGTTGTGCAGTCAGCACTGGACTTTAGCAAGAACTAACCATCGCTTTCACTGGTTGGAATGATAAAATGAAACTTGGCTGTTGTCTCAAACAGTCTTCTGTAAGTTGTTGTGTTTTGTTAGAGAAACAAACAAGGAAATTCTTTCTACACAAGACCTCCACAGTTGTAAGTCGGCTTACAGCATCGCATTGGTTCCAGCAGACTGCTCTGACAGTTCAAATTACATGTAGATCAATAATTTAGTTCTAAACAGTCACCTCCTGTTTTTGGATCAAGTATCTCATGAAAAATAAGGTTTGCTAAATTCAGTGAGCTACAGCTGCTATTTCATTATCTCAGATTCATGTTTTAGAACATTTCCTACAGGTCATCCAACCAAATGACAAAACACATTGTTGTTGATTGTTGGTGATTTGTCTGAACCAGATATAGGATGATTATTTTGTGATACCCATTGGCAGCACTGCATAATTTGTACATTTCTTCCAAAACTGTTATAAATTACCATTACAAAAATCTCTATCGAGCCCTTTTTTACACATATCAACTGTGTCCAGAGAATTGTCCAAATAATGACCTGCTTTATTCAAACACGAGCTCAATCTGACGTTACATGGACTTTGTGCTAGAGAGCAGTTTAATATCCAGTCCAGTTTGTGCTCACACACACACACAGCTCCTCTGCGTGATGTCTAGATAATGCACCTGTTTCCTGATCCACCACTGCCTATGTTGAAGGTTTGTTCAGCTCTAGGAACAAAAGTCATCTTGGCCAAGGGCTCAAATAAACCAGTCGTCCCTCCTCCAGTTTACCTATGCACACCCTGTGTATGAAACTGACCCACACACACACAGAACACAAATGCAGGTAAACATGATTTCATATAATAAGGACACACAGACAGAGAACCACACACACACACACACAAGCACACACACTGAGTGAAGAGGCTCACCGCCATCTCAAATCAACAGCTCAACACAGAATGTCTCATTAATATCGGCCCCTGTTAGATCTCAGCCAATCGGAGGAGAGAAGCCCCAAATTGATACCCTGGATTCAATCCCATGACACATTTATGCCTCCGCTAAAGCTCCAAGACACACTTCACAGCATTTATCAGATAGGAGACGCCAGTTTCATTAAAGTCATATTATCACATACATTCGCACACAAAGGCAGGCACATGCGAGCATGTACATACACGCACAGATGGAATGTGGAGTAAAGGTTTCCATATGAAAGTAGAAGCGGAGGTTACGTGTTGCAAATCAGAGGCAAAGAGCAATATTGGCACCTAAAAATGACTCGCAGGGCAAGCTCTCTATCTCTTTTTTGAACATGCACACACACATACGCACGCACAGAGGTCTTTCACTGGTTGTGAGGACAATCCTTGACACACTGTATTCCCTAGCACCTTACTCTAACCCTAACCTAAATCTTCAGTCAAACCTGAACCCTAAAACCAGGTCTGGTTCCTCAGACAGCCCTCTGAAGGTGTGTGACCAGCCAAATGCTCTCACTTGAAAGGTCTTTAACTGAAACTGGTCCTCACAAAGATAGAAGTAAAAGGACACACACACACACACTCAAACGTAGTGTTGTACAAATAAAAAGTGTGTTCTTCTTCTTCATCTCCCCATATGTCACATCCATTTAGCTCTGATTTGGTGTGAATCCTTCTCCCGTTTCAGAGGTGCATGTATATGTGTATATATCTCTTTCTATGGTTGTGTGGAAAATTTGTAACCACTGTTTTGAGGACATTTTAGCCGGTCCTCACTACTTTAAAGGGAGAGAGTGTTTTTTTTCTTTGTCTTTATTCAGCCTTCCTCTGTTTCTCTGTTGATATAAGTTGTGGAATGATAGTATAGTCAATATCTGTGGAAATGTGTGTGTGTGTGTACCATCCATAGGTCTCTCTGTATGAAGTTTAAGGCAGCAAATGGGCAAATGTGAGGCAATTCACTAATAACCAGCAACGCTGCATCTGCAGCCGAATCCCATACGGGTGTCATATGTAAAGTGCTTTCCACTGAGCAGAAATTACTCCCGTCTGCCCTCCTCACACACTCACACATACACACTAACACGCACACACACGCACACACACCCACACAGTCACATACACATATCTAGATGGCCAAGAGGGATGGAGGGAGGGAGGGAGAGAGAGAGAGAGAGAGACAGAGAAAAGCTGACTTAAACATTTTTCTCCATTTCACAAAAGTAGCTGTGCTGTTGTCAACATGATGAATGAGAGAATAAAAAGAGAGAGAGGCATAGAAAGAAAGGCGAGAGAGGGAGGCTGGGTAGTTTTAGAGGAGAGGGGGAGGATGGAACTGTCTGACCTGAAGATGTGACAACAGCTGTTGCACATTTCCAATGTAATATTTTTTTTTAAGTAATTACAAATGTGGATATTTTTGCGAGTGTGATGGAATCTAAATAAGAACAAACTGAACACACACACACACACACACACACACACACACACACACACACACACACACACACACACATTTATGTTGCCGTCCTGCTGCTGGTCATTAAACAGGTGAGAACCGTCTATAACAAGCAGCCTCAGCATGTTGCTGTGATGGACTGCTGCATGATTGGCATCCAGGCTGGAGTGAGCCCGAGTGTGTGTCAGTGCATAATGAACTGAAAAATGTAACACAAGAAAGATTACACACTGTCCAGTGACTGATGCCTTGATACTGTTTATTTGTTCATTTTTATTTATATCTCAGGTTTCAGGGGAGGGAATCCTGCTGTTTTATCCATAAACAAATGCAGATTCATATTTGTGAAGCTTCAGTGCTGCAAACTATCTGATCCCATTTAATCTCAATACTCAACCTGGCAATTATTTGTTATGTGTGTGTGTGTGTGTGTGTGTGTGTGTGTGTGTGTGTGTGTGTGTGTGTGTGTGTGTGTGGTAGAGTTGTTGCTTGTTTCAAGCAACTGAAGATTTTTGAAAGCTGTATTCTGGTCTTATCAGACGACACTGTCACATCACTAGACTGAGTGACCTTTGACCTCTTGTGCCTATTCAGGCCCTCTAACACCTACCTGGGTGGGAACAGTTTTTCTATTAAACGTATGATGACAGTAGGCATCTTGGTTGGGGTCAACAGTTTTGTTTTCGTATCACTGGATTGGATGAATGGGATAAAAAGGGGGTTTGTTTGAAACCCGTGTGACCATATTCCTGTGATGTCACCGGGGCGCCAGATCTCCACAATCACCTTGATCACTAATATTTTAAACCAATGAGAAAAAAACTGCTGAAACTATGTAAATACAACCTATGGAGTTTTAAAAAAACATACTTTCTTTAAGCTATTTAGTTGTCATACAGGCATCTTAGAACCTGATTTTGTGCCGGAGATGAAAAATAAAACACACCCTGTATACATTCATGGTCATCACACTAAAATCTATCTGCATAAGTATTTTTAAATCTCAGACTGGAGGTATAAACTGCTCACAGCAAACAGGAGGGCAGTTTCTAGTCATTTCAATCAGTGGTACCAGAAATAAGAAGCATTCGCTGCCTCTGACATGTTTCAATGCAGCATTTTTTTTTTTCAGCAGTCTTTGCAGCGCTCCTGCACAGAGCAGAGTGCAGCCACAGAGAGGGAAAAGACAAGAAAGTTAAATATCTGGTACCACCTGCTGGTCGTAGTCAGAGGAGATGAAACGCTGACATTCGTCTACACACTGTGCTCTATTCTTTTTCCTGTAAACTCAGGAGAGACAAATATAGAACTGAAGCAGTTCTATAATAGATAGAAGATATAATATGGACCACTGAAAAACAGCACTGGGCTTATCTAAGTGTGCTGCTGAAAGGTGGAGAGGGAGGGTTTGTTCACCATGATGTTTGAAATTCATTGCCTGAGAGTTCTCCAGCCCGTTACGACCAGTAAAACAACATGAATATTCAATGTGAAACGTGCCGCTCCTCCGGATGGCCCGAGGACTCGCTGGTTGATTGTGATCCATGGCGGCTGACAATCGGCCCATTGCAGAGGCCATAACCTGGTGCTTGCGCGCTGATGACAGTGCGAAGCGGGCAGCCTCAAACAGAGCAGTAATTGGACATTACTCCTGCGGAGAGAGGCTAAAAGCATCTCTGCCAGTCTTTGTGCTGACATTCCTCTTTTACTCTCATCACACTCTTCTCCATTTCCCTTCATTCGGGCCAGCACTCCTTTAATTGTAATGGCCTTTCTGGGAGTGTTAAAAGCAGCTCAGAGACACTGGACGTCACTTTTACAAATACAAAGCCAACCTTTGTCATTTACACCCCTTGAGCTCTCTCCGTCTGAGCGTTTGTGTGTCTTCACAGTGAAAGCTAACGAATCCACACCGATCCCACTTGAGCCTTTTCACCCTTTGTTGCCAATGAGCGTATCAACATGCATCACATCTGAACTGAAGAGATTTGTATTGTGCAATTATGCATGTGTGTGTGTGTGTGTGTGTGTGTGTGTGTGCGCATGAGTGAGTGAGTGCGTCAGTTTAAAAAAAATCATCACCGCAATCTTTCCTGTTTAGGATGCTGTGGTGTATGTGTTAATAATGTAAGGGTTACTTTAACAGCTCATTGGTTGCTTTGTGTTATCGCCATTAAGGCCGAGCTTTAATTTTTAACGAGGAGGAAACAAACTCTTACAGCTTCACTAACATTAACAAATGGCTTTGGAGTCGAATTCCACCAGTCAGCACGGAGCAATCAGCACAGAGTGCCACAGGTACCGTTTGGATTAGTTTGTGTGCTCAGGGATCAATCACCAGTCAATAGTCATCGTGCTGAACGGTGTCTCTGGTTTGACCAAGCTGCTGTCTTGTCTTAGTCCGTGTTTATTTTTCCGGTACATACTGTAAAACCGTCCCATCTGTCTCTAGCTGATGGCAAATATGTGACAAATGTAAAATTAGGAGTGAGATTAATTTCCCAACAAGAGGAACAAGAGCTTCCATTAACCTCTGGGCAGCAGAGGACCCTCAACTTAATTGGATAATTTTGAGAAGACAAGCTTGGTGAAGCTTTACAGGCTGGTAGAGAAGTACACTTGTTTAGGAAAGTCAGCACAGAGCTGAGGGCTTCAGATAGGAAGGCTATGCTATTAATCAACCAGAGGAGACGGCCATTTGCATTATTCGTTTACATTTTCTTGTTTCTGTGATCCTGTAAAGTTTGTTTCCAGGGCTGAGCGGCTTAATCCAGAAACCTACAAAAAAAAAAAAAACAATAAGGACACATCTCTGACTGTTTGAGCTGCTGCATTTACAAGATGTCAGGGTTTGTGTTATTTGGGGTTCGAGCTCCAGAACCAAGAACTGCAACAATTACTCTGGTTTTTCCAGCTCAGCCAGTGAAACTTTGGACCTTGAAAAAGAAATCAATATAAATATTCATACCTCCACAGAATTTTATGGTGTTCTTGACAGAGTGGAAAAATCTACATCATCTACATCACAGAACACAAAGATGTCATAAAAAGTTCCTGTGTGAGATCAAACGATGTGATTGGCTAACGTTGCAAACTCATTTTTGAAAATTTAAAGGGAAAATTCAGTTTTACTTAACATCCATTAAAGGAAAAATGTGGAAAATGGGCTTTGCCATCACCTCTATTGATTATTCCTTTTATTTCTTTATTTTTCCACCAAGCTTCATCACAGAACATGCCGGCATATAACTTCAAACCAAATCAATGCTTTAGCTGGTCTGGTTTAAACGCGCTTGAGTCAAACCGGTGCTTTTTTATGTTGTAATGACTTGGCAACCCACAAAGCTGTAGTTCGCGGTGTTGCCACGTGTACGCATTGAAATTGCAAATCAAAATAAATAAATAAATAAAAACAAACAAACAAACCCTGTAACAGGTAGAAATGACAAATAAATCAATGAAATAGATTAAATGCATTTAAAAACTAAGAATAATAACTGGGCTGTTCTTCATGCTAGAGTTCAGTAAAAGGTCAAAGGTGTCGACCACATGCATCAGTACACATCAAACGCACTTTTTGCCACAAACAACTCTTGCTGCATGATCACCAACGCAAATCTCATCACGGCGCTTCAAAGGAGCCGCAACTCTCTCCAACAATGATCCTCTCTCTGAGCCACGCGCAACTTTCCAATTAGCTGCCACGTCAGTGTAATTGGGCCGCGGAGCCTTGATTGGGCCTGGAGGCCTGTTGACGAACACTGATAGAGGCTGAACCAGGCCAAGCTGTAATTGATAATATGGAGAGGGAGGAGGAACTGTGTATTCCTGTGTGTTAGAAATAGAAATTCCTGTCACTCCTTCATGGCATACGTTGATTAAACTGATTTCTACCACGGTATATTTCATGAGTGTGCTGTATGGGGTTTGCTCTATGATCAGATCATAGTCTCTTCTAATGATGGTTTAATACTATATATATCCAAATAAAAACATCTTTCCAGTTCTCATGTCTTTTGTCTGTGGAGTTTCCAATATGAAGCACTCAGAGGTTCACATACAATGGATTTTCCACAGTGGATTGGTGCAGAGGCTGCAGAGGAACCACACTGACTGTGAACATGTCCACGGATCTAAGCTGATTGTGATTGATCTTTCCTCCTGCGATTAGATTGCTATTGATGTGCCAGGAGGACAGATGGCCACACCTACAGCCAGGGTCACACTTCAGAAGCTCAAATTTAATCGAAATAATAATACATTTTTTTATGATCGAGCTGCACGGAGGTTTGGAAGCGAGCGCCGCCGAGTCGCAGGGAGCGTGCGGGGTAACATTAGGAGCGAGCGTTTACGGCCAAGCGTTTATGAGTCCACACTAAAACCGCACCGTGCACGCGGCGGGAAACTGGGAAACATAACAGGTGAAACACTTTGTGTTTAGGATCCAGACGCTGCTGCACAAGTTCATTCAACGCAGGGATTTTTAACAGTGCAGCTATTTTTACAGTGGAACATTTGAGGATTCAAGTAATCTCAGCTTCCACAGTGATTAACAAGAGCAATCTAAAATTCCTCATCTGCAAACTCACAAGAAGTTTCTCATCCTTCCTTCCTTTTTAACAACTTCGCAGCCTCCTATGATAAAAACACAGTGAGTGGGAGCATGTACAGGCCTACATTTCAGAGAAAAAGGCCAACATGGCTGACTGTAAATAAGATTACACTGATGCTAATGCTGACAAACAGATACCAGGGTCTTAAGTGTGGAAGCTGTCACCCCAACAGAGCTGAAGGACCCTTTTCTTTCTTTCTTTTCTTATTTCATTGTTATAGAGGAAGGGAGACAGATAGATGGATAGATGGATAGATAGACAGATAGATAGATAGAGAGATAGAGTGTGCAGTGGCATAGCAGAAGCAAGCAGAATTAAAGAGACTTTTTTGTGGCGTTTAATATCCATTCATTGGCTGGACTGCTGACACAGTGAGAGCACTGCGCTCAGGATTTATAGCCACTTCTAATGGGCATGCCCAGAACCAAAGCACTGCAGTCAGCACATTCTCCCTCTGTGCGCACACACACACACACACACACACACACACACACTCACAAAGACAGCCAGCTGCACACACACACCCACACACACACACATCCCCGGGAAGCTGATGTCTGAGTGCATGTATCAGTAAACCCGCTGGATGAGGGAACATACATACAGATGTGGTGCTGCTGTGCGATCGTCTGCAACAAAACAAGAGGTGCACACATACACACACATGCACGCACACACTCACCTGCCCAACTGGGGGTCTCCATGTACAGCCGACTGGTCTGAAAGAAGGGACCTCTGTGCTGCCCTGTTAGACAAGCAGAGAACAGAGAGAAAGGGGTGAACAGAGAGAAAGAGGTGAGCCATGAAGGACACACTTTACACACCAAACACAGCAAACCATCCACAGACTGAAGCCCTGATTCACATGTTAGGTCTGATGTTTTCCTGTGTAGACATACAGCACCATCCGGCAGAGAACATACTTCACAGTGTGTGTGTGTGTGTGTGTGTGTGTGTGTGTGTGTGTGTGTGTGTGTGTGTGTGTGTGTGTGTGTGTGTGTGTGAATGAAACTGCAGTGGGACATTATACTGTAGTTTTCAATGTTAGCTCATAAGAATGAAATAATTCACCTGTGTTAAAATAACTAAGCGAGTTTAGAAAGTACTTCACTTTTTATTACTTTAACAGACTATAATGCACTCAGCCGTCATTAATATTCGAATTCTAATATGCTGTCCACCATCAATGAGATTAGACTGAATGTCAGAGACACCTCTCGTAACGCAACACAGTTCAACAGCACCACAAACCACATCCTCCAAAATTAGCACACACATGAATCAACACATTTTTACAACAGTTTCAACAAAATCTGAACATTAGAATCTTCATGAAGGAGGATTTACTGGAGTTGCACATAATGGTCAGTCATGTTGATTTAAAAAATAAAGTCTATTCTATTCTATTCTAAAAAATGTCAGCAGATCCATCCCAGTTTCCCCCCAAGCACAGGGTGACATCTTTAAATGTCTTGTTGTGTCTGACCAGCAGTGCAGACGTTTGCAACTTTGCTTAAACTTAAACAATTTATCAATTATCAGAACTGCTGCTGATGAATTTCCTGTCATTCAGCCAAATCACAATGCAACATAAACCAGTCTACTCCACCGTTCCCACTGACAAACTTTGATTATAATACTAATAAGCAAATACAGAATTAGTTTAATGAATTGACACGAGGGTTTTTATGACCTGTTGTGTTGTAGTTGCTTAATCTTACGTTATCTGTACTTATAAGCAAAGGAGGTTTATAAGTGCCACTGATTTTCACCTCAGCTAAAAACAGAAGTGTGTATAGGAGTAATTGTTGCTGGTGGCTAACAGGCCTCTGTCAGAGCAGAGCAGCAGTTTACAGCTGAGAACATTACAGCATGTAATAATACATAAACAACAACAAATATCCTTCTTCATTCCAACGTGAGTTTGTTTTCTTTGGATGGAAATTGAAACCTCCTTTCTTAGAGACAGCTCCCGATGATGATTCATCTACAACCACAGTGGCAGGAGTTAATAACTCAAAGATAAAACAGGGTTATAAAGGGAAACAATATTTCATCCAGCCCATCAGTGACCACAGCCACACGCTGAATTCAGACTGACACTGATCTAATACAGTTTATCTGAAATCACATTAACATCTGGTGCTGCTGCAACACTGTCATGACATATGTCCACACACACACACACAGACACACAAAGCAACACATACAAATAAACAGTCACAGAGCTGCACTCCCAAGACACAGCAGAAAAAAAAAAAAAACAAGGAAAAGAAAGATGGAAAAATGAAAAATGACTTTTTGGTGGTGCCAAACAGCAGCTGTGACAGCGGCGCTTGTTGGTGCTGGTGGGACGGGGGCGGGGCAGCACCTCTGACTGCTCACTATTGTATTATGGTAATTAATGGGGTGTAATGTTGGAGCAAGGCCTACTCTGATTAAAAATGCATGCGGCAAGCAAAGGATGGCAGCAACTATGTGAGCATCTCTTAAATGGTTGGCATTAATCTGATCTATAGTTCTAATCCCTCCAGTGGTTGTGGTCGTGTGTGTGTGTGTGTGTGTGTGTGTGTGTGTATGTGTCTGTGTCTGAAAGATATGGCTTGGAGAGAGAGAAATAGAGGTTTGAGTTTCATTTTCAAAAGAAAAAAAAAGAAAAAAAAGGGGAAAAAAAAAACAAATAAATGCTACAGAGAGAAGAAAACAGAACGGAGAGGAAAATAGAAAAGGAGATAATAAAAGAGATACAAACAAAGAAGAGTGGGGCAAATAAGCACCAGTAAGGGTGAAAAGACGCAGAGATGAGAAAAGCCACACTGAAAAGAGAGCAGAGTGTGAAGCTGTAATGAATCTATTCGCAATAATGATGGAGTTCATTCAGCAAACAATAGCAGATAATCACAGATAATTAGCTGTCAACAGAATGTATAATATATTTTTCATCTTCCCATGACTCGGAGCAATGGCAGACATATATGAATGTAGACTAAACACAAATTTACAGAATACAAATGTAGACTAAATGTATTTATTCTTCTGAACACACACATGCAAGTACACATGCATTATGCAGACATAATGACATAATACTGCTGATCTGGAAAAGAATTCAATTTTACCAACACTGTTAAGGTGGGTGGCTTTAGAGGGGCATTAAAACACTAGTGTGTGTGTATATATATGTGTGTGTGTGTGTGTGTGTGTGTGTGTGTGTGTGTGTGTGTGTTTTTGGGTGGGGGGGGGGGGGGTGTCTTTTGTGTAAGTGGGTATGTATCTGGAACAGTACAAAGACTACACGACGTGCACCACATGCATTACGTGCACCATAGGAGGAACACTTTGAGCTTAAAACGAAGACAGTGGCACTTCCTGGGAGGTAACAACAAAAAAAAAAAAAAACACGGCATTAGTTGGTATTACTAAATCCTGGCATATATTGCCCCAACCCAATGCACATGTTAACTGACCCAAAACACTGCATCCTGGAACCCTGGATCTGGTTAAAACCCCACTGGGCCTTCAGTGAGGTGTGTGTGTGTGTGACCTTCCTGCTATTTTTGCCAATCACTGTCAGAGCTGTGTGCTCATTCTTCAAAATGATTAAAACGTATCTGTAAGTGCAGCTGGATATCAGACCAGAAAAACAGCTTTCTTATTCTCTGAGAATGAACAAAAAGAAAGACATCTGACCAGACTGTGGAGAGCTTTCTCACGGCATGCCGTTGAAATTGGTAAGAACAGCAACGCACTAACACTATGGCCGTTAGTCAGTGATGGGTTATAAGGAACTGTCCAAAAATGTTAATAACTACTGTGCTGTACAGCAACATAGCAGTGTGTGTCTGTGTGTGAACTAGGTAGTGTGTAAAAGTCCTCTTTTTGATTTACAGTGTGTGTGTGTGTGTGTGTGTGTGTGTGTGTGTGTGCAGGCTGCAGTTGCTCAAGTCATTTTGTGACATTTCTACATTTCTCTATGTTCCCATCACTGTTGTGTGTGTCTCCATCCTTCACTCCTCATTGTAGATAATTTCCAGTCTAGTTTCACTTTAATTGCACGAGTTTCACTTTTCCTGATGAGGCCGTTTGTCTTCTGCGGCTGTGGCGGAGCTCTGCCAAGTCTGTCAATAACAGTGATGATGTCATCATTTCTGTGAGCAAGGCTTTGGCTTTCTGTTATAAGCCTGCTGCTACTATAATATTACTACTACTGATAATAATAATAAGAATAAAAACTAAAATAAAGTCTGATCTATAACAGGGACTGAATGTCATCTGGATGTAGTGGCCTAAAACTAGTTACCACGTGTCTGCACTCTGTAAAAACCTCATCTGTCATCAGTGTAATTAAAAGCGTCTCCTCGCCTGTTGTTGCTGCTGCTAGCTCTAATGAATAGCAGGGGGATAAATAACATTAAGACTGGTAGGTTGGGAGGAATTAAACCAGCAGTCACTCTGAGTGACCGCCACAGCCACAGGAAATTATGTCAGATATCACTGAGTGGATGTATGTGATGCGATGTGATGCAATGACCCAGAAGCTTCTACAGTTCTGCTACTTATGAAACAGTGATCGGCTTCTAGGTGCCTGTGGGTCTGTGTGTGCGTATCAGGGCTGAGCACCTCGACTACAGGGGCCCCTGGCAGGTGACTGGGCCTGATTCCATTAAGCAGCCAGTAATTTGGCCCACGGTTAATCAAATCAACTTTAAGACCTCCAATCAAATTACTGCGGCCTCCTGCGTCCCATCACACTGAGCCAGAGAAGGAGAGATGGAGGGAAGGTGGAACACAAAAATGGAGAGTTGGAAAGTTGCACTGCAAAAGTGAAAATGGGATTTCGCGGAGAGGAGTGGTAAATATATGGTCACCAAATGAAAGGTAAATGATTAAACGGTGAGTGAAAAGAGGGGGGGAGGAAATTCACGTGAGACAGGAGGAGACTGAGAGAGAGAGGAAGGAGAAGAGAAAAGGTGAACACAGGAGGAGGGGAGGAGGAAAAGAAGTAAAAAGAGAAGAAAAGATGAAGCAGGTCAAAAAGAGTGGAGCAGAGGCTGCTGACGGTAGAGCTCGATAGAGTATGACAGAACAGCGTGTGTGTGTGTGTGTGAGAGAGAGAGAGAGAGAGAGAGAGAGAGAGAGAGAGAGAGAGACGGAGAGAGGGAACCATAGAGGAAACTGATTCTATTTTTCAGGAAAAAAAAAAGGACCAAGTAGATAAAAATAATCTTCTCCTCTTTTTTCTCTGCCATTTACACTGTGTGTTTGTGTGAGAGGCAGATTATTAAAAATTTAACTGACCTCTTCCATTAAACATTAGCGTTGCTCATTTCTGATACAACAGATATCATGCACTTTGTTTGATTTACCGACGAATGCTACACTGTGATGGCCCTGTAATTTCACACACGATTCGAGAATCCTACAATCCTGGTGTGTGTGTGTGTGTGTGAGTGTGTGTTTGTTTAAAGAGGAATACCATTAGAAATGCTTCTTCCACAGACGTGAAATTGCAAAATATTGGTAAAACTCTGTTTGTGCCATATATGTTTTCTTTTCTTTTCTTTTTTTTTTTAATGACAAGAATTATTAATGCTCTACAGAAACAAAGCCTGAAAACATACAAAAGCTCAGTAAAGGAAACCTGGGACTCTACGCACACTTCACAAATATTTCCTCTTTGTCTTTCTTAAAATACTTTGAAGATATTGTGAGTGATAAAGAGAAGTAAACCTTGCCATAGTGTGCAGATTGATCTGTTCATACCCACTACAAATCAGACTGGTTCCATGTTCAAGCTCAAATCATACTTTGGAAATGGAACATGCAAAACATTAAAAAAAAAAAAAAAAGAAGTTCAATTAGCCACAGTTCCTGTTGTAATGAGTGGGAGCACATGTAGCTGAAACAGGACATGAATCTTCAGGAGTAAAAGTTTGAGGTGCTGTTCATCCTGGACTCTCCCTCTAACACTGGTTGAGGTTGTCAAAGATAATGGGGAAAGGTATATTATGATAGAGGAGATGCTGTTTGGGGAAAGGTTTCCCATTTAATCATCTGTGCTCCACCTGGTCGTACAACCTAATTTTTCACTCTCATGTCCCTCCTCTCAGGCTGCAGGTAAGTTGTTGTATAAAGGCACAAAGACTCGTTCAGTAGAACTTAGCTACGTAGATTCCGTGGATGATCATCGTTCATAGAAAATTACAGCTCATTTCCTGAGATTAAAGAACCTTGCATCCCAATAACAAGGAGCAAGTATTTTTTAAAACCCTCCAAGTCACCACAAGAATTTCTCCTTGCGCCCCCCTATGACAATACTGTGTAATGATGCAATGAGATTAAAGACAAAACAGAGGTCTGAAGGGAGTTACCTGTGGAAAATCAGCTTTTAAGCAATCCTCATGAGTAAACGAAAAATAAAAAAATAAAATAAAATTTGCTTATGCACGCTGAACAACACTGGAAAGTTGCCGAACAACACCTTTATGAGACTGGCAGTCAGCTCCTTGGATTCATACTGTAGTTAACTTGATGCAGCCAAAAGCTGACTCTAAGGCCAACAAAGATCTAGGTTCCTCAGGCAGAAAATTACATAGCACTAATGTTATCATCTCTACTTTTCAGTCACTTGGTGAGAGGCTATAAAAATCGAAACAAGCACCTGAAGTGATGCTGACACAGAGAACTCTTAAGATTTTAGCTTAATCTCATCCACAAAAGTTGCCCACCGACTCACTACAACAAAAAAAGTGTTGTAGTGAGTTGGTGGGCAGGTCTCTGACACCTCTTGGACAGCCCACTTCTCTCATGCAGTCTTTTATCTGAAACCCAGAATCCTGTATTTTTCCACCTCGAGTTAAACCCCATGCACCATAATCTCTCACTGCCATCCTAACTAAGTCTTTGCAGCAGTTCCCCCAGCAGGTGTTTGTGAACCACAGCCCTGCAAACTCTCCTGATGGGGCAAGATGAATGGTTGTAGCCCAGACATATCTTAGCACCACCTTTACTAAACCACATAGCAAATGTTAATGAGAACTCCCAAATGCCAGCACACAGAGAGCATAGGCCTGTTAAACACATAGTCACATAGACCATCACCAGCACTAACAGAAAGACAAAGAAAGAGAAAGAAAAGAAAGAACGAAAGCTCAGTTAGCAGTGAGACAAGAAACGGGAATTACACAAAGGGTAGAAGCTGGAAGAGGAAGATATGGTAGTGTATGTGGATAGGAGAAAAAAAAAACAGAGAAAGAAAACATGAAAATCAGAAGAGGGATGAGTGAAGAGTGTGTGCATTATGTATATGGAGATAGAAAGCCTAATAAAAAACAGCAAAAAAAGTGGGGGAAGATTGGTGATAGGAAGGATGTAAAAATGAAAAACGACAAACTGTAAAGCCTCCAAAATAAGAGACAATGCATACAAAACAAACACTCCCACAAACACACGCCGACACAAACAACAAAACGATGCATAAATAATCCCAAAGAGCGCAATGCTTTACTTCCAATTTGTGTTGATTTAAGAAAATGTAAGAAGCCGTAAAAGGTAACACGGATGTAAAGCTGTGTTATAAAAATCCATCATGTCACAGGCAAAATTACTCCCGTTGTGGGATGAAGGGAGAGAGTCATTAGCTGTTTGTGCAGGGATGGATAGTTGTTATGTTGCAGCAGGAAGCGTCACTGTTTGGTTTGTGGCTTGGAGGGGAGAAATGCTGTGAAAGTTCCTTATGGGTGGGCGGTTGGGGATGGGGAGTAGGGAAGATATGAAGCCTGAAAGGATGTCAGCTGTTAATGCCGGAACCCCAGCTTCCTCACCAGCAGTAATCTTGTAGATTGGGAGCTCCTTCGCTCGGAGTAATGGGCCTTTTTATTTTCTGATGTGTACACGCTGCTGGGTGATGCCGGCGACTGACGAGATCCCTGTTTGACTTTCTTTTTTTTTTTTTTTCTTTCCTCTAAGAACATTTTACAGACACCATGATGCTTCTGTGTACTTTCTGGATCATCTTTGCATTACCACAATCATTCCTTGATTACATTTTCCTTTGCGAGAACACGTCAAGTATAGCTACAACAACGGAACTGATTTTCTGGCAGCACTCATCACGCCACATGTAAATGACTCCTCCTGCTGATCTAGGTATATCCATGTGGTTTACCAGATGGCAAATGAGGCTCAACTGCAGGGCCACGATGAGGGATCAGGGGCTTGTCCCTTACTTAAGTGACATTTGATGGGACGGGGTGCGGTTTGAACCTTGGGATGTCATTGTACTTCTCCATAGTGAGGGCATAAAAAGGGGGAGGGTACCACGGATGCCACTGTGTAAATCCGCAGTGCACAATGGCGAGTTCTGTACATGAAGCCAGCCAACTGAGTGCTGCCAGAGAAAAGTTATATTAGCTGAAAGGAAGGATAAGACGATTCAATTAGCGCATTCGATTGACACAATCTAGCCAGATGCTGAAATACATCCATCCCTCCAATATGTAATCGTTCACCCTACCAAGTGAAACTATGTCGGTAAGCTGTGTGTGGATTTTGCCACACAAAACCTCTTTCAACTATAACTATGGCAGCTGAAGTGTAGCTGGAAACACACAGTTATTTCTCTTGCCACATCTAAAAAGAAAGGAACGCTTAACATGCTGTTGCAGAGTTGATCTGATCCCTGATCAGGGTTAACCGTCGAATGAGCTGTGAGGTTACGAGAGCAAGTGCAGCACAAGGGTGGGCACAGCTTTTGTCTCATTCGTAGTCCATCAATGCAACTAATCTATGGATGCTACTTAACGATAACATTTAACCGTTATCGTTGTAATTAAACTGCGTCAGCACAATCAGTACAATCTTTCACCTTCATGTTCTTCATTTTTTGGACGGTGGACCGGAGGAGGTTTGCATGTATCATGGGGGGAAAAAAACAGATGGAGATAAAGAAATTCCATTAAATTACATATAGATTTAAAGCCTGATATGAGACTCCTGAAATGATGTGTGACTGGGGGTCTGGAAATCACCTGCTGCACTTAAGGTTCAACAGAGTTCTTTCGTGTAAAGAAAAACATTGCATCTGAGCTCACTGTATTAAACCAGACCAGGATCTCTCCCTAACCTGAACCAAGAGCTGTGCTAGTCTGAACAGAACCATACCAAAAGTGGAATAATGCTGTAGTTACCAAATATGTAAATTACCAAAATGTCCTCATAATGTTTATAGAAAATGAAACGCCTGGTCACAATGACGCTTCCTACAAAATCTATTTGTTTAATTTCTAAGAGACTGACATCATAGTGGTTTGTGCTTCATGCACACGCTTTTTACCCATTGTTTTGATTGTGTCAAGATGCTTCTGAGCACACAGCAGTACTGTGACTCCACACGTCCAGAGGAGACGCTGATGGAGGACTGCAGCCGCTGTTGTTGACGTGCTGCTCTCTCACAGTTAAGACAGGTGAGACAAGATGTTAGCATTTCAAAACCTCCAACCTCAGGACAAACGGTTTCAAATAGATTTCATTAATTCAGATTAACTGAGAGTGGTGCCGGTGGATGGTTTGTGCTGGTGTGTGACTGACAGAAAAGACCTGTCAGTCTTCTTATCCTAAAGCCTATACTTGAAATAGCATATGTCCAAAGAAATTGGCAAACACATCTGGAACCCCTTTTACACCCGATCACTCAACTCTTACGTGATGCTACCATGCTAACAGATAAACCTCCAAATACCCTCCACCACCCAACACCCTTTGTTTGTTATTGAGGAAAAGAGAAAACCTTTTTTAAAACACAAGATGATTCTGTGTTCTGAAGTATCTTTCTTTTCAGATCCTGTCCTGTGGCTGCTTTTCACAGTCCCACATATCTCCGTGTTTATGGTCGACTGTCTCTACTTTTTGAAGACCCAGAGTATGCAGAATGGCCGTTTCACTTCTCGCCCTCGTTTATTGTGCCAAGTCCACATAAAAGCTTGATTGTAGCCATATACTGCAGTATGCTAGGCTGTGTGTTATGGCCACTGATCTTTATGTCTCTCCACACAGGAGGAAGACCCCAACCTCAGCAAAACATCGGCTACATAGGCATTAATGCCTGTGGTGTGTGTGTGTGTGTGTGTGTGTGTGTGTGTGTGTGTGTGCGTGCGTACGTGATGGAACTCTCTTACACCACCACCACCAGTCCATCTGCATACATTCTCCCGGGGGATGCATACAATAGGAACACTTAAATGAGGCATGCATAAATGGATGAAGCCCCTCTCGTGTCATACGCAAAGGCCCTGTGTGTGTTTTCCTGGTTGCATGTGTTTTATTCTCCCTTCTACATGCCTGGTGGTGGCAGTTTGGTAATTGAAAGTGAAATGGAGAAAAAGAAAGAGAGGGTGGGGATATGAAGATGGAGAGCGATGAGGAGGGAGGGTGAAGTTGTAGGCGTCAGACACAATTAACCCCCGGAATAATTCAGGAATCAGATGTGCTGTAAACACCTGAAATAAAAAAAAAAAAAAAAAAAAAAAAGAGGAGGCAGGAAACGGGGGAGGAGAAAAAGAGGTGAAATGAAAGTGTGTAATGCGATAATGTAATGAGTCCTGCTGCATGTGTGTGTGTTTGGAAAAGTGTGTGTGTGTGTGTGTGTCTCTTGTGTGTATGCATCTATGGACCTCTATTGAATTTGACTGCACCTCTCTCTCTTTGTAAACATCTGAATGGCTCCATGTCCGATGGGCGAGCGGTAAACTGCCATCTCTGGGAGGGTGAACTCTATTTCACGGGTTAGTGCTACAGTGAACAACGACAGCATCTACCCTCTCGGCTTCATAAAGCACAGTGCCGCTTGCGCTCCATCTCACAAATACTGTTTGTCCATTTTTAGTTCCATCTCAGCGACACTATCTCCGGGAAAGCCACCGCTTCAGGCCACGAGGGTAGCTCCTCTAAACAACAACCCTGGCCAGATGAAGCTTTTCTGGGATGACAACCAGAGCCCCACTGCCCCCTCCTCACCACCACCACCTCTCCCATCCCAACTCCACCAGTACCTACTATATCGCCCTGGAGCTTCCAATGCCCTAAAGACTTTGCAAGGCACACTGGGAAAGGAGAACACGCATGAAACATGCATGGCAGTTTGCAGAAAAAAAAGAAAAAAAAAAAGATTAGTGTACCTGACCAGCCATAAATTCATCAGGCTTTTTCAGAAAAAAAGTATACATTATTTTTTCTTACAGTAATATTATAATAACAGGATATTATTATGGTCTGCAATGTACAATATGTTGCATTTCTGTGAATTCCTCTGGTGTTTCTATAATTTGCTTAATCATTTAATTGCTTTTAGTGCTCAGCCGTTTTCAAAAATACAGACAGGCCAAAAGCACAGATTTTAAATGGCTTTCAATGACTATCCTTCATGTAGAACGGCTCTAACATCCAGTCTGTAATGCATGTTTTTCTTATATGTATAAAGCAAACCTGTTCAGTCAGAACTAAATGAGCCGGGGTTTAGTACAAGTAGAAAGAAGGTGGAGTTACTGGAGCAAGGCACTTCATTCCATCAGTCTCTTGCAGGAAAGCACTGGGCTTTGGAGGAAGATATTCAGTCCGTAGAGGCAGACACACAAACACCTTCAGTGCTTTCCACATGACTTCCAGGAGTGCTAAAACTGCTGAGATGAGAATAATCTAAGCTAGCATTATCAGCTAGTGTCAGTGGCGGAGGGAAACAATGCAAGACTAATGGGCAGGTGGTAGAATAAGTGAGAGTGTGCACCGTTTGTTTGTGTGTGTGTGTGTGTGTGTGTGCGTGTCTGTGCGTGAGTGTGAGAATGCATGCATCTTTGCGTGCTTGTGTATTTGTGCGTACAACAGTCATCCAGAGGTTGTTACCTTAATGCCAGCTCAGGCTAATATATTCAGTATGCTTTGGATTAATGCACACCTTTGGAGGAGCTCGAGGTGGAGCTTCTGCTAAGTCAGGCTAAAGCGCTAGCTCGCTAGCATATGGCAGGCCATAAAGGGAGATCGCTGTTCGGTGAATGCAAAGCACACACAGACAAATCCCTGGACGGAAAGTCGCTTGACAACTCGCCGTATGTCCAAGCACTCCAGCCACAGTCAGTAACTTTAACATGGGGATTAATCAGCCTCATCATCATGAGGGGCCCCTGTGTCCAGTAAAGGGACCCAGGAGAGAGGGAGGGACTCAGCTTGGCTTTGTTCTGAGCTGTACAAAGTTACAATGATTATTTGCAGTTATGATGCTTTTAATGACACAGCTCATAATTTAATGCCCTCTGTTGTCTTCCCCAATGCAGTTGTTTGTCCTCATCACAGAGAAATTCTTTGCATTCAGCCAATTAAATCATTTCATGTTTTTACACAGACCTGCAAATCACCGTTCTATAGGCTGATGGTGACACTGACTGACAGTCAGACTGACACACAACACAACAAGACCCTTTTTTCTGTACAAACAAATCCTTAGCACCAAACCCTAAAGTTACATAGATAGATAGATAGATACTTTATTCATCCCCTAGGGGAAATTCACATTGACTATACTGACCAGTCAGTCACTGACTGAATCAGTGGTTTCTAGCAGAGTGACCTCCCTCACTGGTGACTGAACAGGTCAGTGTCAGCCCCAGCTATAATGAGCCTAGATACAGACTGTGAAAGCCACAGAAACAACCACAATGTGTTAAATACACTACTACTGAACTAAGTAGTAGTCAGAAGCAGCCCCACTGGCATTATACTGGCAATGATGTACATAGTGAACTGTGAAATGCAAATTCTGCAAAACCCCAGATTAGGCGGGGTGGGGGCTAACATGATGTAATTATAGATTTTTATTTGTCTGCATGGCAGCATGAAATTATTTCTCACCGAAAAAGGCAGGACCTACAATTGCAATGAACACTATAGACACTATGATAGTATAGACGGATACAGCTCAACTGATCAGTTAATAGTATAAAACAATGTCCATACTTATAATTTACAAACTCACGAAACTGGATTTAGTCGCAGTGAAGGCAAAAGCTGAATTTTTCCTTTGGCAGAGTCTTAAACATTGATTGGTCCATTACGATTCATTATAAAGCTCATTCTCAAAAGAGATTAGTCACCTTGCCTTAAGATTATCATTTGTGCAGGTTTCAGTGGAAATATTTACCATGGCCTAAATGCAAGTTTGTTCAAAAACAGAGACTGGAAGAAGTGATTGGATTAATTTCGAATGATTTTATAATACGAGGTCAGGCTTGGGTGATATTGGGAGATATATATATATATATATATATATATATATATATATATATATATATATTTTTTTTTTTTTTTTTTTTTTTTTTTTTCTGTGAACTGGGCTAAATTTTTAGCTGTAAGCCAAAGCCACATGCAAGCACTTTTATTAAAACAGACTGTGATCGAAACAAAATGCAAGGACAGGTTTTCCATTCCTGTTTGAAAATATACAGCTGCTCAATATGTACATGAAAAATTAAATCAAATATAATGGCTCATATCAAAGGTGGCTACACTCAGAGAAGTCTTGTCCACACTGCAGAGCACATAACCCAGACAGGTGTGTGACCAATGTATGAGAAACACTGGGTCTTCTTCAGCAGTGTGGAATGGAGCTGTCTCTCCCTTCATGTTGCAAGAGAACTTGTGAGCGAGTGGGATCAGGTTTGTGCGAGGATGCAGAGGGGTCGGGTTTGGGTGAGGACGCAGAGGGGACAGAGGGGTCGGGTTTGCACAGAGAGTGTGAGACCGTAGAAAACAGGTTATGTCACACAACATCAAACCAAATCAATATAAACAGTATTGTCTTTGAAATGATAGTGATATACCTTAAAAAGTCGATACACAGCCCAGCCCTACTATGTGGATATCATACGTTAGTGGCTTCAGTCCAAAGATATCAGCGTCCGCCTACTGCAAACAAACACTGTCTCACACATGTATAAACACAAACACATACTTTTGTGTATGTACATAAGGGATACATGGCTATGGATCATTTATGTGAAGGTGAATTTATGGTTGTAGAGAGAGAGCTCAGGACCTGAAGGTTCTCTGTTGTAAACATGGAGCTTTCCCAATTCAAGTACCATGGCAGACATACACACACACAAACACACACACACACACACACCTGGTGTGTAAATCAATGCCAAGTTGTTGCTGTAAGTGTGTTTATGTGTGCATGTGCTGCATGTGTGAATGCTCTAGTATTAATGATGGCATGTGTTGTTTTTGATGGCAAGCAGGAGAGAGAGCAAGGCAGAGTGAAAGCAGTGGCTAGTGTGCTATCTGTGTGTGTGTGTGTGTGTGTGTGTGTGTGTGTGTGTGTGTGTGTGTGTGTGTGTGTGTGTGTGTGTGTGTGTGTGTGTGTGTGAAAGAGGGAGAGAGTCCATGTGTGGGTGCGTGTTAGGATGTGTGAAGTGAGACGGACACAGAGCAACAGAGAACAAATAACCCATTAGGTGGTCATGCTAGACTCTCAGGGGCAGTGTGTGTGTGTGTGTGTGTGTGTCCATGTCAGAGATGGAGAGAGGGCTCTCTCTGTGTGACATGATTGCTATGCATAAAAAGCCCCATTCTGCTGACAGTCGCAGAAAGACACAGAATGGGGACATATCCACACACACACACACACACGCACACACACTTTCACACCCCTCCTCCTCCAGTAGCTCATCCTGCTGCCGTCGCTTTATTGATTCTTAAATGACACCAGAGTCACTGTCATGGATCTGCTGTGACCACTCTGCTGGCCCTGTTTCATTATATCTGGAGAGAAAGAGGCAGCGAGACAGAGAGAGAAAGAGATGTGTGTGAGAGTGTGTGTGTTTGTGTGTGTGTGTGTGTGTGAGTGTGTGTGTGGTTGCCTGCAGAAAAACAGAAACCCCTATAAGCTCCCTAATTGTATAATCTCACCATTTTAATTAAAATAAAATAAAATAAAAGTCATTTAGGATAGCATTTCCTTCTAAAACCATGAAGCACTCTCTGGTATTTTGTGGGTGAAAAATCTGTTTACCGCTCAGTGACGACTGAATTCATCTCTTATCCCCAAACAGAGAGCTCTCCCGGGCTAAATTGTTCACACATCAGCAGACTTTTAGCTAAATGATTAATGTAATTTGGTTTATCATAATTACTTTCTCCACTCTGGCCAAATGAGCAACAGGGTAGGTCTGTCAGCTCACCCGGTGCACAGACTCATTACAGAGAGAGATTTTGACTGCTACCGGACAATAAATTCCCCTCCACAGACATGCTACTGTAAATACTGCAGGGACTTGACTGATATATGAGGCCAGTATCGGGCTTTTATTCCAAAACTAGTTTGGTTCAGTCAGCAGCCAAGGCTTCGTTCAAATGTTGCACAAATGTTAACAGTTTTCCAGAAAACAATAAAGAAAAGAAATAAAAACGGATAGATAGAAACAGGTGGATGCTTAATACAATGAATACAGAGCCAGCGACTCTTTTCTAAGCTGTTGGTGCTTTCCAGCTCATATGGCATTCGAGTAATATGGAGAATAAAGCAGTGACTTCCACACTGGACATAAACGTAAAACAGAGTTTCCAGATTTTTTTCTGTGGCTTTATGACATAGAACTCACAAACAGAGGCTGCACTGTTGGTTTCTTTAACCGCTGTGATCTCAGACCGTGGCCACTGCTATATCATCAATACATCAGCAGCATGACAAATGCATTTACTGTAGGCCTTAAACAAAAAAAAACTGGTGAATCCACTTACTGAGTCATTCTCTTACACAAAGAACCAGTCACTGTGAAAAGTGAATGGACAGTGAAGAGGCCCAGCTGCAGGACTGCTTTGAGGCTATAGATGGGGGAGTTGTTCAGATAGGAAACAGGAAATAAGCTGACACATCAACTAGTGTACACTTCGTGGGTTACCTGGAAGGTGTGTTGTGAAGCTCTCCCATCTCCTTCCATTGGCTGCATGAACATGGTGTCCAGTTTGCATCCAGACAACACAGAATTAACTTTACAGTGCAAGTGATGAAGTTCACTATGTAATGACAAGAGTGCTATTTATGTGCCGTCTCATATGTGATCCTGTTTCTCAAACCTCTGAACCCCAACTGAATCGATTAAACAATTCTATATAATTCAATATATGTTTCTCCAGAAACAAGATTTAGTCTGTAAACACACACACACACACACACCAACATAAAAATGTTGCAAAATTCCAACTGAGCAGCAAACATATCATTAACCAACCATTTAGGTACCTGCAGAGTAACATTCTGTCTACCTGGATAATATCCCTCAGTGTTATAAAGTTACCTGTTCCACCCTTTTTAAAGCTGATTTCCAGTGGAGACAGGCTAATTATGTTACAGTCAACATGGCTAACGTCATAATATAACAGCAAAAAGAGACGGCTGATAGATTTCGACAGACACAGAGGTTTAAACAGAGCTCAGTCTGAAACCACTTGCTTCGTGCCTCTTCTCTGCATCTATCAGTAGTAAAGCAGACAGTCAAATGAGATCAGAAACTGCAGTGAGACGGCTCTGTGATTGCTTTTTTTAAGGCTAATAGTGTTTGTATTCAAACCACTCCAGGATACAATTCAATCTGCATTGGCAATATCGAGGTAGTGTTGAAAACCTGCCACAGTAATCCAAACACATACACTGTCTTCTCCAGCAAAGATGTGGCAGAGGCCGAATAAAACATCCATATCACTTGCAAAACAGTTATAAAAATAGAGCAGGTGTACGCAGACAGCCTAAAGGCTACGATCGAGATGAATGTCATGCCAGCCTTAGCAAGCTGTCTTTCATTAAAGTCAACAAAGGGAGTCCTGGGGGCCAATGTGAGGCTGGGAAATGCCTTTTCCTCAGCTGAGCTGGTTGTTCTGTGTAGCACACAGCGAAACATGTATGAATATTCACGCCAGACTGGAAAAGCTAAAGTCAGCAATATATTACCGGCAGAAAACCATGTAAATCAATACTAATCGCAGGCCTTACATGAGAAAGCACAATCAGAAGCATGAAGACTATGGAGGATATGTTTTTTTTTTTTTTTGTCTGTTAATCCGTCCCTCTCTCTAAAAGGTATAGTAAAAATCTACCTTTTTGAAGTACAACTTTAGAACTCCTGTAAACCCTACTCTCTATGCTGACCATGAAGAGATCTGGCGTGACTACACTGTAAAAGACAAGGGGTCAGACTCCACAGTCTTTGTTGTGTGTAGCGTTATAGCCAGTGTTTTGTCCTGGTATCAAACGTGTGTGCGACTACCAGAACATACGGTGTTGTTCCACTGTGGCTCAACAAAGAAAAACAAAGAAGTCACCACATGGTTTTTTCGAACTCAGACTGCCTCAGATCAGCTCCTTTCAATTTTTTTTCTTTTTTTTTTCCTATGGCTTTAGGAGGGATACAATTACAAGTTTGTGCATTTGCATTTGTGTGTGTTTGCGTGTGTGTCCAGTGTAAAGAGAGGCTGTGCTCATGTGTAGGTGCATTAGGTTGGAGGATCACTTGTGTAGTTAATACTGACTCCTAAGACACACAAACGCACAGAGACACACACCTTGGCTAGAGAGTATTGCTTGCTCATTGTAAATAAAACATAAAGCCCCTGTTTCCCCGGAGAATCCTACATTACTGTTTCTGCAGAGGACAGCAAAGTTTGCAGCTACTGTAGAGACGTCTCTGTGTATGACTCGCTCACTCCCAGACTCCCTCTCTCGCTCAATCTCTCTCTCTCTCTCTCTCTCTCTCTCTCTCTCAATTCAGTTTGATTCAATTCAATGTTATTTACCCGCTTGGATGTAAAAAAAAAAAACAATATTGTTACTGCATCAAGATAAAAGTTCAACATTTTTACATAAAAGTGTGTGTGTGTGTGTGTGTGTGTGTGTGTGTTGTGTGTGTGTCAGTAGCTGGTGAATGTGGTTTTCAGTAGAGCACAATCACAGAGAAACATTTACTATTATGGTTATCAACATTAACACTAACATATCTATATCTATGTCTATAAATATATAGATATAGATATAGATAAATATATAGATAGATAGACAGACAGATAGATATAGATATATACACAATAACATACAGTATACACAGTGGAATACAATGGAACATACACAATATGTCCAATTAAGCTACAATGTAGTATGTACACAGTCTCATACGCATCCTTTGCCAGCCATATATATGACTCATTGGAGGTACATCCAGGCTCATAGTAAACAACTGACTCATCACCTCAGTTGGTCCAAGAACCCTATACAATAACACTAATTTAACCAACTAACTAATGTAATCAGTTTACTGTATATCTCACATAACTGACTGAACTCCTTCCATTTTGACAGAGAATGGCAGCAGCACAGTCAGACAGGAGATCCTTTGGATGTTCACTTTATACATATGAACAGAGTCAGTTAACCTGTAGCTGTAGATCCTGAACTGCAGTGGTTCCAGAGGTCAGGGGAGCACAAGGTGTTCATGGTCTTTGAATATGACTTTTATCTATAAGAATGTTGTTGTTGCTGCTGTGCAGGCTGGGGGTCGGGGGAAGAAATGGCTCCACATGAGAGTTGTGATTCTTATCCTCTACAGTGTTGAATCCAAAAACCCATTTTTCTGCACCGTTAATAACAATGAAAAGGGGGGGGGGGGGGGGGGGGGGGGACTCAACCACGAGAGCGCAGTGCAGCACCTGCATGGTTATCTTGTAATTCATCTTCAAAGGAGGAAGGCAAGTGTTTGGGGGCATTTAGGAGCTGGAATTGACTGTATAATTAGATCTGTAAAGACAAATGTTAAGTATGTTGTGAATACTAAAGACACTGTCACCCAGACACTACATTTGTGAAGTGGAGCAGCAAACCGACCCACACGCTGCAGTCTGTGAAGTGAGCTCTGCTGCACCTATAAACACAACTAATGGTGATAACACAGTGATGACACCCCCTGGGGCGGTACATTGGAGTCACTGCAGCAAACTGAGAAGTTAAACCACTAGAAGCTAGACTCTAACCGCCACGGACAAGAAGTATCTTAATATATTTAATATTATACATTTAATATATTTGAATTCTATTTACTATTTACCAACACAAATGGCATCTGATGCTAAAGACTGTGTTTATTTTCCTAAATTTAGCCAGGAAACACTCATATGGCTGGTTTTTGGAAGACACTGGTAAATAACCTGTTTACATTCAAAACCAATAAAAGGCAGAATGCAACACAGCGAGTTAGCTACCACAACACCCCACCCCTGTGACACGCACGCAGTATTACAGTAACACTAAAATGATGCCGGATAGGCAGCATATACCTGTGAAGGCATGCTGAACCAGTGAGTACAGAGATACTCCCACGAGCTGATTGGCTAATTAGTTTAGGAATCTTTGTTCAGATCATTATTATCATCGACATCAGGAACCTTCAGTGTAAATTTGAAAACTTACTGACCCAGATAACACAAGAGAAACATATCTGACTCTTCATAGCTGCCTGACACTCACTCCCACTGACAGTCCTCTCTGACTGAAACATCTTTAACACTGAGAAGGTCTCACTAATAAGGTACGGTCCCTGGCCAGCAGGGCATCTGATTTATTTTCTATTCCTTTTCTATACAGAACCATCTCTTTCTCTCTCTCTCTCTCTCTCTCTCTCTCTCTCTCTCTCTCTCTCTCAGTCTGGAGTGAAACTGGATAAACCTCTAAAAGAAGAAGGACTATCAATACATTCTGTATTGTGGCTTCCAACAAAGCCCTTTTGAGTGCTTTATGTCGGCACTCAGCGAGCCTGCCATAAGTAGCCGTAATCATTCATAAAGAGTTATGGCTAGTGGCTGCACCGATGCAGAGGGGTGGAGGAAAAGAAGAGTGGAGAGGAAAAGAAAGAGAAAAGATGGAGGGAAATAGGAGCAAAAAAAAAACTCCAGAATGGAGGGATAGATGAGAACAGCACAAAGTAAACTAGAAACTAAAAAGGCTCACGGCTGCGTTTTCTTATGGGATGTAATGTTTATCTGTGTGCTCTCTGGATTATTGGATAAACCACTGTCTCAGCAGGAAGTGCCACTTGAATGTCCAAGTTGGGCACTGAGGCCAGGAGAAATGGGCTTTTAGATAGCACATGAATAATACTTTAGCTGCCTCACCTCCTCTGCTCACACTGACATTGACTGTGTCAGCTTGTGGTTCAGAGCAGCGAGAGTACTTACAGTGGCCAGAGTACCTGCTGTCACATGGGGGTCCAGCTGACCATGCTGCTAATCCTTCTCAGCAAGTGTACGGGTCATTATAATTAGTATTAGCTTTAAACTGTGCACTTCCTGATCCTGGTCCTAACTGGCACAGGACAGCTCAAGCCTGCCCTACACCTTCACTACACAACCAACCCCACTGTATAACATACTTTACCCAGGACTGAAACACCCCCCCCCCCCCCCCCCCAAACACCAAAAGCCTGATCTACACAGTCAAAAGCCCTCTCCTGGTAAATAGATATCATATCAGTATATGTTATGTGATTTACATATTTAAAACACATCTCTCATTAGAAATAAATTATCCAGCACAGGCCTTTCTGGAACACAGTAGGATTGAACTGCACCGATCAAAAGTTCATTAAAGATGTTCTGCAAGAACTGAAGACTACAGGAAGTTGGAGGTGTCCCATTTTTCTATTTATTTATTTTTTAATACTCTTTAAAAATGTTCTCTGAGAATCTGAGACACGGCAGTGGTCAAGTTCATCCAGATTTATGTCCGAGCTTCTTGGCTCAGCTGAGGAAGCCCCTGTAGAAGCTCCGCAGCAGAGTCCAAATCACAGCTGTCTGCCCTGAACGAGTCTGTGCAGAAACTCACTGCTCACTTCCTCATCTCAGCCGGAGATGAAGACACACCATTTGTTTTTTTTTCCAAATGACTGACTTCTCTAAATTAAAGACGAAACTGGTTGGCGCGTTCATGTCCTGGAGTTTGGTGAAGTGTGCTTGGACTAAAGCTCCTCTGGCTAGCTTCTCTTGCAGGAAGGAGGTCAGCCCCTGTCTCATGGAGTGTAAGAGATCATTATTCTGCTGATCCGCTTGTGAGACAGAGACATTTTCCTGCTCTCTTCTTCTAACTCCTGTACAGCTCACTTCATGTTAACTGTGGAATTGGATGTGCATTGTTGGCAAAACACCCTGATCATGGCCTTTCCTACCTCCGGCCACTGAGCAAGGGAAAGAAAACTGTCTTTCCTAGATGTACAGTGAGCCCAAACCAGCTTCTAATCTTCACAAAAGTTAAGATCATGTAATAATTTAAGGTTAAAATGGTTTCCCAGACACATTAAAAACCTGTCTAATCTAGCTGCACTAACTCTGCCATCTGATACTTTGACCCAAGTGTCTCACTGAAGGCTGTTTCATCCTCTGCACAAACCAAATCAGTTTCCTTTAAGGCAGGAGACAAAACAGTGGACAGCTAAAGGTGTGTCTCCTCTCACTCTACACCCAACAATTTAATTTTTATTTCAATGTTTTAAAAAGGCCCTCGATCTCAAAGCCTTGGTTCGGTGCATAAACATTAATACAGTTAAAGATAAACTCCTCTATTTCAGCTTTACCACAAGGACTCTGCCCTCAACCATCTCTGTGCAGGGTGTAATGTTTGCATTCAAAGTAGAAGAAAATAAAATAGACTCCTGTGCTGAAATTTGTGCTGTGGCTGAGGACACGCTGCCCTCCCCATGAGGCCCAAACTATTTCATTTGTGCTAGCACTGTGTGTTTTTTGTAGAAAAAACTACATCTAGTCTTTTCTGCTTGATAACTTCTGTTAAAGCTCCTTTCTGGGCCTCTCTGCCCCCCCTCCCCCCCCACCCCCATTCATATTTAATGAGGCCACCCTTAAACCCTGAGTATAAGGAGAGGAGAGACACAAGAGAGAAGCCAGACAGAAAAAAAAACAGATGAAACACCCAGTGTTGAAGAATCATGGTAGTTTGATTTTCTTTACCATTTTATCATCAGGCACTTTTAAGCCTTTAGACCAGAGACGTGGTTTCATTTTTGCCATCCAGTAAATCTAACGCATTCTGAAGTGTCGTAGCCGACTGAATGGATTTTCCAACAACATGAATGTATCAGCATCTTAACTGATTTACCAAATGTGTCATCCAGAAAGCCAAAAATCTATAAATCTCGCTGCTCCCCCCTCCAACCTGCCCGCCACAACAGCCACAGCTGGCCAGACAGCAGGCAGACCTGAACATTTGACCCACATCTCCACACTCAAACACTCAAGCAGTAGAATCCCCGCCTCATGCTTAACACAGAAAGAGACCAGATCCAGCCTTAAGCTGGGCCCCACTCCTAAATGCCTCTCTCATCTGTTCTCCTTAGCTTCTTTTAAATCTCTTCTTAAAACTTCTCTCTTTGTGAAAGCTTTTGGAAATGTTTGACAGAGGTTTTTATTTATACTGGTTTTGTTAAGAAGTTAAGAAGAAGGCTATATAAATAAAGTTTATCATTAGTTGTATTGGTAGTATTAGTATTATCATAATAAAATATTGATTTGAAGCTCTGTCAGCTTGGATGGGGAGAGCAGTCATGGAGGTGTGGAGATAAAAATCTGCAGAGCACTGAGGCAGTTAAAATACAGCAGAAGGGTAGAATCAGGTAAATAAACTGGAAACAGGATAAAGAAAAAAAATAATGTGGGGGGGGGGATGAACAACTAAATATGAATGTGAAGAAGTTTTGTGCGCAGTTTAAAGGAGGAGATAGTTTAAGATCAGGTAGTGTCGGCTCGGAGCAGAGGCCTGGATTCAAAGGAATGGTTATGACCCGGGCAGAAGCTGTAGCAAAGATCAATATCATCCCAGCATCAGAGAGAGCTGAACACTGACTCATGCTGGGCTTACTGGGCTCACACTAACAGGAAGGCTGTGAGTGTTTCTTCTTTGTTCTTTATCTGTCCTTGAGAACCACTTTTCCCTCTTTTACGGCTGTGTGTCCACTGTGGTGCTGGTGGAGCCACACAAAAATAAACCTAAACATCATGAATCACAATTCAACACAACTGAGATCCTGTTTAGAGGGGCATTTCTGGGAAAATGTGCAAGATGTTGCATTTGAGTTTGGATTTATTTTAAAATTTCACTTCTATTGAAAATTTTTTCTTCACAAAGCAAGCACAACAATGTCCAGACACCTGTGCATTTCACCCCATATTCACAGAGGGAATTAGATGTTGGTAGTTCTGCTCACGACAGAATAAAAAAGAATTTGCTAAAGCAAACCAGAGAAAGTTTCAGCAGATATCTGGGGACACATGCACACACACTGCCTATATATCAATTAAAGTTACACTCCTTAATATTTTGATTACATCAATTCCCATTTTGATCCCATTTATGGCTGCCATGTTTTTTAGAGTAAAAGCATCAACACTGTCAAGAATTCTGTCCCAGTAAAGAATCTTTGTTCAGTTAAAATGAAGCTATAATAGTTATTATGTTCTAAAAGCTGTTTTAAAACCTGAGTGGACACATGAATGACGTCCAACAGAAAAAAACATTTGACTCATTTATAAAACAAATAATCTCTCACTTTCTTGTAAACTCTTTTGTCCCTGTTGGGATCCTGTAGGAATGATGGCTCGGTTTTTTCAGTGATCTGATTGGTCACTAGTTGGGATGTTGACAGGTTTTGATCTGATCCTCTAAACTTAACCTGCTCTGAAGCAGGTTAGCAGTGCATAAGTTACCATGGCGATGTAACCTGGTAAGATGCGAACCACTGTCGCAACCCTGAAAACCCAGAGTTAAACCTGAAGTTACCGCACTAAGCACAAATCCTGCATTCGCAGTGCAGGCCTCAAAAACAGGCCTTTGAAGGACAATACGTCCTCACTTTCCAAAAATGTCCTCACTCCAGTGGCTTAAAACTCAAACTTGTCCTCGCAATGTATAGCCATACAAGAACACACACACAAATACACACACGTATACACTACCAACACAGTCCTGTCAGCATATAGGGCCATAAAAAGGATACTTAGAGTACAGTTTGTTCCCTCAGAAATGCAACAGAAGCAAACAGCACTGAACCAACCAAGCATTTTCTCATTGCTTTATGATCCATTTGTACTATCCAGTGAAACAGATCACCGCATTAGCAATCTCTGTTGTATTTCTCACCCTGCTTGAATGTGTTATGTGTGTTTTTGTTGCAATTAGCTGTGTTTAGGTATTGTTCCTGGGAGTGTGCTTGCATTTGCCTATACGACTTCTTAAGTGGGCTTGCAGTGGAAACACATTCAGGCAGACTGACATATAATAATTAGAATGAACAGACAAACAAAGCAAAAAGTTTTGATGAGAAAAACTAAATAAGGAAAGTTTTGTGGAAGCTGGAAACAGCCTGAGTTTGCTTACATCTGGATCTCTGGTCGATTGAAAATGGAAAAAAAAAAAGAACTATGAATATTGCATGTGGCGAGTGAGAAATTACACTATTACAGCTTTAAGATAATTTGTGTTTTGAGAGCTGAATATACTTGTTTTGAGACTTTAATTTTCCCTTTGCCTTCAGAAAAACCTAATTGAACTAAGTGGAAAGGAGCTGCTGGTAAGGAATGAATCTGTTCCTCTCAAACAGAGGACATCTGAAGGTAAAAGCATCAGAGGTTTTTGTTTTTTTTGTTTTTTTTTTTGGGCTTTCATTCTGACATCATCTGTGTGCGTTTATGCCATTCTGGTGTTTGATGGCTCTCAGCTGATTTAATATAGGAATAATACAAGTTACCAAGAGAGGAAGATGGACAGATTACACTCCATGGAAAGAGATTAAAGGAGAGAGTGGAAAAGAAGGAGGGTCGCTAATGATATTCTAAATCCTCATGATATCAATTAAAAGCAGGAAGTAGAGGTGACATGGTTTGTCCAGCACAGTCTGGTCTGGGTTCAATCATGTTGACCTGCTGCCAACACCCAGGTTGGGAAATTAACAGTTTAATCCATAAACCTCCATACATGCACATTTAGCAGAAGCAGGCTATCTCTGATTTTCTTCTCTGTGTATATGATATCTATTGCATGACCCTTCCTCCTTCCTCTTTTTTTAAAGTAAGTCTATTTTTTAAATCGGATTCAGGGTTTCCTGTGGATGGGAGGTGTGTTATATTGAACAGACTGTAAAGCCCTTTTCTTGGACATATGAAGAAAACTTGACTTGACCTGACTTAAAGTCCCGTGTAAGCACTTCTGTCAGTCCAAGCCCGGATGGCATTTGGTGTTGGTCCGTTCTATTTTGCAGGTTGATGGATGTCTGTGACAGCACCAGCAGCTGGTTCAGGAGCTGCAGGTGATGGTGATAGTAAACGCTACCATTAGAAAATCAAGAGCAGACCAGCATTAATGGCTACCACATTATACATTCCCATGTTTGACCTGCTAATGTTTAGAATCACTCTTCAAAACACAACGCTTTAGCTAAATGGCAGCAAATCCACCTTCCTGTCTGACAGACTTGGGTTAGCCTCTAGCCTCGGGGTAGACTGCCTTAATATTGTGTGTTTACAGTGTTTCATTTCAAAACAGTTTGTTTTGAAAATTAATTTCTCTGAAAGGCGCCCACAGAGTGAACAGGGGGAAATGCAAACACAGGGCAAAGGGAAATGCAAACAAAAGGGCAGTGCATAAGGAGTTGTATGAGTCTGTTATGGTTTTGGTCAAACTTTGTTCACCCACCACAGTATTAGGCAGAACAAACACCGTCTCTAACCATTGCTGAAATGGCTCTGCCTACACTCCCAACAGCACTGAGCCTGTGGAAACTGTATCAGGTGATCAAGGCTCAGATCAGATGGCTGCACTGTGAGCTGATCTCAGCCAGGTACAAATGCAATCTATACAATGTGACAACATTCTTAAGAATAAAAAAAAAACAACACCCAGCAAGTTCAAAGGTCATTTAACACTGTCTCTTCCTCCTAGCTTAAACAAGCCCAACAAAAGCTAAAAACAGAAGCAGTGGCTAACAAGTCTTTGCTTGCAGAAAGTGACTTGGAAATGAATCATGACAAGTCTCCCAGCCCTGCAAAACTAATGTGCATATTGAGATCTGATCACAACACTAAAAGTAAGATAACTAGAATGTATTTTAATAACAATTGATAACAGTTGTAAATGCAAAGACCCATGGACTGGGTGTCACTATCCAGATAATGTATCCAGATCAGAAGTCATGTGCACAGCACTCCAAAAACCAGGCTTGAATTTAAAATAAATAAATAAATGTACTAAGATGTCAAATGTCCTAAGGGCTACGTCCTGGGTCCTAGTCTGCCTGGGGGTGTGGTAATGCTATAGGTTTAGCATCAGGTAACAGGAGAGCACTAAAACTAAGACTAGCAACTGTTTGTATTTTCAGTTTAAAACAAGTGAAGGAACAGAAGCCAATGATCAAGAAAGACATTGAACCAGAACCTCTGTCCCCAGGTCTGACTCAAACTATGTCACTGAACATTAAAGATAACCAATCAGTGAGGTCACAGTTTAAACTGATTAAAATTAGACTGCAGATAGATCTGTCCAGATGAAAACAACAGCTCACACTAGCGCAAGCTTCTGGCTCTGATCTTGTGCAGGGAGCTCCTGCCTTATGTCTTTTTTTTTCTTTTTTTTTTTTTCCCCTAGCTGCCTTAATCTATCCTTCCCCCCACCCTCACTTATCCAATTGCTTCCTCCCTCCCTGAAGATGCAAAAAGATTTTCAAATGAGCCAACCACCACAATGATTCTCTCTCATGACCCCTTCAGAAGCCCCAGAAGAGACCATCGATTTCAGCAGGTCTTTGCTCTCCTCTCTCTTTTTTTCTGTCTCCTCCTCCCTCCTCCACAGACTGGAGTATCTTCAGCTGGCCTGTTATTGCCACTCCACATCTTAGTGGCTCCAATATTGAGTGTGTGCTGATTGGTTTAGCTGGTAGAGTCATGGAGAGGAGAAGGGAGATGGAGTGATAAAGGCTAGCGTCAATCAATAGGCAGAAATGACCAGAGCTGAGAGCCAGAGCTGTGAGGACTCTAACTGCTTAGGGTAACAGTATTGGAGAGTGTGACATGAAGATGTATTTGAGTGTGAGTATGTCTTTGTGTACATCTGTGTGCAGAGCCCTGGTCCCAGATCCCACGGCCTCTGATCCTTTCCCACCACTCACACCGACTCCTAGTTTGAAAACTGTTGTGTTTGTGCTGTACCTGGAGGTGGGAATTTGAATGTTTTCCCTGTAAAAAAAAATGATGTATAGAAGATATAGTAAACAAAACCAAGCTAAGCGGGTGTGTTGACACACCACAGAGGTGTCACCCTGGTCTGAGTGCTGAGGTGAGGCCTCGGTGGAGAGCACTGTGCACTGTTAACCAAGAAAGCTGCAGATCTACAGTGGTGGAGAGTTTTATTATTTTTATGGTGTCCTGCCTGTAAATGCTTCTATTTTAAATTTAAATATGTTTGAAATATTCAAGTTCTTCTGAGTCTTGTCCTTTCTGTCCTCGGAGAGAGACAGTTTTTCAGTGTTTCTGGTCTGCGTGAGGTTAACTCCTCTGTTCCTGTTCTTAGGGAGGTTCTTTAGTGAGTTTGGAGAGTGTGTGTGTGTGTGTGGTGGAGATGTCCTGGCTCTCACTCAGCTGCGTCTGGCTGCTTAATTTACTTGTTTGTTCAGGAGGGAAGTCGAGAGATGTACTTGAGACTAATCCTGGATGCTCTCGCTGTTACATGGGTTACCGTGTGTGTGTGTGTGGCTGCATGTTTGTGTTAGTGTGTGGCTGTTGCAGCCCATTACAGAGCTCTGCACAGAGGGAGACTGAGGGTTGGTCAAGCATAAACACACATGGACATAATCTAACCTACCTGAGAGTCTAGGGGCTGAGCCACCACTCAAGGGCAACACACATATAAGCTGTAGGTGAGTGTTGCTCTTCACAACATGACTCAATTAAAAGAATCAGAGAATGACAAAACACAAATTTAAAAACACACTGATCACTAAGTAGTTTAGCCTTTGTGAATCAGGGCAGTTGTGGTCAAACTCTCATAGCTGCAGATTTGTCTGAATCCTACTGCTGAGATTACAGGCATGTGCATATAAAATACACAAGGACGGATCCATATCTGAGCTGATATACGCATACACATGCAGACACAAGCTCTGTTACGTACACACATACACACACACACACGCACAAAAATTATACCAATCCTGCCTTTCTTAAGGGGCCCTGCGCCACCAGAACAATAGTTTTGCCCTACAGAATGCCTGTATGAAATATAACCCTATTCCCACAGCCAGGAACCTGTGGTTTTGTGATAAATTGCTCTCAGAGCTGCTATATACAAGAGGAAAACATGCATAACCACGACCTGGGCACAGGACACAGCTCTGCTGCTTAGAGCTCTCACTGGATTAAAAAAAAAAAAAAAAAAGGCAGTGCTTAAAGTGTTGTATTCTGATCAGTGTTTCCCATCTAGCTTCATTTGAGGGAGAAGCGTTATCTGCACCAGGTTTAGAGAACTCATTGAGAGGAAATGGTGTCAGCAGTTCAGCTTTTACAATTTGCTTGTCTTTATCTCCAAGGATGATCTGTCTCTTTTTCTACAGGGTATTCTGCTGTTCCTTAAAAAAAAAAAAAGTCTGATTACGTTTTAAATCTTAATCCTAATTCTCGCAAATAGAAAGGTCTTAACTATTTACATTCCTATTTACACCCGACACCCACAACGTAGTCTTCCTATTTCCTTTCTCCAGACTTTGAACAGTTTCAAATCCCGTAGTCTCCCTCCATCCCACTGAGTTTTAGCCTGGTGGGAGAGATGGACGGCTCACCTACTGCAGGCGACAATGCGGGGAGAGAAAGACGAGAGGGGAAGGAAAAGGTAGAAGGGGAGGGGGAGGAAGAAGAAAGGACGATTGTGGAAGTAAATAAGAACAGGGTACAGATGGAGGTGTGGGGTCAAGGGTAATGATATTACATTATTTTCTTTCTTTCTTTTAATTACTTTGCTGTATGCGATATTGTTAGACATTGTTATGTCGTAGGCCTTAAATTGGCATTATTATTATTACTGCAAATGTCACTGCCATTTTGAATGAGGTTTTGTTACTAGTGGAGCAGATTTCCGAGATTCAGATTTCACTTCTATAATTTAAAATCTCAATTCATTGTGACGTAATCATGAGAAGCAACTTTCCGGTCGACAGCTGGTTGAAGGTAAGAATCAAAAGTATCAAAGAAAAATATGAAATTCCAAGAAGTAAATTATTCTGAAAACCTTTTGTGTATCAAAGTCTTACATTGCAGATCTATGAGATTAAGATAATTAGCCACAAATTTGTCTCAGAGGCATCCGAACAATCGGAAAAAAATGCTCTCTTCTTCTACCAGTGAGGTTTTCTCCTCTCGAGACCTTAATCGTTTTATGGAGCCATCCCTTAAACCTCCTCCCTCTGTTATCCTCAGTGGTCAAACCAACATGGTAAACAAAGAGGTGCTGTGGGAAAAAGTTACAGAGCAACAGCAGCTTGATAGAGACAAATTATAAATTGAATTTCTATCCTCGAGAGGTCAGCGTTTTCATTAATTTGTCCTCACTGCAAACACTCGTTCCTTAAATCCCCCTTTGTGTCCTTTTTTTATTGTTTGAAAACTTTAATACCGAGCCATATTAATTAATGGATGCTCTCTCAGCAGTGTGTATCCAGGAAGCGGAGGAAATGCAGGACATCAGGGATCTATTTGCCAAGAACGATTTAAGTCTCCGGGCAGCTATTTACTGTCACAACACTGGCTTGCTTCTTCCCTTTTATCTGTCTCTCTTACTGCTTTTCCTTCTTGTATTACTCTGCCTGTATTTCTCATGTTTTGTCTCATTGTCCCTCACAGAGTCACTGGAGTCCAGGACAGTCCCATTCTCAAAAGTTTGATGCTGGAAGGCATCAATTTCTTCTTTTACTTTCTTTAATTAAATCAAACAGGTACATAAAAAGATGTTCTTCAGAGGAGAACCATCCGTGGAATATGACTGTTACTAAACTAACCATTCAAAGTTGCAGCTACACAATTATACACCTGGTTACGGTGCCAGGCCACAGCTTGTTTAAGGTCTGTTCAGTCCCTCTTAATTCTTTCAGATCACCTGCGTGTTTCACAATCTAGTTGTTCTCATTTACATATTTTTCAGACGGTGGAATGAGTGTGAACTTACAATCACATAAACTTGCAATCTCATGACTACACCAGGTTTAGTTGATTGGCTGCGCAAAATTTTATGTATAAGTCGGAGACATGAAAAAATATAATTCACTCACATACAGGCAGCATAACACATAATGCACTAATGTTAAATGACACACATGTTCATAAATACATATACATGCAAGTTCACGCACAGGTATATGTGTACACGCCAACATGCAAACTACAGACACACACACACACCTACACGCACACACACACACACACACACACAATCAATCAGCCCATGGCAGCCCTGCAGCCTTCTTTCACTCTCTGGTATTTTATGGAGGTAAATTCCAGAACAAACCAGCTCAGTGCAGCTTCATCCCTTCAGCCACTTGTTTAATACAGTCCTCCTTATTTCATCCTATTTCCCCTCACACTGTCTGCCTATTATGACCATTCGGTCTCCTCCATTGTGTTTTCTCTAGCATTAAACGCCCCCCTTGCATCACACAATAACAGCAGCGTGTGTGTCTGTGTGAGTGTATATATTTTTTTTTTGTTACTGTTTTTCATTGAAAGAAATGTGAAGTACATTAGTCCCCTGCTCAAAAATATAAGATTAATATTGAAATGCAGAAGAACCATAGCTCGAATTCCCAAGTCTACAAATCTTGCTTATTAAATTCAATGTTAAATTATTTTCTAAAAGTCAAATTAAATATTGAACAAAACATACCTAACTTTCAGAAACTAAAACCCAAATAAAACTATGAGATCTAAATGAAAAATGTGGATGATTAGTCTTAAACTTTTTTTTTTTTTAATCTTAGCTTTTAAGGTTTAAACCATTTTGTTCTCCATATTAAACCACAAAACATGCTGATGTATTTGGCCGTTAGAATGACGCACACAAGCATTTCCTTTTCACTCTCAGCACGAGGACATCATTTGCCTCTGCCTTCCAAAACTGTGCCAGGTCACTGTTGAAAAATAAATCAGTTCTGTGTGATGTGATAGTTCAGACTTGGTTCTGTTTAGCCACAAAACAACTTAGCTAAGGTTAGGGAGACATTGTGGTTTAGTTAACATAACCACTTAGTTATGGTTATAGGATCTTCTTCTTCATGGTTACAATAAAAAAACACAACAAGGTGATTATTGTGGCCATGGTTCAAAGAGAACACCCCCCTCTTTCCTCTCTCTTCCTTTGTCTGTCTTACCACAGTTCCCACCCCCCCCCCCATCACCACCTCCTGTCACCTCTCCTCTGCCCCTCCCCACCCCTCTTCCTCTGCAGGTTCTATTTAATTGCATGTCATAATGAAATCCCATTGGATTGGGAACAATCCAGTGCTGCCTAATCAAATTAACAAAGTCCTCCTTTGATTTTCAATTATCTCTCCTCTAGGCTCTATCCGGCTTTATTTTATAGCTTTATTTAATACATCCATTGGCCGTGATCAACCCGTCCACAGGCAGTGGAAGGCTGGATCACACACACATAACCACACACGTCTCCGAACTTGTGCATGCGCTAAAGTTACAAACAGGAGGGAATGAAGTCAATTAGCATCAGCAGATAATTTTTTGGGCTTGTTGTTATCATACATGGGTTACCAGATGACTAAAGGCTTAGCAAGCTGGGACATATAAATTGGTGTCAGCTTAAGACAAGATACAATCACTTTAATGATCCCTGTGGGGACGCTGAGTCGCTGTATCAAGAAACAGCACTAACTGAAAGATGACAAAGAAAAAATGTAATGTATGTAACATAACCACGAAAATATAGCAAATGGAGGGTACAAAACCACACGCATTGTTACCATGAGTTCTGTACTCATGGTGTATCTGTAGGCTGCCATGCTGACTCATGCCATGAGTAAATCCATTAGTTACTGGCTACCTATCCAGGTCATAATGCTAACAGGCTAAGCAAAGAAGCCCAGATCCTGTTTCCTCCAGAGATATCCAGAGGCGTTCCTAGGTCAGATGGGATTTGTAATCACTCTAGTGTGTCCTCAACCTGCCCCAGGCCTTCCAGTTGGACTGTTGGACTGGAATACCTGCAGAGGCAAATGACCAGGAGGCATCTTCATCAGACGATGAACCACCTAAGCTTACTGCTCGAGGTTGGAACGTACCTCAGTCTCAGACTTGGAGGTGCTGACTCCTCACCAAACCCAAACCCAGTGCACACTTGAGGTCACAGTCCATTGAAGTCCACATCATGATATGTTACATGATGGTTACGTAACTTTTGGCCTGATGGTAGCATGAGAGCAAAGGTCATTGGATGGCCCAAAATAGAAAGTGTTGATCCTCTGGGGAACAAAAATGTGCCCAGAAATCTTCTCATTACCTAATGGTGCCATAAAAGGAAAAAATTAGGGAGCCACCATGACTTGAGGGATTGTCTTCTGGGGACTATAAGTACCAACAGCAAATTTCAAGGAAAGGAGTTATTGAGTGTCAAAGTGTTTTGGTAAAAGCTGAATCCAGTTTTCATTCAGACCCTGTATCACCTGGACGAGTTACACAAAAACTAAAGAGGCAATGGTGACAAACAGTAGAGACAATGAGTGCAACAACAAAGTATTGCACACATGGACTTGACTGACTGATCTGATGGTGCCACACGTTCTGCCATGACTGGTGAATGGAATATTTCTCCTGGAGCGTACATGGACCTATGTAATTAAAATAAATACATAAAACATGTGACTCGCCCTGTCCAATCTTTATGGGCCTCCATGTAGATAACAACATGTAATGGAGGAGTGTATTTGAATTTGCAAAAATGCTGCTTCAACTTGGCTCTGACACCAAAATAGCAACATTTACACAAAGAATATTTCAAGCATTTAAGATCAGTAACCTTATATACTGTTAGACAAGTGTTGAATAACATGCATTATTAATACCTAACACCACCAGGCTAACTGTCGGCCCCTTTGAACATCACTGGCTCAGAACCAAGGCCAATCTTGGATTCTCATGGCGCTGCAGGTCATGATATGGACACGCAATAATATGGCTCACTGCCAATAATCACCTCAAAACGACCACCAAGCCAACAAGTGGAGACACCGTGAAGTATGCATAGTATGTTAGGTGAGGCTGAGGCTGGGAACAATCCCTGTCTTAAGACCATATTGAAAGACACTTAGTCTGTGTGTTGCACTCAACAGCCAAGGAGATGCATGGCTTTTATTAGCCCCTGACAATAACTGTCAGCCGGCATTTCATATTCAAAGTAATGTGTATAATTACAGTTTTACGAGCAGACTCTGAATACATTTAGACAGCAATTTTATTTCTGAATGTGATGCTGTTCCACGGATTATCAATAGTTAATGTTCTCTCTGTCTTCCTCTGGATAGCCAGAGAGAGCAAGCGAGTGCGTGGAGACAGAGAGAAGGAGAGAGAGCCACTAACCCAAGAGGGGAAGTTTATTCTCTCCATTAGGCATAGATGGTCAGCCACGGCAACTTATTCTAACTCCAACATCTGTAGAGTCTGTATTTACCAGGTCCGAGGTATAATCCTTATGATTTTCATCATTTCAAAGCATTTTATGATGCTCTTTAAGGCCAGAGCTGTTCAGTAATGGACATTCAGGTCTGGAATTTACATTATGTACCTTGCTGTTACTTCCCTATACAGTCGTTTCAATTATTGAAGGTGGAGTCTGTCTTCCAGACTGGGATCAGGAAATGATTCAGTCAAACCAGTGAGCACTGATCCTTTAACATGAACACACAAACACAGCGTAGTTTATTTTGACTCTGTCCCACACACACACCACTGTACTGAGGCAAACACCAGAGAGTCAAATATGGATTCATTCGCATCTGAAAATAGTCCCACACAAGTGCATCATTTCCTCGTTTGAGTAAGGTTTGCTAAAAACTACAGTTACCAGCTGTTTTAGAAAAAGAAAATATAGAATAGCATCAGTCTAATGCTTCAGCGATCATGACTTTAAAGTGCATGATGAACAGCACTGATGGATAAAAAGCTGATGTAATTAAAGAGTACAAATTGCCATCTGTTGATGTCAGTTGCTGTTGGCGTGTGTTGATGTTTGTGTGTGGCGCTCGCTGAGTTCCAGGTTTTAGGCGGGAAAATGCAAGATCGGTCATCCTCTGCCTGATACTGGGGAGGAGATGCAGCTGTCTGCACATACACACACACACACACACACACACACACGCACACACTCAGGCACATACACAGAGCCATCATGCATACACACAGCTTGGTTTCATGAGCTTTATTGTAGTCCTTCTTTGCATCTGCTCCAGCTTGTCTCCGTCCCTTATTTACATGCTTAGGGAAGCAAAATGTCATTTCGAGAAATGTCCGGTGCAGCAAACACTGTTTAAGATATAAGACATTTAACTCATTACGTCTTCTTAATGCATGTAGATTTGCTTTCTGCCTGACTGAAGGAAGAAACTCTGAACAAATGGATTTTTTTCCCCCTTCATTGTATCTCGGTGCGCATTCATCCTAAATTTAAATAATGCCGAGATAATAACAGTAGGATGTGGTTCCTCTTCCCCAACCTGAGAGTGTGTGTGTGTGTCTGTCTGTCTGTCTGTGTGTGTGTGTGTGTGTGGATACAAGGGAAACCTCTCATTTCTCATTCATCACGATCGTGACAGCTCATTGTAGCAGAGGTCCTACCTCTTCATATGTAGAAGTGGGAGAGGGTGTCATTCAATCATTGTGAATGACTCTGCTCAGACACACACACACACACACACACACACACAGAGAAACACGCATCACACAACACTCACAGCCCTTTGATCTAATTACAAACTTGACCTTTAGTTGAAATGATTGCTGGCACAGCCACTCATCCACAGGTACATATTCCCTCACACGCAAACACCCTCCGCTCCTTTTACATACACCCACATGAACACACATATACTATCCTGACACATCATGTGACATTTGTGCACTAGACAAAACGTCTGCCAAATGAATGCATGGAAATGGAAGTGGAACAGGGCTGATGGTCGTTTAAACTTGGCCTCAGGAGACTTCAACGACTGCTAAAGATGTGGTTATAACAGCCTGGAGCACTAATGACAAATGACAAACAAATGACACCAAAGGCCTTGATAATAATTAATTACCTGTGACTCCCCACCAGTCAGTCAGAAATGAAGAAGCCTCTTGGATGAAAGGTGAAACGATCTACAGCCAAGTCCTGTTGCTCTGGGTTCAGGTCTTCTTCGATATGCACACCAAAGGAGCAGGGCTTTTACTTCAGGAACCCACCTGAAAAAAAAAAATAAAATAAAATCTCTGCTTACAGCTGAAGGAGAAATAGGATAGGTGGTATAAAAGCAAATAGGAACAAAAACAGAGACACTTCTGATGACCACAGGTTGATGAGGAATGGTGGATACAACAACAAAAGAAGAGAAGAAAATTACAGAGCAGAGCAAAGAGACAGAGGAATGTGGGGAGCTGACAGGAAAATGGGTTGAGTGAGCGGAATGGAAAATGATGGAGGGAGAGAATTAAAGAGAAAGAGGGAAGAAAGAGCAGGAGCTCGGAGGAAGATGATGCTGATGAGAGGCTCAACAGCCAGCGTAATAAAGCATGCTAAGTGCAAGCCACCAGATTTACAGGGCCTTTACACCACACCCGAATGTGCCATCATTTTCCCTTCCAAAACGTTAATGTCGCACAGAACTGCCATAAATACATCACTGCGCTAATTTAAGGGTCCGCAATGGAGAAACCCTTCCATTGTTCTCTCCCGGGGCTCAAAAATGCCCTGGAATAATGGGAATTTTTATGAACATGTAGGAAGAGGATGTTCATGATGGCTTTCTCATGCCTCCGCAGCCCTGCTCCCACAGCGGTGGCAAGATGTAAAAACACACAACAAACAAATGAGTGCGAGAAAATGGGCTTTTTCCTCAGATCCGTCACTTCAGTGGCTCTGCATAACAAGTAGTGATTGTCAGCCTTTGTCTAATAATGGTTTGGAAATGCATCTTATTATGCATAACTAGGCGCACTTGTGCAGAAAAATGTTTGGGTTTTGCTCGTGTCTGGCGACGGCGGTCCCGTTTTTCTGCAGGGCTGCATCAACACACCAGAAAGTTCAGTCAAAAGAAAAAAGAAGCAGAAAAAAGAAAAAAAAAGTGGATTTATATTATGAAAACTCATCCAAAGACCTTTTTAAGTAAACTTAATTTTCACAATTGAAGCCACCAGTAAGGCCAAACAAGTTAAGGACAACTTGTCTTGTTTGTGTATTTATCTCTGCTGTGTGTTAAAAAAAAAAAAATGGCTATCATTAAAAAGTACAAACCTGGAGCACAGTGTGATTCAGCAACACTGACAAGCGAACAGTGTGAGAAATGAAACAGACAGCTTTTTTTAATTCCTGCCTGCGTGCCGGTGGAGGCCTTTCACACAGGTAATACATGGCAACAATTACACAGCATCGCATAATGAGAGGTGCAAGGAAAGACAATGGCTAGCAAGCGAGGGACGGCCATTCGGCACTTCGCGGGGAGCTAATGAAAGCTTTAATTAAGTGTCAAACAGTAGCGAAGCTGGGGAGGCAGAGGAGAGCGCTGCTGGGGCCCCATACTGGGTGTTTCTTCATATTCATCTAGAGACCAGAACCTAAACTGATGGCTAGACTGCTGAGCTGAGGCAAGAAAACCTTTTCACTGCACACACACACACTGTATACACAACACACACTAAAGGAATTAAAAATTTACCATGTTTTGTAGCCTTTGTTTCTTTGGCGGGCCTGAGTCAGGCCCAAGTCATTTACTGTCGTCAGCTTTTCTCTCAGAGCTGCTACGCAAGCTGCACTGATGTGGCGATGGAAAAGTACGAGGTACGCAGCAAAGAGTTTACACAGACACGAGTGCAGGAGCAGAAAAAGACCTTCTGATCTAAGATGACTTAGTGCAAGCAAAACTTTATTTGTATAGTGCATTTCATTTCGGAGGAGACACAATGTGCTTCACGCAGTCCATTTATTGATTTCTTTTTAATATTAAATGTATATAGCGATGTAAAGAATGGTAAAGGTATAGTTAAGGGCCAGTTACAGAGCCCTGTTATAGAGATGTGTTGATTCAACTTTATGGTCATTTTGGAGGATGGCGTTTGTAGTTTCTGTTGAAAAATGATAATAATTATTTTTATTAGCAACAAAATATTAAACATGTATCAACCTCTGGGGGGCACATGACTGGATTAAGTCCTGAGGAGCAATGAGCTGCTGGGCACCCGACCAGCACACTGTGCATTCAGGTTTTCTGTGATGCTAATTAAACACTCATTAGTTTAAGAACTTGTAATATGTTCTCACAACAGTCTTGGACCTAGATCTTGCTGTATTTTTGAATGAATGAATGAATCTTGTCAATAATTCACGTGTTCATTCTTTCTATTGAACAATCTTTATCTTTATCTGTGCCGGTCTGGACAGAGAAACGACAGAAGTAGAGATGAAGAGAAAACGACCACCACAAAATCACAGAAATGCATTCAAATCCCACCACAACAGCAACTGATGCCCCATCCACCACCACCACCACCACCACCACCCCCTCCCTCCCCTGTAGCTCTGTCAGATGTCCCTCTGTCTCCCACCTGACTCTCTACACAAACATGTTCAGAACTGTAGTTACATGACAAACCTCACTGGAACGTTGACACCACTGAACAAGATGTTGCTTTTCTTCTTGGAATAACACAGAAGTGGAGCATGAAGCTGTATTTAAACTGTGGGTTTAATGTTGTGTTCATGTCACTCCTCCATCTGTTGGTGATCTCTCTAACTGCTCTGCAGTGTGTGAGTTTTTTTTTTTTTACCCAGGTAAGACCAATCAGACAGCAGGTATCTAAAACAGCGAGTGTAAACGTGGAGAGCAGCAAAACGATGCTAAGCCAAACTTTCTGTGTCCAACTGGCTCAGTCGTCCTCTTTCATCTTTCATCCGCCTCCTTCTTATTCTCTGATTCTTCTTCTCCTTTCTCTGTTCTCCTCCACCTCGCTCCTGTTTTTCCTCCTCATCCCTTCTTTTCTCCTCTTTCTCACATATCTTTTCCTCCTCCCTCCTTTTGTTCTCCCCGCTCCCCTTCCTCCTCCTCCCCCACTCAGCGGGAGGAGACAGCAGTAATGACTATAATTAATAATGGAAATAAATGCAGCATTTTAAAACTCGCTGGGATTTTATTCTTATTGAGTCTTATTTCTCCTGTACAGCTGCGCCTCTGTGCATGGACTGATTGGAGAGAGAGTGCGCACACACACACGCGCAAGCACACACACATGCTGAGTGGGTTAATTAAAAATGTTTCAAAAACATAATGAGACATCCACCCAGAGAATCATGGATAGTTAAATCATATGTGAACATGTTGAAATGTATCATATTTGTTGTTCATGCTTTATAAAAACAGTGTCGTTATATTCCATTCATCTGAATTAAACAGGAAGATATGGACTGTTCAGGGCTCATATAAGAAGATTTTCTTTTTTTATTTTCTTTTTTATATGTATATATATATATATATATATATATATGAGCTGAATGTAGTAACACTAAACAAAGCCTAAAATAAACTAATTGTAAAACATTTCTGTATTCAGGTTATTAAATTTCATTGCAGCAGGATGACAGAAACAGTCCTCCTCTTCGCCTGTGACTGAGTCTGACTCCTCCTTAGTCTGTATCTCATTTATACAGCTGCTCTTGTTAGGCCTGAACGAACAAACTTACAGCCATAAAGAGAGTGTCTATATAAAAAAAAAAAAAAAAAAACACTGGTCAGTGGATCTGTATTTATGTGTGAGTGGATCTGTGATGCCGTTACTGTCCAGGCTCTATTGCTAACTGCACTGCAGGTTTCCACTGCCATCTGTTGGCAGCTCAGACACTCTGCTGCCAAATATACACAAAGACACTACGATCAGCACAAAGAGAGCAGCACATTTCAGAAGAGGATTCAAACGTCTAGCCAGAGGAGTGTGTTGCTTTAAGCTGCCTCTGATATGTTCAAACCATTTTAACTCTCTCTTCTGAGGACGGTGCAAAGACACAGATGATGACAAGGTAAAAAAAAAAAAAAACTCTAGAAAGCATAAAGCCTCAACTAGAAATATACAGTATGAGCGAATATGAATTAAAAACGGTGAAATAGAGAAAGAAAATATCTAAAATATTAAGATGCACATAAGGTATAAACAAATCTAATGTGCAAAGTGATGCATTATGTTTTTGTAAGATTCATAACGCAAGAAAAAAAAAGCTGTTCACCATATTTGTAGTGAAGCAGTTTCACCACTAGGTGGTGGGATCAGTACAGAAATAGCAGGGGCACTTGTTCCCTTCCCTCTCCAGTATTTCCAGGGAGAAGATCCAGTTGCATGTAACTGGTCAGTGCAAACATGCTTCTCTCATGACAGTGAGATTATACTTCAGACATAGTATGAAGACTTCACAGTAATGTAAATCAATCACTGTATTTTCTATCATTGTGTTAATGAGGGTTTCTTCTTTTTTTAATAGGTGTAATATTCAACATTTACACTGTAAATGCTTATGAGTAAGGAAAACATTGAATAGAGAGAGTTTAACTTAACCGCAGCCTTTCTTCACTGCAGGCTGGCCAGAACCCTTTCCTCTCCTCCTCTGCTGCTAGCACCCTGATCCAGACCAGGTCACATCCAGACCGCACTGCCATACTATCCTATCCTTCTCCTCACTTGCTAAACCCTCCAAAAACCAGGCCTCTCCTGACCTGACTCCTGCCCCCCCCTTCCATCCAGGACCCAGCACCACACCTGGGCTAGTTGGTCATGTTTCTGCCTTTGTATCATGTTTTAGTTTTTAGTTTAGTTTAGTTTTTAAGTAATAATAATAAAAACAATAATGATAATATTAACGTGCAGGTGGCAAATATACTACATATGAATTATTACCCCCTTTACACAGCTACAAACCCCTCTTCACTTTGCATGTCACATCACCCTCTAGTTTCCTGTGTTATTGATAAACATTCATTTGAATTATTGAAAAGAGCCCAAACAGAAACAAATGAGTTTCCAACCACCTGAACCATAGCTCCTCCAACAGTCAGTCCTCAGATCCATTCCACCATAGACTACTTTTTTTTTTTTTTGTAATGAGAAAGAAAATGTTTGTTATTGTTTTTCTTTAAAAACAGATACACTGATAGTCATTTTTTATTTTATTCTTTGTGATTTTGTAGAAAATAAATCAACAGGACTGCTGCTGTTCTTTCACTTCAAAATAAAACTGTTGCCTCCTGTCTGATCGTCTGAATACTGGAGGTGCTTCAGACTTTGTTTTAACATTACAGCCCGTGTTGTAATAAATGATACTTTCTCTCCTGAATGGGTCAACCCTGCAGAGATAGATACAGAGAGAGAGAGAGAATCATTTCTTTGAATGGGCAGCACAAAAAACAAGACAGAGTGGGGCAGTGAAGGACATGAGAATGCCAACCCCCCCCCCACCGCCCCCCGCCCAGCGCTAAGCAATGCGGATCAGAGCCGAGCCTCTCGTTCTCCCAGCAAAACAAACTTCAACAATTACCAATCAAGTGACTTAGTGATGAGCAAGCACTATCTGCTGCTAGAGGACAGGGTGAACGAGAGACAGAGAGAGAAGGGAGGGATATGGAGGTGATCCTCTACATCCTCTTGTTGCCTCTGGCCTCAGGCTAAAACCGTAGCTGCAGCAAAACCCTCCATCCACTCCAGCCGTCTGCAGTCAACCCCACCACCTTCCACAGATAAACAGCAGTGATCGAGGTCCAATCAGATGATTAGAATGCGAGCCTTTGCATACCATGTGCATGCACTGTCACGTTGTTGGCAAACAGGACTCAGACACATGAGGACCCTTGATCTTTGAACCCTTAACAGGTCCCCAGAGAAGGGGACTTCCTGACTGCACCACTGGGGTGATATGAGCTGCACACACCTTCTCACAACACAAGTTTGATGACTTTGAATCCAACACTGAACAATAAAGAAAATAATGTGCGAACAGTACTTTAATCAATCATTAGCACATTTTGCGCTTTTTGTGGACTCTTACAGGTACCTGAGTGTTCACCTGGACAATAAACTGGACTGGACTGACACTAACGCCCTATACAAGAAGGGTCAGAGCAGGCTCTACCTTCTTAGGAGACTCAGGTCCTTTGGAGTGCAGGGGGCTCTCCTCAGGTCCTTCTTTGACTGTTGTTGTGGCATGAGCCGTTTTCTATGGTGTGGTCTGCTGGAGCAGCAGCATCTCTACAGCAGACAGGAAGAGACTGGACAGACTGATCAGGAAGGCCAGCTCAGTCCTGGGTTGCCCCTTTGACCCAGTGCAGGTGGTAGGAGAGAGGAGGATGCTAGCGCAGCTATCATCAATAACGGTGAATGAGTCCCACCCCATGCAGGACACACTGACAGCACTGAGCAGCTCCTTCAGTGAGAGGCTGCTTCACCCCAAGACAGCGAAGGAGTGTTATCGCAGGTCCTTCCTTCCTACTGCTGTTAGACTGTACAACCAGCTGTGCTGAGCAAACCACATGCACACACACTCATCCCTGGACTTAATTTTGGTGCAATATGTACAGCATTTCTTTTTCCCTGTACTGTACTGCTCAAACAGCGCACATGGTCACTTTGGTCATTCTGCTTATAGTGTTTATTATTATTTTCTCTAATAGGTAAATTTTTTGGAGTCTTTATATTTTTTGATCTTTTTGATCTCGTATATTCTGAGTGCCTGTACCTTACTGTATCTTCCTCTTTGCTGCTGTAACAGATGTAATTTCCCCATTGTGGGACTAATAAAGGTTTATCTTATGCATCGACTCAGTTGTGACCATAGATTGTTTTCCCTTTGAACATATGTCTGTCTGAAATTGTGAGGTTGACCAAATTGCAAACCATCTAAAACACTGCTGACCAGAGAGTGAATGGGGACCCAGCGAGTTCCAAATGGAAGAAGTTATTGTATTAGCTCTTTAGCACACTTCTGAATATAAACTGCTCTGCTGGAGTATGGATTTCTCAAAAAGGTCAGTGAGACAGGAGTGACTGGTTCCAAGACATCGCTTTTAATTAAGTGTGTTAACTTACTGTCCGGTCAGCGACAGAGGGCAGAGGCGCTATTTCACTATGACTGTTCTGGTGCAAGTGGGTATTAAACCCCTGTAACACTGGTGCGTATGCCATGCTAAAAGGTATTTTTAATGATTTAATGATGCACAACTACACGTTGTCAGTGTTTTCTTGTGATAAACCTGTTCATGATGTTCACCTGCCTTCTACCAAGTGCGTGGAGTAGTTCACAGTGTACAGCATATTGCTCATTTCAAGTGTTTAGTGGGACAGGATTAATGAAAATAAGCTGCATAACACTCCCGAATAAGACATTTATCACAACACGTCATGTTACCCATGTGTCACTCAACTGTCTCTCTCAGTATTCAGGCTAATGACTCTTCCTGCGCTGTTATTACTCATTCTATGAGGGTCAGATCCCAACACTCGGGTCTCATAAACTCAGGTACTTTATTACTGCCTGAGACGCACCTGTACAGTGAGCTGCTGCTTCACGCCTGGAATTTAAAACCTCAATAAATCGCCAATCTCACCTTTAAACAAAGATGGCTTACTGTAAAAATTTTACTTGGTTCTATGACTGACCAAGAGACTACCAAACTCTGCTCTGACACACAATGTTCGGTTTTCAGGAAATGCAACCTCCACCTCCATTTTTTCTTCAAACAGCCCTTGTTGTGAGTTGTGAGGACCGACCAAAATGTACTCACTTTCCCAAAATGTCCTCACTCCCTGAGGTCGATAACTGGTCCTGACTAAGTCAGTACACAGTGAACTTGTGCCTGTAGTGGTGGAGGTCCAGTAAGTCTGGCAGGCGAATCAGAACAGGCCCATATGTTTACAGGCAGAGAATGAGTCTCTGGCATCTGTGACGGCACAACCTCACACCATGGGCCAAACACACACACACACACACATCTACACATGGAGACACACTTTGGTCTTCTGTTTGGTCTCATACCCACTGTGAGACAGCTCATCATGCTAACTGTGACAGCACAATAATTGTGAATATGAGAGCCCAAACAACCTGGAATCAGAGGGACATGAAGGAGGAGGAGAGACGTGTGTCCACCGCTGCTGGACCTTTTCATGTGCCTGGCATGATGTCACAACCTGCATCTGGAACAATCCCACAGACAGACATATGTCCAGTGTCAGACCTGATGTAGTCATCGGTGTGTGCAGCTTCAGCAGCGGTGGACTCCAGGGCCTGATTCAAATCAAACACCTCTACCTGACTGTCGCCCTCTGCTCAGAGGTAATAATAATCACCTGCTCTGTGATCTGCATTCACGATTCACTTCTGGCCATTGGTGGGAACCATAATGCTTTTCAGAATCAATCCATCAATCAATCAATCAGGCTTTGTTTGTATAGCAGTTCTCATACAAACAATGTAACATAAAATGGTTTCCACTAATCCCACAACCCCAAATTCCTGTGTATACATTTACACATGCAAACCAACCCTTCAACACTAATTCCTAATAAGAGCTGTGTGACTGTTGACGGTGCAAGTGAACTGAATAACGAACACAGAATAGAGGCTTTTAACAGTGCAAAGATACAAGCCTGGATAGCTAATTGGGCCATACTGAATAATTTAAAATAATAAATTAGTAACTTGCACGTATATGGGGGGTGGCCCAGACGTCTGATGCTTTTTGCCTATGACAAAAACACAGAGGAGTTCCCAGCAAAAAAAAATCTGGAAAGCTCCCTTGATCATTTTGTATGCTCTTTTAACACAATCCACAGCTGCAGCTCATCGTTCTCCCTCCACTCTCAGGTCACGCAAAGGTTTTTTAAGCGTGTCAGGCCTCATCAGATCACGATGTGAAAATATTACCTGTGCGCCATCATCCAGGTTTTATTTATTATTTATTTATTGCACAACAGAGTGCGGATTCCAGAAGATGTATGTATGAGGTCTGTGTGTCCAGATTTGACCATAAACTCTCACCACCTGCCCTCAGTTATGTGAAACAGTGATGTCACCTCAGTAGAAAAAAAAAAAGGAAATGTGCATCTGTTATGAGTACATTATATGTTCTATGTCTAATATTCTGTGGTTGGACTGTGTTGGACTCTTTCTGTCATCATCCACTCAGCCATCAAAAAGTGGGAAGCATCAGACCTCATAATGGACAAAACCACAACTATAAGATAGGACTTGTCCTTAGATGGAGTTCTGTCTCTACCAGGTCTTAAGTATTTTAATTAACTTGTTAATTCATTTTACTTTTGTTATATAAATATCTGTACATATTTTTGTAACTCAATTTTCCAGACTATTCATGAATGAATCCAATTACATGCACAAACACACTTTTTTGTGTGACCCACGTGTGTGTGTGTGTGTGTGTGTGTGAGTGTGTGTCTTTGTGTGTGTTTTTTAAACCTCCCCCAGTTCTCTAAATCTAAATCACAGTGTTTAGTAAAGGGCCAGTCTCTTGGCCAAGGAGTGAGCATTGTATCGTCTACTTTAGCATACACACACTCACACACACACAAACTTGCACTTCTGTCTTTGTGAGAACACTCATTGACATAATAACCTTAACCTTAACCATCATAACTAAATACCTAACCGCAACCCTATCCCTACCTAAACCTGATTCTAAGCTGAACCCTCAAAAACTCACTTTCCCAAAATGTCCTTATTCCATGAGGTCTATAACTCAAACTGGTCCTCACAAAGATAGAAGTACAAGACCACACACACACAGATAAAGAGCCTGTCCGCTGTTTTCTATTTGATTTGTATTTGAAGAAATATTAGATTTTTTCTCAGCCAGGCTTAAATCCCTCCCCTGGGCCATGAGATAGTGCAAGGAAAGCCGCCGTGGCCAGGCAAATAAGAGCTGAATCACTAAAACACCTCCAGTACTGGCTTTATTCATGAAGAGAGAGAGAGAGAGGGAGAGAGAGAGCGAGAGAGAGAGACTTAGTGTGGAGAGGGGGTCTTCAGGATTTTTGAAGGTCGCCACATGAAACAAAGAAAGTAATTTAAATCCCCCAAGGTTTCTCTCAATGAATATCAATAGAGAACATTATGTTATTTTTGTTCAGCACTTTTACAAAATGAGGAGGAATGGAGTGAGACACAGAGACAGAGAGTATGTGAGCCGAAAAAAAAAAAAGAAAAAAGATCTGTTAGTAGTCCCCTGTGGTCCTATCAACATACAAACTGGGTGAGGGGCGCTGCAGCAGCCCCAGTTTGCTTTAATTGGCCGGTGTTATGTGTCAACCATGTGTCAGCTTAGCAGGCACCATCTAACATGGGACCAGCACATGTCATGAGCATGTCACAGCTAATATTTATAATAGATAACAGGATTAGCCAAGACCTCTATTCTGCTTTCCACTCCATCTCTCTATCCTCTCCTCCCATCAGGCACTGGGAAATCCCTCTGAGGAAATACTTTTTATACTCTGAGAGTTATAGCAGGAATCCCCCATCTATTACAATGCTATGAACACCTAAGATTACACCCACAGATCAAATAAGATAATAAAATATGAATACTATGTGCATATTAAGTCTCTTTGATCTTTTCACATTTCTGTTAGCATCACGTGTAGAGTTTACTATAAGAAGGGCTGGCCTTTTTATACCAAATCTGATGACCTGCAACATCTTTGCATCAAGCTACAGGAGGTTTACAGATGGCAGCCATGATGGAAATATTTAGGCCCACCACACAGGGGTAGGTTCTTGGTTGCACAGACTTCCACAGGTGTTTCCACCTGCTGTTTTGGTTCATTTGTGTGCAGCAGCACAAAGTGCAAAAGAGCTGGGTGAAGAGGAATATAGATCATAGGGTGTGGTGATTACTACATATACTCAGAGCCAATCATATCACTGGTTTCATGGCCCTCAGTCACTGTTAGGTACAGCAACCGTGACGCAACAAATGGAGACACAGATCGAGAAACAGAGGAATTTATCGTTGTTGTCTGTGAGTTTTTAGAGTGATGACGAATAAAATTAAGATAATGCCACTTTTTATGCAAAACATTGCATAAAAATTACCAGATATACAGGCAAAGCTCTTTTCGGATTCAGGCTTTTTATTTTTGTGAGACACAGACTTATACAGTTTAGTAGCCTTGGTACTGTTGTAATATTCTGTATTCTATATACTGCCAATTGGAAAAGATGGTAATGAGTATTATACACTTAGTGACACCTGTGTACTTTTAATTATTCTGTTACTGGTTTTATTGTTGATCAATTTGAAGATCACTCATTAAGAAAAAAATAGCATGAACACTTTGTAAATGAATAGAAAATTATATATGTCCCTGTCTGAACTATGTTTCTGAATGCAAATAAAGCTGCAGGAGTGTGTGTCTAAATATCAGTGTAACACATGCACACACAGGATGTGTTTTTTAACGGATGCAAGGTTTTCATCCCCTGCAGATATTGGACACCGATTGGTGCTTGCTTTTTTTTTTTTTTTTTTTTTTTTGTAATTTTTACATCAGTTAACAAACCACTGAAAACAAAATATGCAGATTTTCTAGGAAGGACTCTTTGTACCCTCTCAGTGACAACTTGTTCACACTTAAAGCCTTCAACACACACATTCACACACCCTCACCGCAAACAAAGTGTAGCCAATGTGAAACTATGCTAATGTTGCTGCAGCATAATTAGCCGGAGGATTCATGAATGAGGATTCATCATGTCCTTTGTGAGGAATGAATCACCGTCGCTACAGAGCAGCAGTGCAAGAAGGCTGAAGTACAAACACAGGGACAGGTATGTGTAGATATTTAAAGTAAAGGTAAAGGGCAAGACTGGAGGAGAATCAAGGAAAAAGGTAGAGAGAAACAACTGCGCTAACTTTTTATGTTTGTTTTGTTGTGGCTAAACCTGAAAAAAAAAGAAAAAACTTGCGTGGGCTGTTTTCATTTTGAAGTCACATGTGCCAAAGAGATTTTTTTTTCTCCTCAAGGCTTTAACACCCTGAGTGAGCAGAAAAATAACAGCCCATGTACATTTTAATAAGTCAGTAAGTGAAAATATGGACACTGGGTGTTTTTAGAGGGTTTTGGATCCCTAGAACTTGTTTCTCCAGCTGCTCTTGCATCTAGTATCACTCTGACCAACTTTCTCCAAGTGACCATTTTAAAGCTACCTTGACAAAACTGAACCCTCACTAATCTAATCCACTTTATAAATCTACCATTTGGTTAAAGGAGCTTGCAGCACTGCAGAGCGTGATGGGAAGAATGGCATCCATCCCATTTATATGAATGAATGAAGGTTGACAAAATATTAGGAACACCTCTCAGCACAGTGCGACAGCTCCTCAGATTACAGCCTCCAAAATGACCATCAAAATAAATCAACATCCTCAGTTAAAATGAAAAGTATGAGCCTCAGGAACGTAGGATTTACTGCAGGGTTGTTGTATCATTCATGCTAGCTATCTTCCTGTTGCAGATGCTTGAGTAAAGTGCTTTAGTTTTAAGAGCCCGTGCATAGCTTTTATACTGCTGTCAATGAACCATTTCCAATCTTCTTTGGATCCTCAGCAACATACACAAGAAGTTTGAGGTCAGATCAGATGAGAATCAAGCCAATCATAGCCAGACAGATTCCTCCATCATTTATAGTTAGATAGACTAACTGAAAATTGTAATGAAATTTGTCACCTTGAAATTTAGAATTTTCTCAGCTTTGTCTTTTTCCCACTGTAGTGCTGCCTCTATGTACACAAATGAAAAAAAAAACATGTAGAGTGTCACGCTAGTACAGGCTCAAACCACACTGCAGTGTGGATTTGTAGTCAGGGGAGGAAAATGGAGCACTGTGTTTGCCTTGATGGTAAAATGTGCTACTGCTGCTGATGAAAAAAAAACCCTCTATTAATCATTGTGTGCAACAAACGCTAAATTAAATTTTCACAGAAAAAAAATCATACAACACAAGTAAAGAAGTTCCCCTTATAGTCTTTAGAACTAATTAGTAAATGTGTGTGTGTGTGTATGAGCCTCTCTCCGCTGCTGCAGTTTTGATTAAATTGAAAGGCGTGCTGGGATAAATGAAGTGAGGAGTTGGTGTGTACAGAACTGACATGTATTAATGACCCTGGCTAGGATGGAGAGACACTGCTAATAACCCTTTCAACACTGCCTAACATTGGGAGGAGGAGATGAACAATGGAGGACGGGGGGTGGGGGGTGGGGGGTGGGGGGGTCTAGAGGGATAGGGGTGTTTGCCTCTGATGATTACAACATGGACGGAGGGAGAGAAGGATGACATGATGAGCTCGCGGCCAATGACTGACTACTTACTATAAAATGTTGGGAGTGAAGCAACTGACCAGTCACACAACAAGAGGAAACATTCCATCCTTAATTCTGAGCTCAGGACCAAACAGGAAGTTGTTAGAAGGTTCAGTACACATCTATGGGTGCTGAGGTTTAACGTTACAGTTGAATTTTGTTCATTTCACATTAAAAGACTCCTTCAGTCTTCAGTACACTCAAAAGTCCCCCCCGTAAGTTTGGACAATTCCTGACTTTGATGACCCGTAGTGGTGGGATGGGTGAGTCTGGTGATTCTATATTTTACTGCCAACAAATCTTGTAAAAAGACCCAAAACACTGACACACAAAGTGCCCCTTACACCTAAATCATTAGATTTTTCCAAAGTTTTAAACACAACTTTTACATATCATCACCTTATTCAGTTACAGTATGGCAAAGATGTTAGCAAACGCAAGAGCAGAACATTGTTGGGCGTTTCTGTGCATCTGATGAATATAAGCTGAATATTCAGTCTCCTTTTAGCTCTGCTTTTGGTGTGTGTAGACGAGCCAGGTGGAGGCAGAGATGGGGAACTATGCAAAATTGAGCGGGTCACCACAACATGCAGTGCATGCTTACACGAAGCACACACACACACACACACCCCTCTCTGGTGACTATAATCCATCCAAGGCCTTTCAGCCTTTGGATGTTTAATGTAAACACTGTGATAACACAATCAGTCCCAGTCCTCTCCATCCACCTCTAAGTCTCTCTCCTCCTGCTCCCTCCTCTCCTCTGCTCCTGGGCCAGATAATGAAATACATAAATGCAACATTGGACTTTTTACAGCCGTGGCCTGTTTTCCTCCCCTCTCACATTTTTGCCTTTGATGTCAACATGCGTGTGTTGCTCGAAAACAAAATGCACAACAGCCAGTGAATAATGGAGCCACACATGGCACAGCCACCGTCTAATCTCAGCAGGCCTGCAGCCCAGTGCTTCAAAGCTTCACCAGCCTGCAAAGTTACGGCAACAATGTCGTAATTAGTACACACTTATCATACATACCACAGCAACAATGGCTTTATGATGTTAAAGCAACGCAACTGCAACAGCAGCATTATGGTGCTACAAAAATATATCACAGCAACATCAGCATAAATGATACAACAGCAACAATATCACAGTGTTGATACAACACAATGGCATCAACAGGAATATAATACACACTGCCAGGGCACAATTTTCATTATGAAAATACAACAATAATCTACTATTGAGAACAGATGTTGGCAAAATTTAGCTTGTCAGGAAAACATGAGAGCTTGGTGGGATGTTTTGTGAAGAAGGGACATCAGTCCGCTGAAAATAACTCCCCTTTTAGCTCTGGTTTGGTCTCCACCAGCTCCACAGAAAAAAATATCTGACTTGTACGTGGGTAGATGGGTTGAGCAAAGCCTTTTCACTGAAAACAGCTTTGACAGAAAAACTGAAAATCTGACAGGTGCTCCAAGCTCGTCTTAGAGGAGTTGTAGACTTCATTTAAATGCCTCCTTTCTGCATAATACATGAAATCCGAAAAAAACAGTTTGTCCCCTTAAGAAAAGCAACATCAGTTTAATTTCTGTTGATGCTGAATTTGATTGCACTGTTATAACCTGAGAGGCGCTCACACAGAACACTGTTACTTTGTCCACCTTGTGTGGGAACACAATCTTGACATTTATCTTCTTCACCACGGGTAACAATGAGGAGGCCCACAATATGAAATATGTATAAGAAACACCAAGATGTATTCTAGTTAAATCGAGTCTCATTTTCTCTTCTCTGGGAAAGCCATGCTGTCAAGATGTCAAGGTCCTGCCTATGTAGAGAATGAAAATCCCAGCCGTGTACAGCCGTGATCTGTCCACCGAGATGTTTCCACCTCTTATGCTAAAAGACCAATTCGTGGTCATTAAAGCTACATGGCTGTGTGGATCTGTTTGACATAAATTTCCTCATCTGCCTGTGTCCACAAATGTCTGTGCATATCCATTTGCAGAAATACATACGCCACGCAAAATGTGTACCTGTGTGCTAGTAAAGCAAACTGGACACTTGTTACATTATATGTGTGTGTGTACTCCCATTCTCGATCTTTCTGGAAGCAGTACAGGTCAGGACAGGTGAATTATTTATTTTTCTCTTTCTTTTTCCTTCTTCTTTGCTTTCTCCTGCTTCAGATCACCCCAAGACCCATGGGAGGTTGCTGGAGTGTTGCAGGTCACATCCCCTCTAGAGCATTCCCCAACCCTACAGGAGTGGGGCAGTTCATTTGGGTGTGAGGAGCAACTTTACTTGAAGTGGGATCAGCTATCAGGCCCTCTGTGTCCTATACTAATCAATCCCTCTAAAGCTTCTTCAGCCACTAGGACTCCTTGTTCATTTTTATTATTCTTATTATTAACAATAATAATATTAGGAGATGTGTAGTATTCATTATTAATATTATACTATTAATAATCTTATTGAGGAGTGAGCTGGAAATATAACCAAAAACCAAAACAGAACTGTACAAGGAAAGCAGTGTGTTTAAATGGCTTTACAGCGACTCTCCAGGAGCCTTCTGGTGTCTCGGCTGTAGATTTGTCCACAGCACAAATTAAAGCGCTGCAGTACAGCAGGAACTCCCATTAGGATGAGAGTGCAGCAGTATGTACACATCACTTGTTATGGACAGAGTGCATGAATGCCACGAGGATGGGCACAGTGAGCATGCAGAGAGTTTTAATGTTTACCATCCTTATTTTGTGAATGGGAGTGTTTCAGTAAGCTCCACATATTATTCTGTCAAATACACAACTACACACTGCAGCTTTAAAACTGGCCACAGATAGTGAGTTTATTATTTATAGGAAGTTTATCAGGCCTACAGCTGGATTGTATCCATCAAACTAAAGCAGCATGTACAGGTGGAACACAGAAGAACACAGTGATAGCAGGGGGAAGAGCCACGTCGCTTCAAAGCAATCATCATGCTTATCATGGAATCAGTGATAATCCCCTCATATTGAAACAAGCAAATGAGCAAGACGGCTGTGAGTAGGATCTTCCATTAGGCTAATCACGCGCAGTGCCACTCTTCCAGATGTTATTTCATTACAACACGCCATGCGCACTGTGCTACGCCTTTGTTTGCATAAACACCGCAGAGGGATATCTGATTGACAGAGTTGAAACAATAAGAGGCAGCTATGTTTGAGCGCAGCTGTTTGTTCAGAGGAATGCAAGCTAACCGCCTCTGCTAGTATCTCTTGTCTCTCTTTGAATCTTTGAGTCTCATATAACTCCAACCTCTTCCTCTCCTTCTTTATCTTGCTGTCTCCTACAGGACACTGGGCTTAAACAGAGGGACAGAAATCGGTCTTCTTCTAATGGCAACATTTTCATCCTGACTTATCAGTGAGCTTGTGAATGTGATTTTTGGACTGATAATGATGGGGGTTTGAGGTGAGCACCAATGCACTGTACCACTCAAATAACAATACTGTTGACAGGGTATTGTGTTGGTTCTTATTTCAGAGTTTGGGAGGGAGGATGACGTCTCATATTAAACTCAAACAGTTAATTTAAGTCTTTGAACAAATGACAAATGGTACTGATTTTACTACAAGACAATCATCTAATGGTGATAACATTCACACAGACTTGCTCCAATGTTGTGTTGTCTGTCTTTCACAGTCACATGTGAGGATGAACTTTACTGTGTTACACTGGATATAGTGTGAATTATTCACCCCCCCCCCCCCCCCACTTTGCTCCCGTTAAATTGCTCGGGCAGTGCAGACAGAATAATGTACGGCTTTCATAAGAAGGCCCTCACAAGCCCATGCAAATACGTGTGAAATTGCAATATAATAATTTATGTAAATTACATTGTGCTGAGGAGAAGATTCATTATTTTGCTGGCTGTGAGTGTGAAAGGTTGAAAAACACAAGACCAAAAGAAACAGAGAGAGAGAGATGAGGGTTACAAAACACAGGAAGGTATAGTAAAAAAAAAAAAAAAAAAAAAAGTAGCATTTCATTCAGCAGGAGTGAAAAAGTGAGAAGAAGAAAAAAAAAAAGCTTTGATTCTGTTGAGTACAAATACTGGGCCACCTGACTTTCTCCTTTGTTCTTATTCTGACTGCCACAGGCATTTGTCACTTCAGTGTGAACAAAGGTCATTTTGGGTGACTTGCATTTGCTGAAATGACTGATGATCTTGCTTTTCTTTGGAAAACAGACTCTGTATAATAGCAGGTGCTATTAAGCTGCATTGCAGTATAGTATATCAGTACTGGAACAGTTATGAAGTCCATGAAGTATGAAATCAAAAATATTTGCTCACTTATGCACTCATTTTATATTTTCTTCTTCAAATTAGAGATTATAGAATATATGCCCCTAAATTTGTGAACTGTGCCTTTAGACTGCCTATGGTAAGTTACTATAGTTATAGTAGGACAAGTTACAAGTTACCACGGAAGCAGTTTTACTTGCAATTGCTATTGCTATCAGTAGAGATTTTAAACCTCAGTACAGTATGTTCCACTGAAAAACAAAGGAGGAAAAGAAAAGAGTTCCAGACTATAAGAATGAGTCCTGTAGGTGTGTGTGATGGCCCAGACTCCCGATGACTGAGCGACAGCTGAATGCTGACACCTGATAGGGAGGAAGGAGAGAAGAAGCGGAGGAGGTGCAGATAAAAGTCTGGCCAGATGTCAGCACCTCCTTTCAGCCTATCAGAAAGTCCTCCTCTCAAATCCCGTCCTGCTCCGCTCACTGCGCTGATGAGAGCACGATGGATTGCATTCATGTTCCTGTGTCTGTGGCTCACTTTAAATGGCTCCTCTCTTTCCCAGACAAATTACCGTTCAACAAGACAGATTACTACAGTAGCCCTTCTCAAGTTTTCTTTAAAGCGCCCTCAATAAAGAGCTGGGACACTTCTGTCAGATGGTAAGGATTAATTCTGACGTTGATATGCTTCTGTTTAAAATGAGAAAAAGTACTGTGTTTGTTACTGGTGTTTCTCCTGCCTTCAGGTAGCATACTCCACTCATCTTTGACCTTTGCTGCCTTGCCATACAACAGAGCGCCTCTTATTTTAGTTTGAGAGCTGTCCTGTTAAACCAAGACTAAGATTCTACAGCCAGACTGGCACAGCTCTGCTAAATACCGTTCACTATGTTCACCATCCTTGTTTAGTGTATTAGCATGTGTTAACATGCATGCAAGTCAGCAGTGAACACAATGACCCTGACATGCAGCAGGGAACTACAACACTCAAGGAACACTGGGGTAAGAAGAAGCCTCCAACTACCCAGTTCATGATCCTGCTGCTTTCACATCTAATGACAAACTGGATTTACCAACTATAACATGTTTTGTTCCTGACTGCAATGCCAGAGTATTCTGAATATGCCAAAGCTCCGATTTGTGGATCACTGGAAAAAAAAAAAAAAAAAAAAAAAAAAAGAAACAACATTTTGGATTTTTGGAAATGTACGCACTAATTATGGCTACCAAGTCCTTAAAATGCATTTGGTTCACAGGGAAATATGGAGATCATCTGTTAGAGGCAGTCATTTCTTATTAAATATGGAAAGCAGGGAAAACAGACCTCAGCACACACTCTCTCCATCTCTCCCTCACACACACACACACACACATCCACCTACTGGCAAAGGGTATGCTTTCCACATAATGTATAACACAGCACACACACACAAATTGACACAGACACGCACTAGTGCTGGTATGTTCCAGTGTCTTTTTCCCTCAGTATACAAAGGGTGTGGACCTCTGAATGTATTCTGAGTTTTCCAGTGTTGGCTACTGTGCATCTTTCAGGCTACAACAGTGCAGGACAGAGTACTGAGTGGAGGTAACACAATCATGACAGTAGCAGAAATCAGCAGTGAGCACACACACAGCTACAGTAAACCTCCAGGAGAAAAACAAGATTCACTCAGTCACCACCTGCACTGCTTAAAGCGAAACTTTGTCACACAGTAGCTTACTCAAGTGAGTTTTCCCCACACTACTTTAGGCGGTAACGATTTCATTTAAAAGCTTGACAGTTCGTTTGGTAACATAAAAGGCGAGTGGGCGGGAGAAAGCGAGAGCTTTAGTCAGTGTGGGACTTTAGAGTGAGAGCATATGGCTATTTCCTGGAGGCGGCAACGCACCAATGTAAACTCCATTTGTATCGAACTCATCAAAATACCAGTAGAGATGATTAGGTCGTTATTTTGGTCCAGCACCAACAGACACATACACACACAGTCAGCTGCATATGAGCCTCCGCTCCTCTGTGGTGTCTTCACCAACACACTTTCCCACTCATTAGGTTATGCTAAGCAGCGTGGCCCTCTTCATTATTGTAATATCAACACACACTGCAGCTGAGGTTATTGCCCCACACGAGCTAAAGAAGCAACCATGAGCAGAACTAAGAACACACAGAATTTGTTATTAGTTGAAAGATTAGTAACAGAATTACACACCTGCCTGTGTAGAGAGTTACAAATCAGTCACACCTTCCTGATAAACATAACTGCTGCGTTTCCTTTTTCCAGTCCTGCTGTTTGACTTGTTTGTCAAGAGCAGGAGCTGGATGGAAGATGGAAACAGTTTAGCCTGATACGGGGCTGCTATAAGGGCCACAGTAATTATAGGGGCCATATTCAACACAGCCTCAGAAAAAGTTTGAAAATTGGAAAAATGCACAAGATTTTTGATTTACTTCACAACAACCTCATGCAAATAATGCAGTCTACTGCGTTTATTTAGAACTATTTTACTAACAGGTACTGTCTCTGTATCCCAAACCTGATTTACCTGATTTATTTAGTCCTCGACTGTTATCCAAAAACTATTAAAAAGCACATCAGTGAGCCACGCTTCTGCACTAGGTGACATGTTCCCTCATTATAAAGAACATGACCACTGTAGTTTATTCTGAAACACCTCCACAGACTAATCACTCCCTTCCAGAGACTGTGAAAGTGATTGCCCATATCTGTGAAGCTGTAATGAAAGAACGTGTCAACGGGTGCAACAGTGTGGCTCACTGATGTGTTTTAAAAATCCAACCTGTTTATTTGAGGGTAACAGCTGTAACAGCTATAAAGTATATCACTGCAATGTTATGTAATTATAAATTCTCTCCATTTATTACAATTTCATTAGTTTGTAGCCAAAGACAAAGAAGAATGAAGCCAATTAATCTGAAAAACAGAAATGTATCACTGAACTATAATCAAAGGTTCCTATGAAAGAACCAGCTGCAGCAAAAGTCAGTCCTCCCTTCATTAGTGAGATTCCAGTGTTTTATTTTGTCAATATTTTTTTATGTTTGCCTTTATTTTTGATGGCAGATCTGATCTTCCTGTTCATGGAGGATACCAGTCTAACACTAATCTGTGGAGAGATGTTCTGGTTCTTCTTCTTCTCTTTTTCTTTACCTACCATTTATTTTAAAATGCTCCAACACGTCACCTTCAGACAGTGTCCTTCACTTCCTAGTACAATTATTGTTGGATGGTGCAATTTTGAATCATTTTACATTTTAGAGACATTGCCATTATTGTAATAATGGCAGGGTCGCCATGAAGACAGCTTGTTGTCATCTGATTTTCTCTGACTAAACCTATGCATTATTTTGAATATTTTGAGTAATTGACTATTTTATCTCCAAAGTCCACAGGCTAACAGGCTAACAGGCTAACAACCTAACATCTACTCAGCTGGCTGTGACTTGGGTACATGAAGGAATGAGGCAAGTCCCTAAACTTCTCTAAGGCATTTGTCTGCGTACAAGCTGCCTCAGCATGGACAGGGAGCGTCGAGGACAGCAAGAGTGTATCTGAGCTAGCATCAGCATCAGCTGAGTAAAACTGAATAAACGGGTCTGAATGGGTTTGTAGTACTGAACAGCTACACTAACTCCCAAAGGGAAAAACTTGATCCAGTCAGTCACCACTTGTACTGTTTAAAGGAAATGTAACGTTGTCACAAAGCACAGAAAACGAACTGACTGACTAACTAACACTATTAAACGTATATGATCAAATTCACAAAAACACCAGCGGAAAAGAGTAGTTTGTTCATCTTGGGCGAGAGCTATCACACAGAGAGACTAAAGCCTGGGCTCCAGTTTCACTGGAACACTATAAGAACCAGGATTTAAATTAAGATTTGTTGGACTAAAAAGGTAAGTCAGTGCTATTCTGCTTAAAACAAGAGAAGGTATAAGCTGGGTTTAAGTGGCTTTACTCTCCAGCAGGACCTTGCGGATGACCTCCCATTTATACTGCCATTCCTACGTATTAACCTAAAAGAGTTCAACTCCTGTGAAAGTTACAGTGAATTTGAAAGTGATTTTCCTGACTGTGCTAAACAGTGTAGCCTGCAGGCCTGCGGAGGTGAGGTGAGAGGAGGAGTGTTTATGAGTTCCCCTCTCTCCATCTTTCTCCATCTCCCTCTGGAGGACGGGATAAAGCTTTAGGCCTCTGATCTCCTCATCACCAATGCCCAGTGGTTCACTTTATCCCTCTATCTCTATCTTTTCTCCCTTCTTTCGCTCTCTATCCCTCCTCCATTCCCCCACTCCCATTCCCATGACTTCTAATTAGAAATGTTAAACAAAAAAAAAAAAAAGCACAAATAAAGCCAAATAGGATGGAGATTCAGTTTCCTGAGTGGCATGCTGAGATTTGGGCAGGGTCAGGATGACTTAGGTGAGTTTGCTTTGTGGGAAGGAAAAGAAGAGTGAGAGGAAGAGAGAGAGGGAGGAAAGATGTTACAGAGGAGAGCTCTCACAGTGAATACATCGCGTACGAACAGTCTAACTGACCATGTAATGCCTGTTAGATAGCATAACACCATATGGGCAACATGCACTATATGCATTTGTCAAACGTATGTGTCTTGTGTTGACTGACATACTTTGTGTACCCGGTGATTTGGGGGTGTCCAAGTTGCTCCCGATGGTCAGATCAGCACCATCTATGTGTGAGTGTCTATGAATGAGAAGCAATTATAAAGTGCTTTGTTTGTTAAGGTAGAAAAGCGTTACATAAGTGCAGCCCATTACTATTTAATACCACCCATAGAGTTTCTGTTTGTCCCTTTCAGCTTTAAACATAACAAAGCCAGGTCCATAAAGATAAAAGAAAAAGAAAACGGTTTTCAGTGTTATGTGTGGAACTTGCCTGGCCTCAGAGCCCTGACCTCAACCCCATCCAACACCAGAACACTGAATGTGAGCCAGGCCTCACCAGCCAACATCGGTGTTGGATCTCATTTATGTTTGTGAGGCAGAATGGGAGCAGAGCCCCTGCAGCCAGGTTATAACATCTGCTGCAAATTCTAAAACCAGAAGAGTGGAGGCTGTTACAGCAGCTGATGTTCAGCCATCACATATGGATGTAAAGTTACCCTTGGTGTTACCCTAACATACTTTCCTTGGGTATCCACACAAGTCCAACCTCTAAACGTGAGAGCACACTGAATCCCTACAGCTTTAGGACGACGTTTGCAACCTTGCATAAAAGCCCCTGTCTATAAAACATGAGAACACTGCGGAGGCAAATTTTCAAAGCACTCTGTAGCCTCTTCGCTGTCTTGATGCCAACTGACATTTAAAATGTGCTTGTGCCGCGAAAGTAACGACACACAACACCTTGCTTCTCCTGGAAGGGTTAAATGTTTGTGAAAGTATCCTGCAGCGTCAACACTGGCACCACTGGCTTAGCCTCATTAGCATAAAGCAATGTAGCCGCAGAGAATCTGTAGGCAGGGAGGGTGGGAGCGTAATGAAGGAGGGAGAGTGAGAGGACAGAAAGAGAAAGATAGATGGAGGTATGGAGATGAGGTGGAACAGAGAGAGCTTGGCATTCGGGCAAAAGGCGAAGGATGAGGTAAATGAAACAAACACACACACACACAGGTTACTATATTGTCCGATGTGTAATCTGGAGGTAACATTTCATTCATTGTATTGATGCATGCATTGCTGTATAAACTGTAAGCTGCAATTTAAACAGACTCCTGCTGCAATAATCAGTATAAAAGCTTAGAATCAAACTACTGTCAAGCCCAAAATTGGCATAAATCAGTCCAACTCCCCGATATGCAACACTGCTCCACATGCACTAATAACCAGGGATTTTAAAGGGATTGACAGCATAATAGAAATTGCTGTGGCCACAGGTTGCTGACCTTTTGCCACATAGGTCTGAAGGGAATATTATTTTTTTCTACCAGTACAAGAGGTTAGACACTCATTTAATCTCAGCACGTACTCAGTTTGATTTCACATACACATCTTTTATGTCTGCGACTGGCAGGAAATTCACATCCTGTCATCTTCGTCCTCCTCTTTTAGCGCTCCCCGTCCGCCTTTTCTTCTCCGTCTCTTTATGTCTCCCTGCCTTCCCCTCCCTAAGCCTCTCATGACTCTTCCCACACAAATATTTTCTCTCTGTCACTCGTGGCATTAAAGCCATCACAATCTGAGCTGTGATAAATGAGGGAGTAACAAAAAAAAAAAAAAAAAAAACAAAGTCTCTTCTTTGATTTACCATCATCGCAACGTCTCAGCAATTGGACAATATGAACCAAAGCTAAAGAAGACACCACACTGCTTTTGTGAGCTTGCTCCCACTGCAGTGATGGAGGAGTTGAATAAGAGCTAAAGGTTAATTCAGGCACAGATGAACTTTTCATAAACTTCACAGATGTGCTGTAAAGGATATTTGTTATGGCATTAATGGTATATGCTTGGATTAGTAGTCCTTCCAAGGAAGGAAGCCAGATGATGCTGTATGAAGGGCAAAAAAATCTGCATAGGGTGGAGGTCGGGGTGGAAGGATGAGTCAACAACGCCCAGGACTGACACGGGAGGCTGATGTCTCTCTCTCTCTCTCTCTCTCTATCTACCTATCTATCTATCATCACACACACACTGTAAGACATTATGTGCAGTCTGGACTGGTCTCAGAGCATCTCACACTCTAAGCTCTAATATCCAGACTCTTTTTTCCACATGTTCCAATTTCTCTACCTTTATTATTTTTAAGTCAAGAGAAGTGAAAGCATTCAGATTTGATAAACTGTTACTGAATCCTCAACCCAATATTAGTACATGCAGCCAGGACTGTGCAAACTGTGCAGTTCTTCATCTGTCTGTTCCTACATAAAATCAAATCAAATCAAATATTTACCAATTTTAACATCGGGTTCTTGGAATGAATCCCCACTGTTTACCTAGTGTGAGTAAACACAGCTTCATAAACTAGCTTACCAACATTTAATTATACCAGTCAGAGATACAGAGAGCAGGCATGTATTTAAAAAAAGACACGGTCAGATCCGACCTGTGGCGAACCCATCACAGAGAGAGCGGGAATTGTTCCGTTTATCAATTCTTTGATCATTTGTTTCTTTGCTTCCTGGGGACAGAGAGACAGATAGTTTCCAGCAGGAGTGACGTGTTGACCTTGTCTGAGTGATGACTCTGACCAAGGGAGATGTATACACACACACACACACCCACACACTAATTACAAAGTCCCTCACCACTGACTAAAAAAAGAGGAGCTTTACTGTTTTACCACATTTATTTTTATTTACTGTCAAATCAGGAAGAAACGGTGTGTGATTCTAATTAAGAGGAAACTCTGTTTAACATGCGTTACTGCTGTTTATTATTTGTGTGTGCGTGTTTTACACACTGACAGAGGGAGAGAAGTGTGTGTGCTTTGTGTGTCATCCCAGTGGCCTAATTGCACTGTGACCACACACTCAGTAGAGCAGAGTTCTCCCCTCGTGGCTCTAGATTTACACACTTGACAAAAAGTCAGCAACACTTGCCGCAGATTTCCAAACACTGACTAAAACCAAAGTCAAACAGCTGATCCTAAGTTTCCTAAATTCATCTCCTCACACATGGCCGAAAAAATCTCAAGTCAAGCGCAGGAAGCGTCCCCGCTGTCAGAGATGCCCGTTCCCACTCTGCACCATATGATAACCATTGTGGTGACATGTTGGAAGTTTTAACTCTCCAGTTTTTTTTTCCATGTCCTTGTGGAGTTTTTGCTGAACTCAACAAAGTCCTCCGATTCCCCGTAGCTGGAGATCTCCCCATGCTCAATCTGTCTGCCTCTTTGAATCGAAGAGAGTGCTGTCTGCTCCACCTGTTTCCGTAGCGTTAATAGATGTATGCAACTGACAGACAGGTCTGATTGAGGACCCCTGGACTGAAAAAATAAACTGATATATAGCTGCAACAGTGCTGCTCATTAAAGAATCTGAGGGCTTATTTATTGGACTTGTTGAGTAGCTGGTAAAGGGAGCTGGAGAATTCATGGGCAGATACACTGATCTGCTCTGTGTGGATATAGAATTTTGATTTCACATATATTTTATACATATTGTTATATAATATTATGTAATGAGTCCAGAGTCCACATTTGGCTAAATGTCCATTAACAGAGTATTAGCTGATCAAAGAGCCCTCAAATTAAATCTTCCATCAAATAAAATATTTCATTTCATCAAGCAAATGTTAAAGTATGTCAGTGTTATCAAATCATTTTTTACAAATTCAAATTAATTCTTCGTTTTATCATTTTTGCTTGATCAGCTCAACCTTTTTTAATTTCTAAACAAGACTAATTTAATAACTGAAATCACTGCTATCACCATCAGGCCAAACAGCACTTAAGTGTACTGAGCATATGCTCAGCCTGTGTACAGTCCTACTGGCTGGATGGTCCTAAAGAACATCAAGTACAGACTTGATGGTTGGGTGGAACAGTTTGACTGACATGGTGATATTGCTGCTGCACTCAACAACACTGAAAGAGAAATGGAACAGTAAACTGATGTTAAATTGATTATTAAAATTATTTAATGTTAGTTACTTTTAATATTTCAGCATTAAACTTAGTTGTATTGTGTTTGATACCATAAGTTCTCACGGTGCTGCCGCAAATGTAACTGACCCGTCACCCCGAGACGCTGAAATCTGCCCGTGTACAGGAAGGATCTCACAGCGCAGCGCTTCACCTTTATGTGGACGTGCAGGTAAGTGAACCTGCACCTGTCAGTGATGATGCAAAGTGATGATGATCCGTAACTATGAGAAACACAAGGGGTGTCTGTATAAAGTCTTTGGTGCAGCTTGTGTGTGTGTGTGTGTGTGTGTGTGTGTGTTCACTACACCTCTAACTAGGTAAGAGTGTCTTTTACTGCCGTGACATTTAACCAAACCAGCTAAGAACTGTTGCTTGTTGGAGTTTTGCACTATGTTGCATCAGGTCTCTCTCTCTCTCTCTCACAACCACACACACACACACACACACACGCCATATGCTCTGCTCACAACTAGGATGACTTCTTGTCTGGGTGTCTTATCACTTTTTGTCTTAACCTGTTTGTGATTGATTGTCTCTGCCTCTCAGGTTATCTGTCTGTCCGTCTGTCACTGTTGCTTTATCTGCCTCATGCTGCAACCACAGCACAGCACATTGTTGAGTTACACAATCCACCAGTAAATCAGGAACACGAGTACAAATAATCAAAGTGGTATTGTTTCTGAACTCTTCTTCATCACAATGCAGTTCTCTAAATGTCTTTTCTAGCTGAATGCCTGTAATGCTCTGACAGAGCCACCAACCTCCCACCCGGCAGAACCCCCCCCCCCTTCCCACCCCTACTTCAAACTCATGTCATCTGAACCACAAAAGAGCAGCACTACCTAATGTATGCAGTATATATTCACTGCCACGCTCCGATGGGCACTTGCCGTGGGAGCGTTTACTCGTAAGATAGCTGCTGTAAAATAATACAGCCTCATCTCACAGAAACAATACACACAGGCACACACGCGCACACACACAAATGCCGGCATGAATTCCATTAGAGTGATTTACAGTTGATCTTTAGCGGTACAGAGCTGGAGGGAAGCCTTTTACTTTCTCATTTGGAGAAGCGAGCAGGCCTCCTCTGTCTGTGGATAGATAGGAAGATGGATAGTGTGGTAGGCCAGGAACACCAAAGAACATCCTCCAAATACACAAACAGCAAGGGACAATCAGTGACAGCACACACACAAATACACACACCAAAACAGAAAGAGAGGAAGATGGGTAGAGAAACAAATATAGAGAGAAAGGGAGAAACCGACTGAGAGAGCCAGGGAGAGAGTTCTCTGTGGACTCGACTGTGCAGTGGCTCTTTCAGGCTGCCTGGAAGATTCATTAGGTACATTTAACACTTTCTGATTTTATTTTTACTCCTCTACGGAAAGATTTCTCTTTGATGAAGGACAATGACAGACAACACGGTCCCCAAGTTGCTGCGTCAGCCAACAAAGCCTTAACCATGTCCCGTATGTAAAAGATCATTTCCAAAAATCTTGGCGAAACACCACTGAAAAAGTAATATCAAAAAGGAAAAGACAAAAGTAATGCACTTTCTTACACTGTTAAAAAAAACAACAAGACATATAAGTTGTCCGAGCTGAAATATCGACCAAATACAGGCCATGAATTAAACAAGCAAGGATGACCTCAGTATTTCTAAGATCTACAGCTCTATGCAGCTTGTATGTTTGTGGATAAGTAACAAGAAATTATGGGACAGAGATGTCAGACTCTGTATGTCTGAGTTAATTTATTAAAAGTGTCTCAGTTACAGAGCTCCTCTAGAAAGAACTGCCAAGTTTAATCTTTACAATGCAAAATATCTGCCTCAGGATCTACCTCCCTATTCTTCAAATTAACACTTGGTTTATGATATGTGTTATACGTATGTTTCTGTTTTACAAAATGTAACCATCATTTTTGAAAATGTTCTCTCTGCAAGAACATTGTCCAAATTGTCTTCTATCATCAGGCTCTCCTCTCCTCTGCCTTAATAAAATATGATATTGGGATTTCTGTGATTCAGACATTTAACCTCTCATTTTCATTATCCATGTTAATATGTGAAGTTGCTGGATAGAGCTTTAAATGTGTTCTTTAGCTGCCTTTACAACCATTTGAAGGCCTTGGGTCTGAATGACACGTTTAAAAATGTCAGGTACTTGCAGCAACTGCAGCAAGGTGACTAACAGAAAATAAATCCTACACACAAAATAAACTTAAAGAGAGTAAAATCACGACAAAACTGGAATAAATAAAATAGGTGGTCTTGAGCTGCTTCTTGAAGACATCCAAAGATGCCAAAACCCAAGAGGTACAGGGTTTAGGAACCACAACCTCAAAAGCACAGACTCCTTTAGTTTTAAGTTAAGGAGCAAGAAACAACCAACAAACCCTCAGCACACAACCTTAGAGAACTGCTGGTGATGTGAAGGCTGAAGATGATATCCGCATGTGTCTGACCTCCACCACCACCATCACTGGTCAAGTTTGCTGACTTGGAAATGGAAAATTTTTGGAATGTTTTGGCAATGACACTTTGAGCTAAGAAGCATCTTCAGTAAAAACGGGACCCAATGAAGACAGGAGATAGGACATGATCCCCCAATGACAAAATAATGTAAATGAGCTGATCAGTAAGAAGCAAATTCACATATCTGTAGAAGTTACTGATTATAATCTTAAAAGGGGTCAGATGGGCAAAGAGCTTAGCCTGCATTGAAGGATAAAGGACGGCCTTAGGTGAAGGTTAGAGGGCTGTTGGAGGCAGAAGAGATGTTAGACTGCGGCAAAGGTTAGAGGACGGTTGGAGGCTGGAGGACAGAGATTTATTTATTTATGCATTTATGGTTGGCAATGAAGGCTAAAGGGCTGTTGGATGCCACAGGTGATCAAAAAAATATGGTGCATGAAAGAGCTAGCAGAACAGAAGAGGAAGACATTAAATCGAAGGTAAAAAGGGGTCACTTCAATCAATGTTCAGATCAAACATCAGAAAAGGGAAAAATTTGATCTCTAACTAAAGTTCACACAGTATGGAGCCAAAAAAAAACCGAAAACCATCCACTGAAGCAGCAGCTCTGAGAATGAGAGAAAATTCAGGTATCAGGATCGGATTGGAAGTGAAAAAATGTGGATCGGTGCATCCCTAACCTTAAGGTGGATGGACTACAACAGCAGAGAGCACATCAGGTTCCAGTCCTGTCAGCCAAGAACAGAGATGAATTCAGTAGAACACCTTTGGGATGTGGTAGAACAGGAGATTGGCAGCTTGAATCATGTGATGAATCATGTCAAAATGGATCAGAACCTCAGACGAAGGTGTCCAACATCTTGTGGAATCAATGACAAGAAGAACTGAGGCTGTTTGAGAACAAAGGGGGGGGGGCTACCCAGTATTAGTGTGGTGTTCCCCCTAAAGTGCCTGATGATTGTATGTACATCTGATGCCCACAGCAATCAGCCTGAAGGGGAAGCCAGAGTTGGAGCAGGATCTTTTTCAGTGATCTCTGCTTCATCCACGAAATCGCTGCCAGAATCAAAAATGGCTTAAATGGCATAGGAGAGCACAGAGAGAACACAAGCACCACAGAAATGCAATGATATTTAAAGAACAGCAACCAGGGGCTAACTGTCTTGGGTAACAGAGGCAGAAGGATCATCGGTCCAGTATGCTAATCTTGAAATTGCGAAGGGAGGGATTTTGACAGCATGGGAAAACGGAAGTAACGGAGAAAACTAGAACAGTGTGAAACAGCAATCATTCACCCATAGAGGAATAAAAACATTCTGTGAGGAAAGAGATCGTCAGATTTTTTCATTGAACTTTCCCCAAAGCTTGATTACAGTGATTGGTGATACCTTTAAAATGACTTTGACAGGAGTCAAAAGCTGCACTGAAGGAGTCCTCGAATTTGGTTTATTTTGTAAATGGTTAACCTGAGGAATTGGATATTTGTTACACTATTGATAATGTTAATTTGGACCATGCATGGTTTTAAGGTCCTGTGCAGAACCAGTAGGGTGCTATGGGGCTATGGTCTTTAAAAAACAAAAGTTTTTCACTTGAAGAACTGTTTTCTGGTGGTGCATAGAAGCCTTACTGTGAACAGTGCAGCAGAAAGAGAGACGCAGAGATGCAGCCAACCTGCTCACTGCTTATCACAGATGGGTTTCCGACAAGGGGAAGTGTCTGCAGGAAGATAGCAGATACAATCTGAATTTCCATGACTATGACAGCTGGAGGGGCTTATCATATAGCCAACACACACTGCAAGAACTGCACTCTCACACGTCATTATTAACTCTATGTACTAGAGAATGCCACACATATGCTGAAATATCGCATCATATTCCAAGATCTCAGTGTTTTACAGGTCATTACAGACACTATCGTCTCTTTTACAACTATACTTTGGTACATTTGGTTTAGAGTAAGAAGAAAATGGAACAATGCTTCTTTTTGGTTGTGTGTTCACAATGTTGTTTTACAAAGAGTGAAGTCACATGGACTGACAGCTAACACATTCATCAAACTGTGAGTGCAAGTGTGTCTGTGTGTGTGTGTGTGTAACAGAGAAGAGAGAACAAGAAAGAAAGTAATAGTGTTGAAAGAATGAATAAGAGACATCTAAAGTACACACCTGAACCCCCACCCACCATTTCCCTTTGATACACACACACAAAAACACTATGAAACAAGTTTCCCACCCCCGACCCCATAATTCTTTTTTTTAATTATTATCAATGCTGGGGAAGAAACAAAAAAGAAAAGACTTATAAAAAAGAGTTATAAATTGTCAGCACGACAGAGTCAGCAACTTATTGTTTGTTTATTTTCCCATATAAATCATATTCATTCAACTGAACAACTCCTCTGGTCATCCATGCCTTCCCTACAGTGGGAGGGGGGGGCTGATCTTAAGAACCATTGTCTCGACTTAACATCAACTCACACCTCACCCCTACCGAGACCTCAGAAATGATGTTTTGCCTCATTAGGACCAGGTTACGGTCCCGACGAGGACTGCCGGTCCCGACAAGGTCGGTGTTTATACTGGACAAGTTCCCAAAGAGGTAACAAACACACACACACACACGCACACACACCCTCACACACATGCACCAGCTCAGCCCCCAGCCCACCACCAACACCTCAAATTAATAGGGTTTGGTTCATTTGAGTGTTATGACCTCAGGCTATATTCAATACAACTATACAGGTTTCATTCTCACTAATGAAGGAAGGGGCTGTTCATTTCAAGGTGAGTCAAATAATAAAAAAAAAAAAATATTAAAAAACATGTTGGGTGTTGAAAAATAAATTACTCGGAGAGCTGTTAAATTGTCAAGGCCGGAGGCATTCTTACAGGATTTCTTTTAGAGTTGCTGCTGCGCCACAAAAAAAAAAAAAAAAACACTTTACGGGGAAAAGTTTATTTTATCTGAATGTTATTGCTTGACCCAAAGTGAAACTTTATATTGAAAAGCAAACACTTTAATTGTTCTTAATGAAAGCAAACTTGTGGGACTGCTGAAGCATTTTAACTGACCGTCGTCCTTCTCCTAACTGCACTGACTTCACACAGTTGACATTATTATCATTCAAAGTATTTAAATTAAAATTAAATTATCATTCAAAGCACAGAGTGGAGGTTGGGAGGTCATCTAATGTCCCATTAGCTGAGTTATTAAGAGGAGGATTTCCTTCCCCTGTAACAAAAATATCTCCTCGGCCCATTCAAAACTCTGCCCAGCTTTGTTGTGAATGTAAAACATCTCAGTAGCGCTGACTCAGCCTTCCACTGAAGCATACAACATTACCTCCATATCAGCTGAGGGGGAAATGACAAGGAGAACGAGGGGGGGCAGCGGATGACATAATCCCCATTCTAATGGAATCGGTTTCTCAAAGAGTGGATGGCTTTTTCTGACTGCGAGCTGAGCTGACTCTTAATTCTAGACCTGACTGAATCGGGGCCCTTTCACTTTCAAAAATCTAAAACATGGAGATGTTATTTGTCTTCTGACATAATGCCAATGTCCAAAATGTTATTTAATACGCCTAATTTGATTAGATGCTCTGCTGACCTCTGTTGATTGAAAATGACCAAAGTGGTTCTACTGGGCACTGTTATCTGGCAATAATAGAGATCTGAAAACAGCTTGGTATTCTGTCTCTAGCTAAGTACTGGGTGCTACAAGTGCTAAAGTGTGTGTGTGGGGGGGGGGGGGAGATGTCCCTTGTGTCCCTCCCTGTAAATTACGCCTCCGGCTCAAGGTTCAATTTTAATATGTGCCAGTGTTTCATATATATATACTGACCTTACAAGATTACTCTGCGGAGGGTGGGTGGTTATCCATGAAGCTGAAAGCTTTTTTCTTGTTAAACAGGCTGAAGGGAGATTTCTCTGGAGCGGAGTTATATGCTTGTTCTACTGAATCAACAGAGAAATTTCACATCTCACATCCGCTGCTTTTTCTACATATCCTTTGTGTGGTCTGACATAATCTCCTCAGCCTGTCAAACTGGCATTTGGGAAGACCCCCTTCTTGAGTGGGATGTGTGCTTGTAGCCAACGGGATATTTCTATCATGGTCTTTGCAGAGTGTTATGTTGTTGTTGACAGTCTCCCATTGTTTATAATAACCCACATGTCAAGAAAAACTCACACATTGCTAAAGCATTTGAGCTTTAAGATTGTTCTTAAAGCCATTTAGCAAACTCATAGAATCCTTCAGCCCCTCACGACCTGTGACCACCAAATTTTTAATGAGTTCCTCCCTGAGTCCAAGTGGATTGTCCCAGATTTGAAGGACTTTCCTCAAGTTGTAGATATCACACTGAATGGGAAAGACGGACAAACAACCCGAATGCCTCCGGCAACGGCTGCCTCCAGCACGGAGTCATAAAATGCTGAAGTAGTGATTCTGTCTCCTAAAAATCGCATTTCTATATGAAAACTTTTTTTTTTTTAATTCTTACTGTAAGTCCTGACCTCATTGTTTTAGAGCCAAACCACGCGTTTGACTCCCAGCACAGCATCTCCACAATGTGCTCTCCCCCTACATGACAGAGGGAGGCTCGTTGTTTACGAGGATGAAAAGACAAGTCATTTCTCTCCTGTGTCTCTCCTGCGGGGCTGATAGGACTTTAAACAAATCGGGCCTGCAAAGACAGCCCTGTTTACACACACACACACACACACACACACACCTACACTTGTACAAAGTACAGACAGCCTCAGTATTTCCACATACTAATTAGAGGCCAGTTAACGCCAGAACAGCAGTGGGCTGAAAATGAGACAAATCACCACGATCATCGCTGTCTCTGTGTGTCATCCATTAGAACTCACCACCATGTGCCGTCTGCATGACGGCCAATCCTGTCTCCTACAGATTCTGACTAACTCGACTACACTGCAGCAGCAAATAGGTTTTGTACAAAACATAATTGCGACCGGATTATGTTTCCTATAAACGTAATGTTGGATATGTTGATACTGAACAGATCAGTAAAATGTTCACACACAACATATATGTTTTCTGCCATAATATCTCACTGCAGTACAATATCCTCTTGTAGGTGACTCCAGCATTGTTAAACTGTTTCATGGTTCTGTTCAGACTCTCACAGCACTTGGTTCAGGTTAGAGAAAGATCCTGGTCTGGTTCAACACAGAAAAAGATCACAGTGACTTCAGACACAGTGTGTTTCTTTACATTTAACCAAAACCTCCATCTTAACCAAACTGCTGTTGTTGTATAAACCTCACCATAGATGGGACTCTGGATAGAAACCCCCAGTCTCTGGTGAAACAGTTGTGTGCTCTGTTTTGTCATTTTTGGATGAACTTGTTATGGACTGTGTTGGATTTTTGTGGATTCTTTTGTTGGACTCTTTGGTGTGTTCAACCTATGGTGAGTTTTGAAGTCTTTTGGATTTTTGTTGAAATCTTTATGGCCTATCTAAGGACTGTTGCTTTGGTTTGGTTGGTTAATGTGAATCACCTGTGGCCAGTTACCCTCTGTGTATATAAGACTCACTGTCCCTCCCCCGTCCCTTTGTCAGTTCGTCTGTTGTCAAGCCTGACTCTGCTGTCTTGTCTGGTTTGTTCCTGCTGTTGTCTTGCCTGTTGTCAAGTCCCAGTTTGTTCTTGCTGTGTTTAATCCTGAGTTTGTGCCTGTGCTCTTGTCTCTCCTGTTTTCAATAAGAATCCCCAGAGTTTGCTTTTGAGTCTGTGATCCCAGTGTTTTATTCCTTCATGGATGTTTTTTTTTTTTTTTTTGTTACCTGAGTTTTGCCTCCTGGACATGGACTTGTTGCCAGTGACTTAAAAAAAATTCCATTAAAAGACATTATCCCTATCTGTCTGTCTGGTGGAGTCTGCATTTGGGTCCTTTCCCTCATGTGGATAAACATAACAGCCGCCTGAGTTATGGTCAGAATTCAAGGTTCACTAGTGTTGAACCAATACCACCATTGTTCTCTAACCTTAATCAAGTGCTATGTGTTGTCTGAATAACTGAGTAACAGAAAGTTTGATATATGATTTAGCTGTTACAAGCAGATTTTAAATGCACTCGGTGAATGGCAGATCCATTAATTAAACAAGCTTTTCCCATTTTGTTGATTCTAAACATTGATTCCTTCTGAACGTATTCACAGCTGGGAGCTGGAATTCACAGGACGGAAGCTGTGCAGCTGTTTAGACTGAGAGCCCCTGTAGGCCTCAGCCACACTGCAGTAGCAATCCGCCAACACAGATCTGGTTATACTGATACTGGTTGTCCAACATAAGCTGATCCAAAGATTTCATAGTTTCAGACAGCTGCAGATGGTAGAAGCCGATCTCCTACATGTTTCATCGTGCAAAACCACCAACAAAAACGCTCTATTGCTAGGAAGTTATTTATCACTACTGTGAAACAGAGGTTACAAAGTGTTATTCATTTACAGCAGTCATACCACTATTAGACCATAATTCATTTGATTTCCACAACATAAATTGTAACACGCTGAGAGACGCTGGAGAGGTGGAAGAAAAAAGAAAAGCTATGAATGATGACAGTAAAGTGGGGAATGTTGCCTACTTACGTCAGGATATCGGTGAGGTGGATGAGGCGTCTGGATGCGTGTTCAGTTTTACCTCACACTGTGGAAAAACACAATGACAAAATTAGAAAAAAACACCCAAAAAAAGAAAAAGTATGATATACTGTGCATTTCTGTTGTGCTTCCCTCGTCCATGGGGTCGTCTGTGTGTTTTGTCAACACTTCTATTTATTATAGAGATTGTGTGCATTTACTGTGTGCTTGCCTGCATTGTGTGCTCTGTGTATGTGTTATTGTGTGCGCCTGTATGCATAAGAATGTTCTGACAACTTCTTGTTTGCACAGCAGCAGCAGCAGCAGCATTATCCCTTTCTCCTCCTCCTACACCCACTGTGCTCCATCCACGCTCCTATCTCCCAGTGGAAAATCTCCCATTAGCAGACAGAGGTTTGGCCTTTATTATTCCATAATTACCCTGTAAGCCTGCCTCCGTGGTTCTCAGTGAGGGAACAAAGACTCACTGTGGCTGGAAGTACTGCCATATTTATTGCCATTTCTCTGTTTTTGGGAGGTAGCGTGGTTGCCTAGTAATCGAAAAGTTCCCGGTTCCCTGGGACTCCCCTCAGGTCAGTTAGAACAGAAGAGGCCTTTTTTTTTTTTCTTAACAGATTCCATCACCATTCAAATGTACATAGGTACAACTGTCAGTATGCAAGTCATCTGTTCATAATGCTGAGATGTTACAACATTGCCTCTGACTGTCTTCAGCTCAGTTCTGGATTCAGGCTGTTGCTGCTTCAAACTGTTTCATCCCGTTATTAAACACAATAACCATTTATAGTTGTCAATCTTTAAGATTTTAACAATTTCAAACTGCATTTCTGATACCGTTTATCAAAGTCATTTGTTCAGTTTCGGTTGCTCCTGTTGCAATTCTCACTCTTTACTGCTTGCTTTCTTTACACCGCATCTGTACAGCCCCTGCAAACAGAACAACCTGCTGCGTCATGTTAAAATTGTTCAATTGGCTTTTATTGTGAAGGAGCCACTGTGGTTAGCGTGTTGATTTCCCAAACATGACTACAGAAAAATAATTACTGGTTTGGGGCTTTTCTTTCGTTCTTTTTTTTTTTTTAATTAAATTGTATAATGGTGATGAAAGAAGACATGGATCATGTGGATAAGACCCAATGCAAAAAATATGGCCATTCGAAACAGATCCAAGCATAGAGAGAAAACACCCACACCTGCAGCAGCATGATGCTTCAGCAATTAAGAAGCAAAGCAAAACACTGTCTGTCTTCTGCTCAGGTGGACCCATGAACATCATTAATTTGCTGTCAAGACTTTGTCAAGCTGGTCTGAACACATCAGCTGATAAACCAATCTATGAGCAGTTGTTATGGCTTGTTCTCACTCTGGGCTTTCTTTTTTTTTTATTATTATTATTATGGGGAGGTTCAGATCCATAACATGCAGATGGATAAATGGATAAACAAAATGTTATGAAACGATCTGTTTAAACACAGCCTCAAACAAATAAACACTTCACTTGACAGTAGAATTGAAACACTATTAATTAATAGCTCTAATGGCCGCTACGCTTGGAACTGAAGCCGAGTCTATACATAGACAGATCAGTGTGGAGCCAGCCAGCAGGCCAGACAGATGGTGTTTCATGGCAAAACAATTTCCACTAAAGAGATACACACAGCTACCCCAACGGCTGGCAGCCGCTCGCTCTCCACCCTGCTCTGCCTTTAACCTGGGCAATTAAAACTTTTCTCCCTCAATAACAGGGGAGAGGAGAGAAAAAAATTACTGGAGATACAACTCTCCCTGGTGAAACATATCATGCCAAACTGTGTTTCCATGGTAACTGTGGATCCCCCCCCCCACCCCTGCCCCAAAGGTAGTAACGAGAAAAAGGAAGTTAGCTTATGAAAAAAAAAACACAGGATGCTAGAGGGACAGACCATCTCTGGACTGTCCTTATTTTCACTCTGACCACTTCTCTGTGTGTGTCCCTCAGGCATTCCACTCAGAGAGGTCAATGACCTGAGGCGCAATGCCACGGTAACAATCAGAATCAGAAACAACAAACAAACATGCAGATAAGCCAGCAGACGACACCACAAAGCTCCAGCTTCCATCACATGGCACAAACTCCCATGGGTCTTGTATGTGTATATGTGAGAATGTGCTTTAATTCCATACAGCTACACACACACAGCAGGTCCCTATGGAATGGGCACAGGCTGCTCTTTATTTGTCCTTGATGGGGAGATGGGAAGCAGGGTAAACAGGCTGATAAGGCAGATGCAGTGGAGACTGGATCAGTGTAAACATCTCCACAGGCTCATGTTGGAATCTGCTGGGCTCCTTGTATGAACACTGCTGCACATGTTATTTGCCTTGGCCTTTGTTGTTAATTATGCTTTTGATTGGTGCAGCTCATTGGTGCTGTCCATCTTTCAGGACTCTCTGCTCTGTTTTCTGCTTCCTGCTTTCCAATCTGTCCCGTCCACCACTTCATCCGTGTTTTAAATCTATCACCCTTCATTTGATCTAAAACTCCAGTCAGGAGCATCACATCTTATTCTTCCAAGCAGCAGCGACAGGTAACTGCTTTTCTGCTATATTAACTGCTTTACTAACTGCTATATAATATATGCTATATAAAACAGCAGTAACCCTGCCCAAGTTATAGGCTGACAGACTATTTACAAAAGTAAAATTTAGCGAACAGCTTTTACTGAAATAATGTCTTTTAGCTTTACCTTAGAACAGATGTAGGTGTTCTTGGTAATGATACTGATGCTGCGCTAATGGTGAGCAGATAACGTTTTGATATTTAATTTGGACTTTGGAAATACAATGAAAACAACACTGATAAATGTTTCTCTAGCACATCTTTCTATCTCAGTGTCTTTGTAGGTTGTAGCCTACAGTGTAAATGTGTAAATGTAGGCACTAAACAACTGAAGCACTATAGCACACACTGCGTGAACAACATACACCTCCTGAAACTGGTTCTCTATAGAGCACACGCTGCAGGAAAACATCCAGTTGGCTGCCTAAAGCTACAGTCTGAGGACAGAAACTTTCTATGAAAAGCTTGGGAACCGCTGATGATACCCTCAGAGAGGCATCACTGACTTAGGCTCTAGAACTGATCTCAGAAGTAATGAGCAAATGAGCAGCTAGCCAAGCCACAGCTGCTGGCACACTCTCACAATCGGTGAGTTCAGGTTGAATCATCGTTTGAAGGAGAGCCTCTGAAAACACACCTCACTGGTCAGGTACGAACTCACACTTAAAATGGTTATAATCAATATTTTTAAAATACCAAATGCATCAAATGGCAATGGGAATTACAGACAATTCTCACCTACCATCAGCTTCACAGAGCTTTACAGTGAGTTTCAGCTCATTGTTCAGCTGCCTGACCCACAACTTCACTCATCTGGTTCTCTCTCTCCACTTTAATAGCGATATTTTCAGCCGCAGCAGGCGGCCGTTTTAAAAAGGTCTACAAACCCACTGTGCACTAACTGCTCAAATAAGCAACTCTTTGCTACCAAGATCACCATATCAACTTTAAAGGTGATAATATGTCAGTGATGTGTTCAAAACCTGGTCCTGCTGGCCCCAAGTGGCCTAACAATCAGAGACTGCATGTTTACCGAAGCAAAATGCTTTGATGATTATGATCTTCATCACTCTTGCACTCCCATCATATTTACGTTCCCTTATGATCCCATTGAATAGTTGGTGTAATGTTATGGTGAGTCTGCAGTCAGCTCCACGATCTGTCAGCCTTGTTTGGAACCACGATGGTAACATACCAAGTACCCGCATACCCTATATTTTATCCCAACCCTAACGCGTTACACAATTCATATCTTTAAAATAGCTCTATTAACACCTCTAAAGCTCACTAAATAACACATTAACCCTTTATTATTTACATCACGTACAGATGTTAAGAATATTATAATACATAATAATAATAGTATACTAATAATACTATTAGGAAAATTATCAAGCACATGCAGAAGAATAAAAGTCGGTGCTAATAAAAGTCTGATAAAATAAAGGTAAAAATGCCATCATATCATTAGGCATCAGTGCAGCTCATCAACAAACAAAGCCATGCTGTGGTGTACAGTGTGTCCTGTGGGAGCAGCCTCCGCAACATCTCGCCCACTGTCACAGTATGATTTATTGAAATATTACCCCCCGACCAAATTAACAAACGGGGCTGGTCCTGTTCCCAGTCTGTGGCTGCCTGTGAATAACAAACACAACGGGGGAATCCATGCGGACCACCACCCTGACACAACTCTTATGGATATTAATATTTTCTTTTCCTGTCACTGGTTATTTAGTTACCAGCATCTCAGCCCTCCCCATGGTACTGAGACAATCCATCCTGTCAGATTTACCCTGTTAAACAGGAATGGGGGTGTGTGTGTGTGTGTGTGTGTGTGTCAGCAGCAGGGGAGTGTTTTGAGAGGGTAATGAGAGTGTTGTGAGAATGTTATCAGGGGCTGTAAAAGTCCCACTGAGGCGTTTCAGGAGTGCACTTTGAAAACCACTTTGAGTGAAGCCACTCGCAACCTGGAAGTGAAAGCAATTCCTCATCTATCTCATCTATCCTTCCACTGACTCTCCTCTCTGCTGCTGCTTGTCTTTCCCTTCCTCCCTCTGTTCTGCTTCATGTGCTGCTCCACAACGTCCCTTCCCTTTTTTTTTTCCTTCTCCCTGACTCACTCTTTTATTTATTTTCACTCCCTCCATCTCTCTGTCCCTCTGTCTGACTTACATCCACGTTCAAACATAGTTAAAACATAAAAAAGTATTGAGGATGAGGTTTTAGTAGAGGTGCTGTCACTGCTGGCACTTCTGTCTGCAGCAGTGAGTTGGATCCCTGTTGGTACTGTTGCCTAAACTTTGGAGTTATGACTCGAGATGTGGAGTTCTAACATTCTTCTCTTTTGTATGTTTTCTGGCAGATTTCTGGACATGCATCCCTGACTGACATCTGCATATGATCTCAATGATCTCACAATCATGTGATCAGAACGGCAAAACACAACTAAACATTGTTAGCTCATATTCACCAGTGATGGTGTGTTGTGGCTGGTGTAATTCTCAGCTTTGTCTGTCCCTGCAACATTTTCTTCATTTGCTTGTGTTTGTGTGCTGCAGAGCGTTGAGCTCTCTCAGTCACTGTACTTAAAATATAGAAAGCCATAACTCGTGAAATTATATGACAGTCAGTGCTTTAATTGCTGCCTTACCCTAACCTACAAGGATTCAGCCTACTGTCCACCATTTTTCCTTTTCATGTGTAGAATGACTGCCTGCTCTCGCTCTCTTTCTGTCTATGTTGCACCACCACCTGTGCACCCCAACCCACCCCCCCCACCCCCCCCTCTAAATACTTGGAATTTGAAAGAGGGACCGAGGTCTGGAGACTAACAGGATGAAGGTTTTTTCCCGTCTTTTCACCTTTGCCTTCATCTTCCGTGACAAGAAAAGAGTGGGGACAGAAAGTGTGAATGAGAGATGGAAAAGAAGGGAAAAAACAACTGACAAGCAGAAAGAAAGGCTCTATACTGTAACCAAATGCAGTAAGAAAACAGCCAAATTCTGACAGTGACATATTGTTTCCCATTAAAATGGTCCTATAGTGTAGAAAACAATGTATTCTGGGCAATATTTATGGCTAGCTTGCTGTTTCCCATAAAATACTGCAATATACAGCGAATAGTACCGCACTCTGGGAGTGATGTTAGAATCACTGGCAGTGAGGCCCATCCTTTTCAAGAATTTTGCATTTGAATACATACAGAAAGCTGAAACATTTGTCTGGCGATGTCTGTCTACTATCGTCACCTAAAAAACCAACTGAGACTGATCAGAAACATAATCAAGCTAGCTTGCAGCACTTTTGACAGTACAGCGGTAACATTAGTATTATTATTTATTATTCTTTAAGATAAATTTCTGAATAGTTCATGTAAGTCATATTTTTTATTTGTTTGTTTGGTTTGTGGCTTTGCCGATGTAGTTGCAGTGGGCTCACTTATGGCTGTCCATCACAATTCGCTCCTTATTCGAGTGAAAACCGGCATTGAGAACTTAAACCGTGACAGCAGCTTTCCACGCCGCCGAGCCTCAAGGGGACCTATACTGACACATAGGAATATACCAGGTTTCAGCCAGAATGCCCACCAAAAGAGACTGATGATGCTGGGAGCAAAAACATTATAAACAGGAAGATGCAGGTGGGGTTGAAAGAGCAAAGGTCTATAGTCTCACAGAAACCCCATTCTGTCTACAGCTCCTGCTACTGAGGATATCAGAAGCAAATGACCGCTTCAATCAGAGCTGTATGCGTCTAATACTGCTAAGTATGTACTTAGTGAACTGGCACACTGTATATTGCATATCAAATGAGCTTTTCAAGTTATCTCTATCCCAGCAAAGCAGGAATGTTCTTCCGTCCTTTTCATGATCATTTCATAAAGTAGCAGATTTTCGTTATTTCGAGCCTCTAATCTCAGACCACAGTTTTTTTCAGACGCTTCATTGGAATCAGCCCAGAAAGAAGGAGGGACAAAGGCCAGCCAAGGCAAGATCGTGTCCTACAGGACAGAGTGAGTTGTTCAGAAGACGTTTGTCACAGTCAGTTCTCCACTCTTCTGAAGAACCTCATTGACTTTGAGTGGAATTTCATAGAGGTGAGAGCTCTCTACCCACACACTACCCAGACATTTGCACACGATAATTTGTCTTTTTTTTTTTTTTTTTTAAGTGTACGTCTAATCAGATTCTTGTTCTCCTGCCTACAGTTCTGGCAGCAGGGTTGCCAGTACATTGTTGTTGTTGTTGTTTTTTTCTCTAAAGTTTGCTTACCGTAAACCTAATCGACAACTTACCGTATTGTAGTGAAACACAGTATATCCTGTATTTTATTGAATTCACAGAACACTAATGGCAACAGGAAAGCCAGTACAATATTTTACTACTAAAATTGGGTCAACTGTGTAACCTGGTTTTTATATTAAAAAGGCAGCACCAACTGAAATCGGCCGGCTGACCCGTAGAGTAACTGCCTCTTCGCCAAATATGGAAAGAACACTCCCGCTAAAATCCAAGATGGCGCAGCTCAAATGCCTATTGTTTGGTCACAAAACCGACTCCCCGAAACCAATGGGTGACGTCACGGGTGCTATGTCCATGTCTTATACAGTCTATGGTGTGTACACGCTCGAACATCTAGCCAGTCAGACTTGAGCAGCCCTTTAGACAAACTTTAGAGTGCATCTGTCAGACAAAAGGCTGTAACATGATGCAGACAAGAACTATTATCCCTTCAAACATTATCACACTTTAAAAAGTGGTGTGTGAGATAGTTTGTGTGGGGGACAGACGGTGGGAGCACTGTGACTTCATGCAAGAGTGAAATCCACTGCACGAATTCTGACTCAACACTTCTTCTGTGTTTCAAATCCAACTTTTCAAAATGAACTTAAACAGGTCTCTGAGAACATAAAGAGGATGATCTAAGATCAGGCTCAGCTTTCAGAGGTTCTGCTGGCTCTCAGATAAATAAGAGCAAAGGAATGATGGTTGAGAAGCATGAGCAGGGTCAGGTTGCAAATAAAGGTAACAGGACGAGCTGTTCTCATGCCACTACAGTGACAATATGCACAGTGAGACCATGACCATGTGTGTTGCTATAAAACAATTTGTATTTTTGTGAAGCGGATACAGACAGTAATACTTTGAGAGGCTTTGAGAAGCTGTCTGGGAGACTGGTGTGGAACAGCACCTCATTTAAGACTGACTGGGGTAGGATTTACTGTGCTTTTCTAGTGGATGTTGGGTGAATTTAATACCACATGAGCAGGTTTAAATTCCAAAAGAATATGTCCCAGTAAACAGCACAGCCTCATCAGCTCAGCACACAGTTTGAATTCGCAAACCGGCAGACGACGAGTAAGGAACAAATCAGGATCAATCGCTGTTCAGAATATTACATAGATAAAAATTTCAATTCATACTGTATATATGATGATAGTTATCCATCTATTATTTCATTTATGCATTTATTTTAATTGTGCCATTTCTGGGTTGTCATTGAAGAGCCACTTTCCAGAATCCCTGCTTACAATAATAAAAAAAATAGGTGAGAAGGTGATTCTGTCCTGTAGTCTTGTCTTTCTATAGTCTTTTATTAGAACGGAGAAAGTTTTCAGACTATTTTCTTACTATCTTTCTATATTTATAGTTATATTTATATTTATATAAAATCGTACAAAGTAATAAAGTAACTCTGCTTGCTGAGGAAGGCTGCGGTATATGGTTGAAAGCTCTGGGAAAAGCTGGGAGCTAAAAGAGAGTGAACTGAGAATATAGAGTTAGTCACATATAGTTCAATCATGTCTGAAATTTACAAGCGTCACAGCATGCCACACAAAATTGTATAGCACGAGTGAATGTATGCATGTATGTACATACATACATATAAATATATACAGTGTACACACATATATAGTGTATATACACATTGCCATGTCTATATGTCATGACAGCAGTTCAGCCTCAGTGGTAAACTTCCAGAGAGAGCGACAGAGAAACAGAGGGAGAGCAGAGGGGAGTGAAACAGAGGCAGACAGAAAAAGACTTTTAATGGGGTCCTTCAAATTGAAAAGAATTCGCTCCTGGATGTGGGAATCCAATTCCCTCCAATCCAATGGGATTGGCATTAAGCATGGTAAATAAGGATGGATTGTTTGTCCGTTAGCCCACTGTGGCGTGAATCCACTGCTTAAATGTAAAGTGACAGATACCCTCTCCACACACACACACACACACTTCTCTTTCACCTCCCTCTCTCTCACGTTCCACAGTTTCTGTCTCTATCACACACAGCCAAGACAACTACTCCTAATGAGGAAGCTAAAGTCACCTACACACACTCACGACTACCTACCCACCCACAACTGCTTCCCACACACACACATTTATACACTCAGCGACACATACACCAGGACCAAATGGTCTTTCCAGTATGTGTTGTGTAGCAAAAAGCAGTACAAGGGGGAAAAAAAAAATGTCGGGTGAGAACTTTGCTGCCATGATGCAACTGAGTGTAACCTCCCGGCCATCTCTCACAGCACAGAGAAACAAAGGGCTATTTCAGCAATGACGATGCTGACAAGGAGGGGGCTACATAAAAAGCGACAGATCACAAGATGGGCAGGACGGCTACGAGGAGAGGACAAAAAAAAGGTTATCACAGGGAAAGCGTGGCAGGGGGAGAGGAAAGTGAGGACTGTTAAAAATATGAAACAGTGAATTAAAAAGGTAGAACGATCGAAAAGACACACACTAACACTCACAGGTAGACCTGCGGCTTTAATGATCTGTGACTAGATGTCAGTATCTGCAGGTGCCAGCTGGCTGCCCTGCAGCCACGAGGCCTGCTTGTTTTTTTGTGTGTGTCTGATCTGACACTTGCGTTTCAAGCTAAACTCAAGGCAGAGACACGCCAATACATTGAACTCGGAGCTCAGCTCTTCATCAAAGCACACACGGTCCACTCTACTCTCATACAATAGCAGCTCTTCAGCAACACTTCAGGGAGTCTTAACCACACAACGACAGCAGAGGAGTAACACAACGCTACAGCTGCATCCATTAGCAAGGTAAGCTGGAAACAGACCGAAAGATGATTAGAGCTGCAGCTGCTGTTTTCACCACTGATCGACCTGACAATTACTATTTTATCTGTTCTTTGGTCTCTGAAATTTCAGAAATAGTAAGTAGAGCAGTAAATACTCACAATGAGGAAGATGAAATCACAGACTGTTTCTGCTTGAAAAATGACTCAAACAGTCAAAATAGTTTCCGATTAGTTTCGCGATAACTGACTAATCATTTCAGGTCTACCAGACACCACACAGACAACAGCTATTCCCATCAACACAACCAGGCTTTTAAGTTTTGCTAGTCAGATAAACTAACAGCCAAAATCCTACAGGAACGCAAGTTCAAGCATGAATGATAGTCTGTGATAAATTCTAAATTCTCAGTGCTCTCACTGCACTTTTCCAGCAATCGTTATGTGTGTCCCTGCCTTTAGCTGAGCTTCACACCAGAGCTCTATACAAAATGTTATCCTGAGAAGTTAACAACAGCATATGAAGACAGCTGAAAGTGTTATCAGTTTTCACTCAGGTGTTAACAGATTGTTTCTTCCCGGCTGACACCTTTTATTTACACTCAGTCCAATTCAGCATGAGCAAGGCATATGCCTGTCTAACCCTCCACAGGCCTGTTCTAAGTCAAACTGTGTCCCAGTCAAGCTTGTGGAAGGGAACAAGTCAATCTGATGCCGGGGGACTGCCAGTTTAAAGCGCGCTAGCTCGCCTCAAGGCAACACAATCCTCCTCTCGCCTGCTCTCTGTTTCCTCCGCACGTGAATGACAACGTTGCGTCTGGTCCCCGCAGAGCTCAGTGCCCAGCAAAGGTTTCATGAAAAATGGATCGCTACAAACTGGACAGCCACTCTTTTCATTGTTCAGCTCCACAGCTGTGAAGTGTTCAGGCACTAAATTAACGTTGTGGTGCGTTTCTGTTTGTGAAACCACTTACACGGTAGAGAAGGATGTAACTAAAAGAGTTTCAATGAACAACACTGGTGTGTTAAAGTTACAGTATAATGCTTGAGATTTATGTAAGTGTATGGGCCACAGGACTGTAGAGAGAGACAGTTACAGAGGGTTAATACATTTCATTGTTGGAAAACTTTTATTTCCATTGACATAACCATAAGTTCTGTCAGGTATGATAACACTGTACTCACTTAAGTAATTACTAACCACAGTCACATTTGATTTGTGGGTTAAACTGAAAGTGGGCACAAACATAATGTTGGTAACTGTCCTTTATTACACAGGAAAACTGTGTGGACAACTGAGGTAAGAACAGGAGGTGAAAGGTGAGACAGGAGGTGGGTCTGTGAAGTGTGACTGATGTGCAAACAATAACGCTGGTGTACTTCTGTATGCCTGTTAGTGTCAAATAATAAATAACATTAAAAAACACAAAAATCAACAATGTCCCTTAATATTTAATGACTTCCCTGCCTTGTCCCTAGCTCTCAGCTCCACACCCATTGCTTCCTACTGAAGATGTAATCCCCTCACTAATATTCTGTTACATTTTTAAAAGGAGCTAGTTATTCCCTAAAACAGCTGGGAACAGCAGTTTATAACAAACATTACTCGAACAGGGAGGACATGGTGCATTTGTCGGGGGACTATTTTCAGTGGCGGATTAATCCACATCTGGTGCTCTAGTGACATGTTTGGGGCAGAAGGATGGTGCATGTGGGACTGAGTCAAAACAAATTTCAGTGTGTGTGTGTGTGTGTGTGTGTCCATGGTGATGGAGGAAGATGTCACCCAGCGCAGAAATGTGGCTCACTGTTGTGTTTTCTATAGTTCCTGAATAATGGAACTCAGGAGCAGATACTTTTTTTAAGCAAGTCAGGACATCGGCACAGAAAAGACTTTTTGTTGTGGATAAAACTTAATCCAAGATTTACAGTATGTTTCACACCCTGAACTGGAAATGAAACAATACAAATACTGCAAGTGCTTTTTCTCCATCTAGCAATGAAACCGGTCTTTGGACGAAGGTTAAAATATGTGAAGTCCAAATGGACTGAGCAGGAGGAGTCTAAAGGCCTCTGTCCCCTCTAACTGCTCCTATTTCTGGCTTGTAACAGAAAAAGAAGATCCTGATTGCAATCTCCTCTCTGCTCACTCCTCTTGGTTTAAGCTCTTCCAAATATTACAACAATAATGCAACACATTCATCTCAGCAAGTGGCTAGTGTCATAGATAAGGAATTTAATTGGATTCCCTCCATTTCCCCTCTCCGTGACCGCGGAGCACAAGGTCAAGTGCAATCAGTGTAGCAGAGGAAGAGGTGAAGAAGCCCTAGCTGCGCTACTGTAGTTTCAAGGGCTGAGGGATTACCCACAGAGGTTCATCTGATTCAGGCACAGCTGGAGAGCCAAATTTAGCCCGCGATTAGCATCGGCACAGGTGGGTGGGCCGCGCACTTTGAAGGCAAAACACACACTTGGTTAAAAGCGGCAGAGAGTCATCAATTGCATCGGCGTCGCGTGTGAATGCGGAGAAGAGCCGCACACATGCTCGCACATATATAAACTCAGTTATTGCATTGGTTCCATCTGCTATCATCATTCATGCTTCTAAAGAATGGCTGCAAGGTGCCAGAGCGGCGCACACACACACACACATATACTGCTGTGTGTGTGTGTGTGTCTATTTCCCTGGTCAGGCATCCAGTCACTTTATTTTGCAGCAGGTAATCGCAGGATGACAAGGTATGGGCTGCTCTGATTTACTGTGCGACCATGCCGGGGGGGTTAAAAAATGGAAAAGTGATAAACAAGAGTGAGGGAGCACAACCTGAGACCCACCACAGCACAGGAGATGTATGTGGGTTCTATACAAGTATGCGCAGGAGTACATGTTCGTCATGAATCTTAGAAAGGGACAGAGGAGGAGATGAGGTTTTTCTGAGGTTTGGATTTTTTTTTTCTTTTCCTCTTCTCTGGATTGTAAAGACTGTGACAAAGTAATATGGGGCACACAGGGAGAACAGCCAGTGCGTGCCTTGTATTCAGCGTCACCGGTCTACAAGTACAAGTTTGGCTAAATTAGGCGACGCGTACGCAGGTGCTGTTCTGTCCATAGTACAGAGACAGAGCAGGGGCAATGGATAGACAGACAGCTTACAAAACTCACTGTAGCTGCTCGGGTCAATCACAATACTACACAATACACTCTGACTCTCACAAACGCACTCAGTAAAATCTACTCTAAGGCACATTATATCACTGGTACAGGTGATGTAATGTACAAACCCATTCCTCAGTCTAAAATATGTTATTTTAAGTTTTTTTCCACAACCATCTCGTGACCCCCTTGGGGATCAAAACCCTCAGGTTGAGAACCACACCTAACTGGTGTTTAATGTCCCCTCAGACTCATTTATGTATCTATTTATTTATGCTTTATTTAAGCTTAAAACCCTGCCAACATGTCCACCCTGTGGAGCAGAGATAGACTGCTCCATGTTAAAGTGCATCATCTCTTCGCCTTGTGTCTTTCACTTCTCTTCGCTGCATTTAAGAACGGCCTGCAGTGAAACTCTGTTGACCGCATTGCATAGCACTGTGTGATTTTTACATGTCAGCTGACACACGAAACACAAGACGGATGCACCATTACATTAAAGACGTAGTAACGCTGGCATGATGAAATTGCTGCTATTCTAGGGAATGGACCCATGGAAAGATGCCACCGGACAGAGGGAGTTTACCACACAAACAAAAGGTGAGAATGTTTATGAACACATACCCCTCTGACAGCAGTGATGAGCTAACTGACCCTAAACATACCCTGCAGAAAATGAATGGGTATGAACTTCACTTCCTGTTGCGCTGAATTCCAAGGCTGCGGTCATTGGTTCAAACAAAGGTAGAGTTTGATGAAAGGTGAAAGGTCGGTACGATGGCCATTACACTTTCTCAGTTACACTGACACAGCTGTAGCTGTGCTCACTGGCATCATGAACTCAATTAATAATCTTTAATATTCAGTATCATTTTTCATTAACAAGAGTCTGTGATTAAATAGAAGGTAAATAAAAAACAAAGCAAAACAAAATAATAAAATAAAGACACACAAACACACACACACACACTTGTACTGTGAGTCCATCCCACTCAGGGTGCTATCTCCACAGGACCACATGTCTGCAGAACTGGAAGGCCTGACTGCATAAACAATACAGTCCCTCCTACCACTGTACTTACTGTACTGTACTTGAGGCCACCCACTAGCGCCGGCCCCCTCTATCTGCAGCTCCTACTGTATAGCTACAACTATAGAAAGCGCGCACAGGGATTTGGGGGTTTTTGTTTACAATGCTAATCCCCCAGGGAGACCAGGCAAGGGAAAAAATATGATGGTTTGTTTTGGTTGGAAATAGCCAGGGCGTGGGTGTGTAGGCGGCAGCATTCAGAGCTGGGATCAATAGGAGAAGCCGGTGGACTCCACAGCAACAGAAGGGTTTTCTCCAACAGGGGGAGGGAGGTGGTGCAGAAGGGAAGATGGCAATGGAGAGGGGAGAATGACGTTGAGGTGCAGATGGAAGGATATGAGTTGGAACAGAAGATGGAGGAAATAAGAGTTGAAAAGAGTAGAACAAATGAGGTTAGTAGGGAGGTAGATGTAAAAATAGACGGACAGGAAGGGAGGGATGGAGTGGGGAAAATAGGCTGGGAGGGAATGATTTAGAAAGCAACAGTGAAACACTTTCATGGGATAAATGCACGTAAACAAAGAGAGAAACCGAGGGAATAAACGGGGTGAGGGAGTGATGGATGGAAGGAGTCATTTATACCTTCTCATCACGATAAGTTGACAGTCAAGAGTATGATGCTCAACCCACCTCCCATCCTCCAGAGATGAGCGAGTAGTGCTGGAGGTGCTGCTATTTACCGTACGAAGACAGTCTCACTTCTTCAATCACCGGGAAGTAAAGTCTAATAAAGAGTCTTCATTTCCCACAACAATGCTAAAAGTTTGTTGTTTTGCTCGAGGAAACAAAACAGAGAAGTCGTTTTTTTTTCATTTTTTTTATTTCTTTCTTTCTTTTGGCAGCCGTTTCCTTCTGTTTTATTGCAGTGTTGACTAATGTGGGCGTTCTTCATTGTTTGCCTTCCACATGATTTATTAAGACAGAGGATCAGCTAACAAGACTGTCACGCAGGCGTCGTCGTTCCTTAATTTCATCTATTCATCTTATCATGGTGGAAGCCGGGAAAAAAAAAATGCTCCCGAATCCGAGCTCAACACATTCAGCCCACACTTTGAGCAGAAGAGGTGTAGAGGAGAAGAAATTACACAGTATGTTTTTTTTTTTTCAGTTCACTCACAAGAAAGAATGGAGTTAAAAAAAAGTCAAAAGGGAAACTAATCCACTGAAGGTGAAAGAAAACAGCAGACAGATACTTATTGAAGCTCAGAGGTGTCTTTTTCAGGAATTCCTCAGAGTGGTCCTTTACCCAGACACACATGCTGCTGTTTTCTCTGTCCATCAGCACTTGATTCTATAACACTGGCCCAAAACTAACTGATTCACTCATGCACCGCATTAGACATCTAGACTCAGTGCTTGTTGGTCTGTTAGCCTGTTATCACGTGGACATTATTCCTGATTCCTGCTGCCTCCAGACTTTGGAGAGATTCGCTGTTGTGCTTTAATTAAATGACACAACTTTTAGTGGGTGTTAAAGTTAATAATTGTTTTGCATTTTGATTTAAATACTTAAATCATCTCCATTTTTTTTTTTTAATTCAGCTACTGTCATAATACAACTCATTGTTTAACTTACAGCTTTTTACAACTGCATCTCACAGTTGATGAAGGCATCTTGCTGATCTCATCTCACAAAACCTGAACCCTAAACATAGATATCTGGCAGTGATGGCAGACATGGACATGTGAGAATAATTATAATAGTGATTTGTAATGTTTTGGGACAAACAGCGTCCCCCTGACCTCACACTGTGATACAAAGAGTCGTCTTCTATCAAGGAAACTCTTCTGGCGTGACACAGCATAAATCAGTGCCCTCTACCATGCCCTGAGGTAAACTGTACCGTCGGCACAATCATGCTGACCCGTGGGTCGGTTTTATTGACCTGCCTCTGACCAGAGTGACTTGTGGGTCAGTATTTTCTTGTACATACGAGGGGGGGGGGGGGGTTAATGGTCATTCAAGAGTGTATTTTTTAACCCTTTCTTGTTCATCTCCACCCATGGTTCCACCCACAGCTTGCCTACACAAGTCACTGGTGGGGCAGAAAACAACTGCTGGGTCAGTCACCAAGCACGGACTGCCTCAGGTCAAAAAATATTAACATGAACTTGGCCTAGCATGGCTATGCTCAGCACTGTTTGTCAGTGTTGTGTATTCATTTAGTGTAATGTATCCACTGAGCCCCAAGTTGGATTCACTGTAAATAAAATCCTTTTACTTATTGTAATTATTATACCGTAAGCCCCGCCCCTCCCTATACGCAGAACACGCACTGTGCGTAGGGCCCCACGTTTGCGGAGGGGGCCCTGTTTTGAGCGAGATGCGCAAATTGCGTGAATGATTCATGCAGCTCACCACTGCGCACATTGCGTCAATAATAATATACTTAATGGACTTACAAAACACATTTATCATTAGAGCTTGAGATTTTACTGATGCTTTAGTGCTACAGCCGTTGTAAGAGAAATACAAAAGCAGGCATAGGTGTTAAAGCTCAACAGCAACTGAGGGAAAAGGTAACAGAAGCAGAGGAGAAAGGAGAGTGGAGACAAGCTGATCTAGGGTCAGTGACTCCACTGTAATAGCCGCAGGTTGTCTGACCTCTGACATTAAGGCATCTTTGATCCCCCCCCCCCCCCCCCGCACACACACGAGTGGACATCTCCAATATTTATTTCTCACTTTTGGGATTTCCCAGTTATTGGATAAGCAACAAAACCTGCAACGAGGAGCACACCAGGAAAAAAATAGGCCATTGATTTGTTCATTTCATTCTTTCAGTTGTGCTGCTGTGTCGGAAAATGAATTATTTAGAGGAGTAGCTATTGCCTGGACGGGGCGGGGGGGAGGAAAAAGAGGTAGAATGCACAAACAGTGGAGGAGAGGAGGAGTGCAGAGCCTGTATTCCCCCTGCTGCTATGGATGATATTCTCCCCTGTCCTGCAAACAGTTGTCTCTGACAGCTGCAAAACAGCACAAGATGGAATAATGACTCCCTGTAAGAGTCTGGAATGAAACTAGGACTCTGACAACAAGATTAAAGGCTAAAGTACAATTGACAGTTAATAATATAATCATTTAGTTTATTAAATGTCAGGAAATAGTGAAAATTACCCATTCTCATATCCAAGAAGATAAGGTAACATCCTCTGACGTCTTCAGCTGTTCAACCAACAGTTCAAAACCACAGTGATTAAAGACGCTGAATTCTTGTATGTATTACATGCAAATATTTTCCCTGTACTTCCTTTTGATTATAAATTAATCAGAATTCTTGTAGCCCTTTCTACGCGCTATTAATATTGATTGAACACTCCCAAAAACCCTTAAAGCAGAAAGAACTGTGCAGAAATGAAATGAGAGAAACCAGTGGAAGAGAGAAAAAAGCAGGGGAGGAATAAAAGCCAATTAGAGGATTCTGGGCCGAATTAAAGAGAGAGAGAGATGGAGACACAGTGAGAGAGAAAGACAGAGAGAGAGAGGTTTCATCTCAGGGCCAAAAGGGTCTAACTGGGTCAGTGGTTGGATGTGATTACAGTAGTCGGTGCCTCGACTCGCCCCAGAGATGCACCAGCAATTGGACATTACAAGCTCAGGACAGACAGCATATGTTAGCCGTGGTACACCGTTGTGCTACAGCTAAACGCTAAAAAGAAGTTAAATATAGCTAAAAAATTGTCTATCCGGCCTGTAAAGTGGTGTAAATAGTACAGTTTACCACAAGGAAAATGAGTCATTTGTATATGACCCCAAAGAAAAAAGGTGAAGTCAGAAAGGTTTGTGCAGCAGTTTCAGACACAGCACTCTATTAGTGTTAGCTAATGTCACCATACAGTTGACATAAGCTAATAATCAGTATCACCATCAGTCCAATGGCAGAACAGTGACATTACTGTTTTATGCTAATAAGCTTGAAAAGAAATGATTTGATTGGACGTAGGGGTGGGCGATATGGCAAAAATATCACATCACGATTTTTTAATGGTAAAATCACGATCACGATTTTATCACAGTTCATTTTTACAGTTAAGTTAATTTAGAACCAAACTATTTTCTTTGTAAAAACTTAGTTATAAAGGCAAAAAAAGTCACCTCTTTCCACCGTTTGCTGCTTCTCTCATATGGCGTGCTTTTATCAAAGGCTTGTGTTATAGTTGGTTGTTTCTGTGTAATGTCTTTAGCCGTTATCACTGGCTGATGTGTGGTCCGCCTCGCTGCTTGGCTCTCAGCAGATTGTTTCGGATGCTGCCTCTTCAGGTGGTTAAAGAGGTTCGTTGTGTTTGCGCTTTGTCGTTTGGAGAAAACCCAAACCAGTCCCATACGCAGTGTTGGGGAGTAACGGAATACATGTAACGGCGTTACGTACAAATTATGAGTAACTGTATTCCATTACAGTTACAGTTTAAATAGATAGTATTCAGAATACAGTTACATTGTTGAAATCAATGGATTACGTGACGATACTTCTCTGTTTCACGAGTTTATATTTATTCTCTAAATGAACAAAGGCAACTCGATGCATTTCCCAGAAGCCCCAGCTCCACGAAAACAAATGTAAATAAACGAGCTATTCGCCCGTCGGTCAGAATGGAGTCGGACGAGGAGCAGCAGGAGCGAGAGCTTGAGCCGCAGCCGGCAAAACAGAGCCGGGACAGGAATGCGTTGGCCAAGACAGAAACGGCGTTACGTATTCTGAATACGTAACGCCGTTACATGTACTCCGTTACTCCCCAACACTGTCCATACGACTGAAGTGGAGTTCTTTTTGGGGACCAACTCCAAGCTTTCGCTTTCGTTGTCGGCCAGGGCTACCCGCTACACCTTGACTAAAACAGCGAGGCTAGTAAGAAAAAAAAATCAGCACTGCTCATACTTCGCCATGATTGGTTGGTCATGTTCACGTGGAGCAGGCTGTTAGTTGCCCAAGGAAAAAAAAAACTTCTCGTGCTTCTGTGCGCAAGCATAGAGCTGCAATAAATAGAATGTGCCCTATAGACGATAATACGATCTCTCTCCTCTGGCAGATTGTCAACATCAAGATCGTCTTCACGATCTAATATCGTCATATCGCACACCCCTAATTGGACGGTATCAAAGAATTTCTCTCTCTATGCAAATAGGGAAACATTGTGATACCAAAGAACATACAGGTCTTCATTTCTCTGTTTTTCTCAAAACAGAATCCAGGACATGCAATTTACAGAGCAGAAAAACAGCACACACTTTGACTTCAGCTGGACTTCAAGCCATTTATAGAGTTGTTATTCTTTTTTTTGTGTGTGTGTGTGTGTCAGCACGTAGCAGCTGAATTCAAAGCATGCTGAAGATGCCACAGCAAATTTGTGTTAGTTTTCGGAGCAGTGGCTCCAATCTTTAGCAGGTAGCGCCGGGCAGAAAGGAGCAGCAAGAACAAACAAGTAAATGAGCAAACGCTGCAGCTGGAGCCGCGTTTGGCAGCCGCAGGTTGGAAGTTCAGGCCTGGCTACTGAATGATTGGAGCGATTATTGGAATGGGCGAGGTGGGCTGGCTGCGTTTTGAAGAATGACCATCCAGCTCCCCTATTGAGGTGTCAGAGTGATTGATTGGCTGCGAGACTGAGCCCTAATGGCTTCATCAGCCACGGGCCGTAGTTCTGGATAGCGTGCACACACACACACGCAAAGACACCTACATCTGCACACACACTCAGACACACAAACACATGTACATGCACGTACACAACAGCAACTTGTGTACCTCAATCTCATTCTGTTTGCCCAGCCCTGAAACACTGACATACACCCTGACACCCAGCACTCCCAATCAGTCTCTCCAAAACACACACTAATTAAACAAAGTTGTCTCAACTTTCTTTCTCCTCTTTAAGTGACTGCTCTCTCGCTCTCCCTCCCCATTAACACTCCTTCACGTGGAATTGTTTCTTTTTTAGTTCATTTGCTTTCCTCTCTTTCTTCCCCTGGTTCAATTCTCTCTCTCCATGCCACCTCTCTCTGAGCTCATGCTCTCAAGTCTTAACAAGCCAATTAAGACTCTTGATCCCCCCCCCCCCCACCCCATCTCTCCCTCAATACATACCTCTCCCTTTTTTCCATCTATTCCATCTTTTTAGTATCCCCACTCTTTGATCTATTTTTCCAGTCATCTCTGAGAATTCCTTCAACCGCTCAACACTAATGCCTCCAATCTTCTTTTGTTGTTTTCTCTTACTTTGACTCAACCTTCCATTTGCTTTCTGTAGTTCCTGTAGCGTGCACATGCTCAGGACCACTGCCTCCCTCTTTATTATTATTTTTATTTTTTATTTTACGACTGGCCTGAAGGCATAGCACTGTGTTGGCATTCTCCGGTTGAAAATTGTTCTGCATTTAGTGGCAGTGCTGAACTAACACATCTTAAAAAGCACGGGCAGCCTGTCAGGTGGAATAGCAATTGGGAAAGGAACAAAGCGTCTCCTACACGAGTAGGAGAAGCCAAGTAGTTTAAAACACCTAATTAGAAACGGGCACAAATGAAACAACACAACATGCTTCTCACTGGTTTTGTGATCTGGTATTCTTCATTAGGTAGGATGACGCTGTCTGACATTATTTCCAGAACCATTACAAACCGTTTTTTTTGATTTGCAGCCTCCATAGGTAAGGCTGCTGTAGGTTCACAGACGAGCAACCACTTGGTGAGGGTCAGTATGTTCATGGTCATAGCAAGAGACAGGAGACAAACAGCAGACCTCTGCGTTGTGACACACTGTGGACCCATCCATCCACCCTGAGGTTTTGTGGCCCTATACTAACACAACACCACTTCCACCTTTGCTCCTGACACACAAAAGTCACAGACTGCTAGAGGCAGTATGATAATCAGGCACTTGAACAGATTTTAATTTGGCGGTTTATGAATCATGAGTAAATTGACGTAAAGGCACCTGTTTACAGCACCAACAGGGACCCAAAAAAAAAAAGTTTGAAACAAATGACGGAACTGAATTGGTCATTCGATCATACAAATAATGACTGCTGCTCTCCTGGTGAGGACAGCCTCACTGCACTAAATGATTCTCATTTTAAGCCAATACAGTCACTGAAGGTTGTTTTAACACTGTGATAGACACTGCTGTGTTTTCCATGTGGCCATGAAACCGTTGGCTGGGAAACTGGATTATGGTGGAGCCCAAATGGAGCCTGGGCCGGGCCGTCAGTTTCTCCAAGCTGTGTTCTCTTTTATTAGACCAACCAACCAACCCTCCACTACCAACCTCCAGAAACATCTCATCACAGCCAGAGCCTGGGCTCGTTTCACACACGAGCAGTAGTATTCTGTCAGTGTCTCTCTCCTTCTCTCTCTCTCTCTTGCTCCATTATGAAGCTTAGCTTTCCATAGACCAGTATCACTGTGCTGATCCAAAGCCATGACCATGGCTTACCTTGCGCAAGCAGGCATTCGGGTCTGCTGGAGCAGTTATGGATCCATCTCCTTCCTTCCCCCCCTTCAGTTTTCTAATTTGGAGGTTTCACCTTGTGCCACTCTGCCTGGTGTAGCAATCACAGCCATACATATGGTTTGAATAATTCATATCAATATTTATTAGCAATCTGTCTGGGGGTATAATTAACTAAATAATGATCTAGGAGTCAATTAAAAGCCCCGCAAGCTTCGGCTGGATGGACGGATGTGTGAGAAAGCAGCTCTGCTGAAGAAAAGGAGAACACGCTTTGTAATGAGGAGAATTAAAGGGCTTGATCGTCAAATCGGCAAGAGGCTGTGAGAGAAAAAGAAAAAAGCGAGAGGACCGGAGATAAACAGAGATAATGAGAAAACAAAAGCAGAATAAAGAAGATACGAAAATATAGTAAGCTCCTCAGGAAGGGGAGAGGCAAGGCAGCGGAGGAAAGAGATGAGAGGGCAGAAAAAAAAAAAGATTACAGCAGAGTTCACTAAGTTAGCAGAACTCAATGATGTTTCCCCCTCATCAGCACGGCCTGGCCTCTGTAAATCTAAGCTGACCTCAAAGCGTAACGGAGGGGGTTCAAAAATACCCTTCTCGGAAAAATGAATTGGCAAGAGCAAGGAGATAATTGGTTCAACTCTAAACTCGTTATCTGGGAACAAACAATTAGAGAAATGAAGCCGTCCATTAATTAATCTATCTTTAAAGTGCAAGCCTCGGGAGGGTCTGGTACCTCGCCTCTGTCTGCGTGACAGATTTCCTTCCAATTATATGACATTACTGGCAAACCAAGAATCCCAGACTCCACACACTGTGATCCTTAATCACAAGCAGCTCAGTGCTGCCCCATGCAGAAGCCTTAGCTATAACGTTAGCATTCCATTAATTAAAGACAACCTTACTCCTCATGTTAAACTTGAATTGGTGTTTCGCTGCTCGCTTTTTTTTTTTTTTGTTGAAATCACTGTGGTTTGATTGACTGTGTATTTTCCCTTCTCCTGTTTTTTTGACAGCTTGTCTCTTATTTCGCCTGCAGGGTTTCTCTTTTCTGGGCCTACCTGATGGTTACATCACCACAACGCCCTGGGGTTGTTCTTCTCTCTGCCTATGCAATTAGGTCTGTCTGTGACTACAGTCCTAACTAGACAAGGCAAAGCAATTTAAAATGGTGTATTCCACTCTAAACCATCATATCTTAATATTACAGCCAAAAAGAAAAAAACATGTAAACATATATATATATATATATATATGAGATGATATGGTAGCCTAGTGTTATGTATGAGGTCAGGCAAGGTTCAACTGGCATAATTAAACCAACAGCTCCTGAGTCACATAACAGACTGTGTTTTGGAGCAGCAGTCTGAGCATCAAAGGAGAGTGTTTCCCCCAGACATCAGGGTGTGTGTGCGGCACACAGCTGATTTATTTCCCACTTAACATGGTGTGCATAAGCAAATCTCAGAGTATCTCCAGCAACACCATCCACATTTAGGACACGCAAAACGGCGTATTAGGTTTCAGTAACAGGCTCTGAGCACTTGCACACTTGCTTTAAATCAGATATCCCTGTGAACATACTGGCCACTGTGAGTGTTTTGTGTTTCTTATGCATCTGAAACCTTGCTTTGCAAATCAGTGTTTCATCGGCCGTTAAGTGTCTTTATGATGAACTTGGATTATCTATCTGACATTACTTTATAAAAAATATATATATTGACATACTGTTAGTGTAAATGTAACAGATGTTGCCTTGCTGTAAGTCCTGACCTCATTGTTCGGAGCCAGCCACGCGTTTGACTCCCAGCACAGCATTTCCACTATACGCTCCCCCTACACGACAGAGGGAGGCTCGTTGCTTACGAGGATGAAAAGACATTCATTTCTCTCCTTGCTGATAGGAGCACATACACACACACACACACACACACCTATGTACAGACAGCCTCAGTATTTCCACATACTAATTAGAGGCCGGTTAACACCAGAACAGCAGTGGGTTGAAAATGAGACAAATCACCACGATCATCGCTGTCTCTGTGTGCCATCCATTAGACCTCACCACCATGTGCCGTCTGCACGACAGCCAATCCTGTCTCCTACAGATTCTGACTAAGATTCAAGACTCAAGAGTCTTTATTTTCATCATGCAAACATAACGAAATTTTACTGAGACTCCCGGCTTTAAGGCACACATATAAATAAATAACACAAGTGTGAGGGTGTTTCATGTGTGAGGGTCCCTGAGTCTGTTTGTGCTTGTTTTAATGTTCCTGTACCGTTTCCATCAGGAAAGCAGTACAAACAGTGCATTGCCCGGATGGGTTGGATCTGTTGCAATGCGTCTGGCCCTTTTCTGGACTCGAGCAGGCGTAAACTGAGTCCAGATCCGGTAGCCGACAGCCCACAATCCCCTGCGCTGTCTTCACCACCGTTAAGTCCTTCCTGTCCTGTCCTGTGCTGTGGCGCCCTGATGGCGCCCTTGATATACTTTAGGAGGATCCTCTCAAAATATGTTGTGTATGAAACATAACTCTGTAACTCACAGTGACTTCAGACACAACCTGTTTACTGTTATCTTCTTTTATTGCCTAAAACTAACCATAGATGGGACTTTGGTCTGGTCTGAACCTGGTCTCTGATGTGACAGTTGTGCTCTTTGTTCACCCCCCCCCCCATCCATCCAAACCACCTCCTGAGGACTGAGCTGCTGTACATTTCCTCTGAACCTATTAAGTTTCTAACAAAATGTGTTTGCTGTTGCAGTTTAGTTGTGTAGAAACATCATTTCTAGGGGGGATGGTTGCAAAAGCACAACGTCAGTTAATGATGCCTGCGGTGACACCACCTGGTCCAGGTGTGTCCACTATAGGAGGAAAGGAGCATTAATCCACGTCACAGTGACAGCACTTATTACTATTAAATTCTTTGATATTACAAACACCACTCCTTCCTCTTTTACTGATTCTACTGCCGCTGTTCCGGCAACTCAAAGAAATAGTAGAAAAAATGTAAATAAAACAGTTGAATTAGTTTCTCCTCATTCTACATCTGCTCTTGTCCTTCCTTGCTCTGTACTGTAGGACTTGCTGCCTAAAGGGGTTGAGAACAAGTTCCTCTTTCCAACAGGAAGTCTGCATTGCCTGATCTAACCAATGAAACCAAATCTGAACAACCCTGGCAGACATATAAATCAATTTAAGAATAAAAAAATAGCATGTAATGTATCTATACTTGCTAAAAACACCGACATGCATGTGATGAAACTGTGCGAGCTGCTAATGCTTCCTGTCATTTTAATAAGACAGTTCAGACTCAGTTTACTGACGTAGTTACACCTGGGTGGATTATGAAGTGGCTCAGTGTAAATAGGGTTTTAGTTCAAGTCCGGATTTAATTAACTTGACTCTAGGAGGCCAACTTAAGTCACCAACTCTAAATACAACCCACTGGCTATTAAAAGCTTCTATGCATAGAAAAAAAAAGATTCATAGTAAATCAAATTAAAAATGAAGAAAAAGAGAGGTGAAAAGAAAAAGACAATAAAAACGTGGAAAACATTCAAATCTAGCAGCAGCAATCCATCACAAGTAAGAGCAGATTTCTAAACTCAGGCCAAGCCAGGTGTAGACAGGTTTGCACATTCAGACATATTCTCCTCTTTGATTTGATTTGCCTTCCTCTGTGAGAGCGTTTGTGGGTGTGTGTGTGTAGACATGTGTGTGTATGTATTAGAATGAGGTCCGTGTTTTTTTTTTTTTTTTTTAATTCAGCCCTTGTCAGAAGAGGTTTGGTAAATACGGTCTACAGAGCTGTTCCACACTCTGCTACTTTATGAGCTCTCTCAAGTTGGAGACATAATTCCGTTCAAGGTAGTTTAAAAGTCAGGGAGATGCCGGAGGGGCGAACGAGGCGAGAGACGAGCTGCACACACACACACACGCACACACATACGAGAGGAGAGGGAGAAAGGAACTAAAGTAAGAGGATGTGTGTGAACAGTCAGAGGGGTGAGGTCCAACCCTCTCTTTTCTTTTGTTCCCTAAGCGTGGACTTCTAAACTTTGCAGCATATGAACTTCCTCCATATGAAATGACCTCTCTTGCCAAACCCCACCCGCTCCTCCCCAAAAAAAACATTCTCCACACGGCACCACACTGCTCTCAGGCTCTTTCTGCTCCGACCCGAAACTTAAAAAGACGGGGAGCTGAGAGTGATGAAATAAAGACACGGAACAGATCCACATGTCTGATCCCGCAGAGAAAATTATGGGGGCTGCGGCGGCGAAATCGGGCCTGAAATATCTTTGTTGTCAAAGATATTCTGTAAAATGAAGAATACATGAGCACTCATAAGAATTTCACTGGGTTTCTGTCAAACTTTCATCCTCTGCTGATCAAAAAAACGTGATGCGCTGCTTCCCTGCTGGACGCCTGCCTTCAGACGCGAGACACCACGACGCTTTTTGTCTTGTGGGCGACCGTGTTTGATCTCTGGGTACAAGAACATGCAGCAGTAACAAGTTTAGAAGTTGCTGTACCCTGCATGTGTCGTGCATTAGCACCACTTTGGGATATAGGCACCAACACTTCTCAGGGTTAAAATGAGCAAAAACTAAAGCAGAAGAAAATGAAATCCACTCACTGTTTATGGGAGGATAAAAATGGTCAGCATCTTAAGGTTTTAAGTCTCCTTGCTGGTTTAGAGTTTTTTTTTAAACAGAGATGTAGTTGAGATTTAACACTTCACCTAGTGACTGTAATCTTGGCACTTGTTTGGGGGACAGGTGTCATTTCAGGTGGGCTTTACAACAGATGATGGGAATGGGCCTGTGAATACTGCAGCACAGACCAAAGCAGATTATTAAGGTCTGCAGAGGTCTTAATGTCCCACACAGCCAATCCTTGCAGACTTTGGGTAAGAGGTAGGGTCTGTCACAGGGCTGACATATAGAGACAAACAACCATTCACGCTCATATTCAATTTACAGTCTCCAGTTAAGCTAATGTGCATGTCTTTGGACTGTGGGAGGAAGCTGGAGAACACAGAGGGAACCCAGACAAGCACGAGGATTCAACACCGGCCTGGATTCAAACCCAGAACCTTTCTGCTGTGAGCTAACCACCCCCCACCTGCTTATATTTAATTTTCTTATCACACTTGAATAAGCCCAAAGTTGCATGTTGATTAGGAGCCTTCTTGAAGAATGGTTTGCCTCTCATTAAGACATTTTTTTTTTCACTTTTTGATGTTTGCTATTTAGCCACCTCAGGTGTTGGACAGCAGCCACCCTGTGTTACAGAGGTGGAGTCTGGGCCAAAACCAAATTGATATACAATTAAATGTGAGCACCGAACAATATTTCACTGCAACATGACCGACACCACCTGAGTGTCACACTGCTATCATGTCACCTAACTTTTAGCAGCCTCACTGTGGGAGGTAGGAGCCTGGGCTGAAAAAGTGAAACTGCATGGCAAAGAACAGAAGGGTTAAGGATGACTAGACGGAAGAATGTGCACCAGAGTGTTGTGTGTAATCTGCAATGAAACAGTGGCCATTTTTATAGTGGTAAAAATGCCATTATTACTCTAAGCATGTCATGACGTTTCTGAATCAAATTGTCCCCAGAGCACCAGGTAAGAGGCAAGAGCCACATTTTTTTTTTTTTTTTACCGGCATCAAACTACCAACAGAATAACTATAAAATCAATGACACAGCAAGAAGAAGCAAAGAGATCAACAGTTCCACTTATGAATGCTGTGAAAAAGTCAGTCTGCAGCAGGCTTACTAATGAACACTTACGTCAGTGTCTCCATCTGACCATCACACCTTTTGCGTTGACATTGAAGGACTTGGTTACACAGTCAAAGCAGTGTCCTATTAAACACAGAAAGTTTTTAGAGCTTAAAGTTAATCCAACTTTCCAGGACCCGTGATATCCACCCAATCCACTCAGGGCCTGAATGTTTTTCATACTTTTACCCCTCCTGACTGAAATATGTCTGGATGGGTCAGTAATCAAGTTTAATCAAATTCAGCTCAGTGACCAACTTAACTCCTTTGTACAAAGGTCAGATTTCTTAAGTTGTGTCTCTTCCATTGAAGCCTGTGTTCAGACCACACTCAAGTGGATCTGATCTACTCATCAGAGGCTCGTTTGTCTAACTCAACCTACAGTCAGTGTTCACCTGTTAGAAATAAAGCTGTGCCACAGCTGGTGTGTCACATTCAACGTTAGAAACGTGCCAGAAAAGGGGGTTAGTAAACAGTAGAAAGCAGCATGGAGGCCACAGACTACATTGATTACTTGTTGATTACGTCTTACCACTACTACATCTTGCAGTGTTGGATCCTTTCACAACTCCATTTACAAACAGTAATAACCAAAGCCCAAACATGCACAGAAAACATCTGCAACAATACATGGACAGCTATTCTTGATTCTATAGCACCTACGAAAACCAGGAGAGTCAAACCAACTCACAGAACGTCTTGGCTAAATAACACCACCAGAGACATGAAGAGGACATCCAGACATGGGGCCTTTCTCCTTTGGCGATGCTGTAATGACTATTAATTTCTTCACAGCATTTTGGGTAATCCACATCTTTTCATGGAGGATGAGTTTAGGTCTGATCCATCAAAACATGCATTCACATACTCTTCATTATGGTCAGAGGCAGCTGTGTAAGATCTCCATCAAACATGGCTGAAATCAGAGATGATGTCTTCAGCAGTTTGCCAATAATTGACCTGCTTTATGTCCTAATTCAAAATGTTTCTGTCTCATTCTGAACAAACTGGACAAACTCCACCTTCTGTGATGACATATGATTGTACTCATACTTAAGTTAAAGTCCTGAGATCATTGGTTTAATTCTCAAGCCTCTTATTTCTGTCTTCAAATAAGCATATCGAACGACAAATGGCCCACTCAGCACGACTGAATTGAATGTCCATGCAGGTATTTCTATCACAATATCCATCCAATCCAATCCAATTGTATTTTATTATTTGGTCCAGTTTTAACAAATTAATCCTCAGTGGATGTTTGACAGAAAAGAAAAAAAAATCTTAAAACTGAGTTTTAGGGATTCCTTCTTCTTCTATCCTTCTTCATATGTACAACTCCACATCTACACCATCTCCCTTGACTAATGCGAGAGTAATGCTCCTCTGTGTATATTTCCCTTTACGGGAAATATAGTTTATTTAAATATACACAGAGTATGCGATATGAATAAACTTGCCTTGCCTTCAGATGCTTCCTGCTAGCAGCCGCTCCATCCTCCTCTGTCGGTTAAGGCGTTCCTCATTCAATTAATGTGAGAAAAAAAAAAAAAAAAAAAAAAACGCACCGTGCTAAACCCGTGTTATCCCCATAGTCCTCAGCACATGTTGTGAAGGCTGGAGTGTAACTACAAGTACATGAGACGGAAATGTCGGCTCTTAAATCACCGCCCAGCGATCATCCTAACCAGTCATAAATCACACCACTGTGCCCTATTTCACCCTAATTAGAGCCCGATTATGTCCTATCATAAAACATAACTGCGCCCACCATTAATTAGGCCTTGATAGCCCTCTGTGGAACTCTAGAGGCTTTTCTGGGGCCATATGTTGTGTGTGTGTGTGTGAGTATGTAAATGGTGAGAGAAACAGAAAGAGAGCGACACAGAAAATGATGTGATCCTACGAGAGGATGCCACAGAAGCCTTCTTATCTTCACCTTCAACTCTGTTCCCTGCAGACAGTCGTGCTGTTGCTCAAGGGAATAAAAGAGTGTGTGTGTGTGTGTGTGAGAGAGTTAAGAAGAAGGTTGGAGGGGGGCAATACCTTTGAAAGCAGGGTTAAGCGCTTTAGCCTAGCTGCCTCCCCTCACACCTGAGCCATGTTCTCTCCCACACTGCTGAGAGATAAGCCCACCATCCTCTCTGAGGCAGGACTGACATAAGCGTATAACTGGAGCAGCTTCAATGTTGTTAACGTTTGTTTGGACTTTCAGCAAACAGTGCTCAACTTCTCTATTGTGTGGATGCTGTACAATGTACAAGTTCATGATCTTGTACCTTCTAAAGTCAAGCATACACACACACATTAAAAAAAACAGTGTATCACTACATTCCCAAACATGTTTTATCTAAAACTACTTAGAGGAAGATGGTGGTCAATGTTAAACCATGCCACAGTCACACACTTTGTACATCCTGCTAAAAGGGGTGTTGAGCCTGAACTGCATATGAATTTAATGGAAAGACATAGAGTAGATGTAAACAGACAGAGTCAGTTATTATTTGCATGAGCACAAGTGGCAGATTGTCAGGAAAACTACATGAACATAAGCTGTTTTAAGTGTGTGAACAAGCGACTAATGCTGTTGTTTCTCTGGAAAGGACAGTCTCACTTATTCTGTCTCGTTTTCAACACACTGAGACAAGGTAAACTCCGCAGGGAACAAGCGTCATTACTTCAGAGACTGAGATGGCCTCAGTCTGAGACTTTGATGTCACCACAGCAAACTGAGACGTTGATGTTCTATAAGAAAATACATGTTCAAGTTGTCTTGAATCAAGACAATAAGCCAATCTGTGCGTTAGCATCAACAGAATAACACACTTTTAGACAAACTCTTGACTCAGTTGTTAAGAAATTGAAGAAAATATTTGACTGTGTTGGTTAAGTTATTGTTTGTTTGAAATTAAAGCTCAGTAACACATTAAATTCACGTCAAATGGTTGATTTCTGCCTTTAAACCTGCACACAGGTATATGCTACAAACATGTGCTACTCACTCTGTCTGTAGCAGAGCACAGTATATCTCCCCCATGTGTCTCCCCTGCAGCTACCTTCTTAATTAATCTCTCATTAAGCTAATTATCAGCAGCGTATTATCAGCAGAGTAGACCCCCACCGACCCCCCCCGGCCCACCCCACTACATTTGCTGCAAACAACACACCTTTAAAAAAGGCGCTTGGTTGTGGAGGCAGATGAAGCTTCCAAATTTATACCACAACTGCCACACACAGACATACACACACACAGTCATAATAAATGAACTTTTTTTTAGGATGTGGAGAAGCAGCACTTTAAATGATGCTGCGGATCGTTTCCAATGGCAGACATAATGTGTGTGCGTGTAGTGAAGGGTAAACCAAGCGTGACGTTGGTTACGCACGTTTTATATTAATAAAGATGAGAATGTGTAGAACAGCTGATGCTTTCAGTGACTGCAATGTGAAGACAGTTACATTCAGCACATCCTCAGCTTCACTGTTCCTGCTGAGAGGTGCTGAATCGTGTGAATTGTGTGGTCGTCGCTTGGTGTTCTGTTTCCAACAAAATCCATTTAGATTCTGCTAATTATTGTTAGGTCAAACACGTTAATCAGGAAATGTGTTTCCCAGATGTCCTGCCTGTATCATGTTAACTGCACATGATTTTCCAATCTAGGAAGTGAGGGGGAGAAGGCTGGCTAAATGTACAAAGCTTAGGACTTAGACGACAAAGACTGGGATTTATGTCTTGCATCCATGATGTTGGCTAATCATGCTTTTGGTTGCATGGAGAATAGGTTATTATGTTGACATAAATGTAATTCAATTTTTTTTATTATCTTCTTTTAACACGATTCTCTTGATGTGCCTGTGTTGTATAGGCTTGGTCTTGGCTTGGTTTTTAATCTACTTGTTTTCAGTAGGTTTGGTTTAAGTTTGAATTTATGTATCTCCCACTTGGAGGGGCAGCAGCTGAGCGCTTCAGCCAGGCGTTACAGCTGACTCAGGCTGTGCTTTAGTTTTCTTTTTAATTAGTCAACTAACTCCACAACTTCCCACATAACCCCTTGCTACTAATTGGGAAGCTCTGCATTACCAGAGAAGGCTGCTGATGAAGCATCCGTCCAAATGTGGTTCAGTTGCTTAGAAGATAATAACCATTTCCCCTAGAAACTACATTAATGTGTTTTTTTTAAACATTACTAAATTGGTTTTGCAGTTATGCTGTGGTGACAAACATCGCCAATGACTGTATTATGGGTGCTGGTCAGGGAGGATGGAAGAACACAAGACTGTGACACCAGAGTCTGGAGTATCTGACTTGTCCGATACATTTTCTCATGTTAACAGAAAACATAATATCAATATTAATATTATTTTTGATATATTGATATCATAATATCTGAAAACTTTCTGACCCCCGGTCTATCCATGGATGCTGTGGATCCTGTGTGAACTTGATGATGGGGATGATGGATGTGTCATGTGTGTTGTATTAATACTCCTGATACAGTGGAGCTGGGCTTCTCTTTCAGGCCCTAGCACAATGATGTCTGTCCTCTGGTCTCTGCCAGGGTTTAGATGGCTGTAATTGAAAAAGTTTTTACTGTGGCTCAGAGTCTTAGCAGCACTGCGGGAGGTGCATTAGACGGTGAAAAGGGTCTAGATGGCCATGGGAGTGTCTCTCTGTCTGTGTCGGACTGGGGACAAACGTACGTGAGTGTGCCTTGGAAGTACCCATCTGCTTTAGTGGTACTCTTACATGTCATAAAGACGTGCTGGTGTTAAAAAAAGGAGCAATTACAGTTTAAATATCACTCCAGCGGCAGCACTGTGTCGTGGCTTTTGTTAAGGAACCCCCCACCCCCCACCCCCCTTCCTTGAGTTCTACATCAGTCATTCAGGGCACATCACTCTGCCTTCTATGGAGGGAAATAACAGCATTAAGGAGAGTTCCTCTCTGCCTTCAGACAGGACTGACTGCAAGCAAAGAAACACTTCTCTGTGGCAGACTCATGCACTATACTGACACTGTGATATTATGACTCTGCCATCTCACAGCGTCCTCATGGACAAAATAATGGACAGGCCAACATGAACAGGGACTCACTTTAAATGCTTCTGTGTTGAGCTTTTTTACAGCAGACATTTTGCCTTGTTGTAGCTTAATAACATTAGAAGATCTCATTTCATTAAGGAGAGCTGGTTCCAGGGTCCTGGTATTGGGCATGAGGGTTGACTTACTGGGACACTTGATGGAATTGAACCATAGATAACAACATTAGTTTCACGTGTGCTTTTCCTGCTATGACAAGTCAAAATGTCTGCCATAAAAAAAAACACAGGTCTATTAAATCCCTTTTTACCAGTTTTACTCAATTTTTCATTCTGTTGATGTTGATGTGTTATGTTCTGAACAGGGCATTGTACGTTTTAGAAGAATTCTGCAGACTCTTATTCTGAAGGATGTGGTTTAGCATTCCACTTTCAGGTTTCCTGTGTTCTTTAAGTGTTATTGAAAGTTCTCATCTGTTCTTCTTCAGAGATTCAAGGCACAGATTTGGAAGAAAAGGAGGAAAAATTGTTCTGATCACCTAGAAAATTCTTTATCCATCTTAAATCAAAGGAGTCAAACCGCAGAAGTTTTCTGAGGAAACATGAGAAATAGTTGAACCTTTAAAAACATTTTGCGAACCCTGAAGTCTATGTTCAAGAGCAGTGAAAATCTGTGAAAGCTTCCTGCAGGCCAAGCAGGTATTTATAAAGATATATGTGATGGTTTATACTTAAAAAGTAATGAATTGTTTTCCCAGCAAAAACATGCCCTACAGATTCAACTTCATTATGATGGTTTTGAGACTGCAAATCCCTGAGGTTCAAAGAGTAAATACAACCACAAACGTGGTTGTATTTACTTTATATTGAGGAACCTGCCCCAAAAATGTAATTCTGTATTGATGAATATTTATGTTGTGGCACTCTTTCACTCACAAGACCTGAAGATATATGGTTTTTATGAAATACTAATGACTCTCAGAAAAGGTAGGAATAACAAGTTCCCTTCTCTGACTCAACATTGCTGGGGTTTGTTATTCAGTAACATGTGCTAATCTAAGTTTAGACAGCGTGTTTGGTTATGTTGAGTCCTTCAGTGCAACATGTTGTTGCAGATTTGATTTAAACACTAAGGAAGAGTTACAGTCCGTATTCATCGGTACAGAACATTGTGCAGCTCTACAGAAAAAATCCCATGTTGGCGTCAACATCTAGTGTCATGAAGTCATGCTTCGACTGTGTGAAGAAACAGGCTCGGTTGGTTGAAAATGGATGAGAGAAGCAGTGATCTTGGATTGAACGTTGAAATAAATAAGTCATTGGAACCTGCTCCTCTTCCTGATTCATATACTGAATATAGGAGTTGTTATGACATATTGTTGAAACATTTGATTAATGATTGTATCATCATGTTTGGTGCATGAGCTTTGAGGTGAAACATCATTTTCTTGTAAAGGATCTGTTGTGGATTTCAATAATATCCCAAAAGCCTTGGTAAAAGATATGAGAAGATGGTATAGAGGCAGCTAGTTTATCACCGGGAGACTTTTCATTTTCAGAGGTTTGAGTTTGGTCCAGTGAGGAAGGAAATAATTGATAGCTTGGAGGCTGGTGAGACATTAAGTGCAATGTTTAAAGTGAATACAAACTCTGATGTGTCATCTACTAATTGGATAAGAGCTATGGAACTGAGTATAAACAGTATGGGGCTATATATTGTGTGCTTTACTCCATTAGCCAAGACAGGGGTGGTGGCTTTTTTTAAAAAAAAAAGAAGGTACAGTAATGTTATTGTTTATTTAATTTCTCTTCTTTTAGCAGACTTTTTTTGCTACAGCATAAATAAGTGCCCTGTAAATCACTTATGCTGTGTTGTCCTTTGAGAAAAGGATAGTGTCATGACAGTGTCCCCCTACTTTTGCATTCATTTAAAGGAAACCCCATCTGTCTAAGTAGTAGGAGACTTTAGTTTGATACAGCCGGTCAATCAGTGCTCAGTCACAGTCAGAGTCTCCCTCTTATCTTAATTCACATGCTTGTCCTGAACCTTAGCTTGCTGAACAAGCCACCCAACAAACATTCAGTGGGAAAGTGTGCACTGATAATGTCAGTTTACAGGACAGATAGCTGTTTAGCTGCTCAGCCACGGCACATTACACAACAAGCAAATGTCAGGTGTGGTTAGATGTCGGTGTGATCATTACTCTTCAAAAAACACTAACAACAACACTGTCTGCCTACGACATGAAAGCACGTTTGTTTACTTTGTGTCGTGTTCTCCGTGGTGTAACAGCAGCATCTGACAGCCTGCCAGCTGCTGTCAATCACACACACACACACACACACACTGACACACCCCTCCAGCCTGCTGAGACGAGAAGGAGATTACTGTTATTTCCATTTTAATCCCTTTTAACAATAAAAAGGTCTTAACAGTACATTTAAACAAGATTAGGTCAAGACCTGGCAAACACCTGGACCACCTTTATCAGTTTGCTTCTCTCCTCCTCTCTGTACATAGACAGTCGTTTAATGCAGCTGAATTCTGATTCTGTTCCAATTCATGTTTCTCTGTTTCTGTGTCAAACAACGCAACAAGTATGAAACAGCAGTCCGCCAGCAGTCAGTCCCGAGCTGCTGCTCTGCTGCTGCTAAAAACCTAATTTTATAACCAAGATGTCGTCTGACAGATTCACCACACACAACAAGTTATGGACGACGGCTGTGCTGTGATTTCAGATATATTTACTTAGAAAATGATCAGTCAGAGAGTAAGTTAGAAGCACGGTCACGTCGATGTCAGCTGCTGTCAAATGAACGAGATACATAGAGAGGTGTGTCTGAGGAGGAGGGAAAGCCTGACCTTGGGCTTGCTCAAAACGTTCACTATTGGCTGGACGACAGCAGCAGTCACAAATTATTTTTGAGTACAAAAACAGAGGACTAAAGCCAGCTGAAGTCTAACCAACACCATTTCCCACAAGTCAAAGACTGCAGGTTCTGTATCTATATCTTATATTAGAGGCTTGTTTCTAATATAAAGGTCTGTACTGGACTCATTTATCTTAGAATATGAATAAACCAAAGATGTCAGGCTTCAGCTCTCAGCAGCTATCACATACTGTACATTAAAAGCACATTTATTGAAAATGCATCCAGCTCCTTATGCCTCATAAAACATAATAGAATTACATTATATGAAGCTGGCAAGTGTTGAAAATGTGGTGAGAAGCTGTCAGCAGATGAGCCAACTGCAAACAAAGTCTTTTTCTGCTCACTGAGGTCAGACACAAACACAACACACAATTATAAAAAAAAACTGCAGGAGAAACTGCACTGCTTGGCTCCTCCCAGAAGTGTATCACTCTATCAATATTTAAACACAGACATTTTTATCAGGCTCTCCCTCCACACCTCTCTGCCAGGCAACAGCCCTAATTGACCCTAAATCTGACAGCCTGCTCAAAGCATCGGAAAAACAAAAAACAGTCCACAAAAACCTTCCCATCCGCAGTCTCTTCCTCCTGGATCCAGGTTTATGGGGTTGTAAAAATCCCCAAAGCTTAGCTGATATGACCCACATTAACATTTCCCCCACGGTGTCGTCCTCACAGAGAGATGGGCTGATAGGGTTTAATCACCAGCTGTGTGAAAAGCGCTCCCAGGCTTCAGTGTTCAAATGTGTTAGCAGATGATGGACAGCGGGTGGAAATGGAAATACCAATGTGGCGACCAGTGATCCTGGGAGCCACATTGAGTGTCTCCTATAGACTGGATGGAAATTTATTATATGCGTCTCTATGTGTTCCTGAGCAAAGCTGAGCTCTTTGATTCATTAAATTATCCCTATTTTTATTTATTTTTTTGGATAAACATCCCAGAATACATGACTCCGTCCAGAGTACATGACTCACAGCTGCTCTGACAGTGGCAGAGTTTTTCTGCTCATGTTTCTACCTGCAGTCAGTGTTTCTCTCTGCAGTGATCACATTCCCGCCCATGATGACAACTTTTCAAGCAGCGGTGACAACACTTCTTACCCGCAGTGCTAACGCGTCTGTCCATGGTCGAGCCCTCTGAGCAACAGTGAAGATATTTGTAACCCTCGGTGAGAAGGTGTCTGGCAACAAGTCAAGTTAATTTTATTTGTATGTCTTAGGGCAGTTTTCATATTGAGCAGGTCTAGACCATCTGCCTGGACCAGCCGGGTGGAGACGAGGGGGAAATACGGTATAACACAAGTTCCACATAGAGGGGGAAACTAGAAAGCAGAAGGTAACATGTCAGTGCTGTATTATATTATTATAATTAATATATTATTATATAGTCTTTATAGGGTTGTGGAAGTTTTTATTAGGTTTCTCCGGAGTGTGTTTCCATCCCTTAAGAGTAAAAGAAATTTCTTAAAATTCTCCTACTGAAGACAAAGTATTTGTGTTCTTCCTCCACCTCTTTTCTGTCAGAGATATAAAAATAAAGACTGAAAATAGGGCTGCTGAGGTTGTTCAAGTATGTAACATACTGCATTTCAAGTCCAGACAGGAGTCCTTGTTGCAAATGTCTCTACCCGTAAAGTACAACCACTGACAAACAAAATCATGTGGGCTGGTCACATCTAGCCAATACCAGAAGCATGCATCATAGTCTCTATATGTGCCCATACTATAACCCGGTGCATCAGACCGGTGTATCCCTACCAAACTGCCATGACATTTCTCCCCACAGTCAGGATGTGAGCTCCTTTGATAACAATCTTTGCAGGCACAGGTAACATTTCCAACAACTGTAATGCTGTTTCTTCCCCCGATACCTGCGGTGTGGATGTTTCCACCTGCAGCAATGACATCTATGTGTAAGGTGACAGAGCGATGATGATTCCCAACAGCATAACCTGATGTCTTGGTGGGAGCATTTCTACCACCAGCTCTGACACTTGGTGAAACATGTATTCAAGACAGCAATGCCGTTTTTAACACTGGTGACATTACTGAAACATGTCTCTCTGTGTTGGTGACATATTTTCCAAATTTCACTGGCATATTTACATGACTTTTCCACATGATGTGATATTAGCAGATCCAGTCCTAATACATGTTGTGCATTTACACCTTGACATATTTTTTAACCACATTACAGAGCCATTAAATCACAGGTAAATCAGTGTAATGGTACTGCTAACCTGAAATCAGAGTGCAGCTTCATACGGACACAGCAGAGGCACAAAAATAAATACTTCAAATTAAACTTAACATGCTGTTAAACGATGGATGTCAAAGATAGTGCCAAAAAAAAAAGCCAAAATTTAAGCCGCATTAAATTTGCATTGCTCTGCAACAAGCTAAACAGTAATTTTTTTTTTTTTTTTTTGTTCTCAAAAAACTCTTGATTTCATAAAACAGACTTTACTAACAAAGGAAAAACCACTAGGATCATTTAAATGACTTAATCTGATTCAAGTCTAAAAAGTCAGTTCAGTGTTATTTAAGTTATACTGTATTTGTTTAATTGTATTTGTTTTGTTTTTTTTACCATTTTAAGCATCTTAGGCTTTTATAGGACTAGCACTAATAAAACCGTGTGACTTTCTGAAAAGTGGCTTAGACATCAGACTTGTTTTTTGTAGCAAATGACAGCAGTTTTCAGCTGTGTTAGCTGCTAAGGATATCAATAATGCCTCAACAACCTGACATTATGTGACGCCGAACCAAATGACAGCAAACCTGATGCGCTGTGACATCCTCACAGAGCTGCGGTGACACCAGCTATCACAAGCACCGACACATGATTTATATCTGGGACTTAAAAGTTCACTTAGGGAGCCATGAACGGCATGCAAATAAATGCCACACTGCAATGGCATTGTCAAAACAATACGGCAAACTAAACACCGATGCCAATAACCAATTAGGATCAATGTCCTCTCAGAAAGATGGGGACTGATCAGGTCAGGGCCGTCTGCGGGCGTGTCTGCAGGGGGGGGGGGGGGGGGGGTCTCACCGCCTTTTGCTGTGGCTGGGAAGTGACATTTACAAGCAGTAAGCCTGGACGGAAGACAGACCATGAAAAATGGATATGTGGATTTGGTGTTGTGAGAACGGGTGACGATGCCTGACACATGCTGTGTTTAAACATGTCAGAGAGGCGTCAATCAGCAATTAGCTCAGTGGCCTCTCTCTCTCTCTCCCATCAGGGGTGTCTGTGATGCAGGAGCCAGTTTCGTCAAAACTTGTGACAAGTGAGAGCGGAGATTCTGCGAGGCGAGATCATTTTTCTTGCTCTAGCTCTCTGTGACACATTTTACACATTAGCATCTCACAGTGTGTGTTCAGGGAGACGGCAACAGGTGGGCCGTGCTATCATTTACCTCGCCCAGTGTACAGTGTGTTTAGTTTGCATATAAAACTAAAACAAACCCCTGCATCTCCTGGTTTTGTTGAGCACTATTTTCAGTATTTTTTAAATCTACTTTCATGAGATTTAACCTCTTGGCACCAGGACTCCCCCGTGGACTGTAAATATGTCGATCCAGCCCTAAAACTCCTAAACTTCTCAAATCAAGAGCTCCACACGGCCAACAGGGACAAGAAGCACATGATGGACAATTTACACACAACAGGGACCATCAGAAGAGTCCCAGACACACCTTTTATTTTGTCAGAACAGCTATGAACATCATCAAGGAATCAGGACTTATCACTGAACACCTTAAGATCTTTGCTAGTTTGTTCCATACGTAACAAACTGCTGGACATTATAAATTAATATGATGTTTTAATATGTAATCACCAAGATAGGTCTAACATCAGATGGTGGAGTAGCTCTGTGTCTGTGTGTCTTTTATTTGTCCTTTTATGGCTCTTGTGAAACATACTGTGTATATCATGTTGTCATTTTCACATCTATGCAGGGTGCAGACAGATTTATCCGCCACTGATACCATAAAATATTAACAGGGCATAGGAAGTGGACTAAATAATACAAAAGACTCAGGAGAAACAACACTTTTAAATAATTGAACACCGTATCAATTTTGAAAGTGGTATGAACACGAGAAATACAACACGTGGAGCGTAGCTCCGCACTAAGAAGTATTGGAGGTAACGCACTGACTGATTGAGCTTTAGTTTGGGAGTCGTTCTGATATGGAGAGCCACTGGGCTTAAAGAGCAAATCAACAGCAGCTTAACATCTTTTGTTGGCTGACCTTCAGTCGGAGCTACATGCGATGCAGAAGTGTGTTCCAAGCTGTGGTTTTGGGGTTTGGTTAGAGGTGCAACAGAGCACACTGGGTCTGATCACACCCACCCAGACCCAGAAATAAGCTGAAACTCTGAGTTAGAGAGAGCAGTACAAAAGTAGCTCTTTAAACCGGGGGTCCAAAAGTGTGGTGGGATTTTTAAAATGAAAATGAAGAAAGACTGTGTACTTGATACTGTGTATAACATTACTGATTATTCTAAACTTGGAATCAAGTGGACTTAATTTCATTTGATCTAATTGATCCATTTGTTTGTTGTTATTTGTGTTTAATGTCTTTTTGCTTGTTGCGTGTGGGCTGTGTCTACATGTGATTCGTTCCATCTAGATGTGCGTCCATTTCAACAGTAGTTCTTTAAGTAATCCAATACAAACCTATGCTGTTGCTTTGTGCTTCATGTGGTAACAGACAATGTCATTTTGCGCAACCTCAAAATAAATAAATAAATACACAAAACGGGCTAATACAATTTTAAATCAGGCTGGCAGGTACAGTAAGGCTTGATCTCCAATCAGATGACAATTACTGCCCTCGCTTTGTAATTAGTAGGACACACTCCACCCTGCTGCTGAGTCACACACACACACACACACAATCAAAGAGTAATTAGTAGGATGTGCCCTGCCCCATCGTTTAATCAGAGACAAGACCCCGTCTGACCGTTCGCCTCTCATCATCCCACCGGCCTAATGAAACAGCAAGAGAGACCGAATTGGACAGCATATGCACGAGGCTATGTGCATGCTGGTATATACACACACACACACACACACACACACACACACACAACCTCTCCCTCTCTCTCTCCTCATGCATCTACCTGCCACTTTGTCCGTTCAATTCAATCAGCTTTATTAGCAAGAATATTAGAAGAAGGGCTTTGTGTGTATGTGTCTCTCCAGACTTGTCCAGGTTGTGTGTATCTCATTATGTGCTGTGGGTAACAGCATGATGGCGAAACACCTCCTAAGGCCTGACCTCCATGTACCTGTCACTGCAAAACAAGCTGCCCCCCCCAACCCCCACCTCCCCTCCTCTTTTTTCCTCCTCTCTAAAAAGGCCAGTCGTCCTCCTCTGCTCCTTTTGATCCCTCGCTCCCTCCCCAGTGTCTGTCGTTCTCTGCTCCATCTGTTCTCTGCTGTGTATCTGAGGGACCATCCTCTGCTTCTTTTTTCTAGCCCTCCGTTTTTTTCCCTCTCTTCACACGGTTCTGTTCAAACTGTCCGGTTAATTCAGGCATGATCTTTGCCATTTTTGTCTGTGTTAAAACTGAATGAAACTGAAAAACAGCTGTTGCAGATGTTGATGAAACAGCAACATGAGGTACACTCACTGGCCACTATTAGGTACACCTGTTCAACTGCTTGTTAACACAAATATCTAATCAGCCAATCACATGGCATCAACTCACTGTATTTACATCAGAACAGGCACTGCAAACTGAACAGGGACTCCCCTACTTGGCTGGACACATCTCTAAGTCTGCTAATCAAGCCTGCAGTGTGTTCACACTGGAATGTATGAAAGATTCATGCTACAAGCCTCAAACCGCGAGTTTTAATTTGGATCAATTCACAAAACGTGAGCAGTATAGACACCATACACTTGTTCCAAGAAATATATGTTCACACATATCAAAGCTGAAGATACACCCATCCCAAGGCTGTATGTTTGCTCAAGATTTATTACTACAGCTACATCTTATTTCACACTTTATGTGAAATAATATATAACAGAGCAAGATGTTGAATTAAGATGTGTATCACCCTCCTCTCTGGCTGGAATGATGGAGACGGATTGATAACATCAGTAGAAGAAAATACTACACACACACACACATACACGCACAAAGACAATAAGGCTTTCTATTTTTTTTTCTTTGTTTTGTTTTGTTTTACTACCTCAGAGAATCATGGGTGTGCGCATGTGTGTTTCCACAAAACTCTTTCCCAGCTCAAACAGAGTCTCTCAGTTTGTGTATCGTGTCCAAATGTGCTTTGTTTAACAATAATTCAAAGTCAAAACAAAAATGTGACGTACATAACGCTCCCTCTGTTCCCATCAGTAACGACAGGGAGGAGGAAGCTGCTCTGTAGTGATGAAGAGCTGCTGTATTGTGTGACGCCAATCTCAGGATTGTCGTCTTATCACCCGCAAAACACACTCACTCCTGTAAAGAATGGAAAAGAATGCATCTCGTTCTCTACTTCTCTGCTTTCTCTCCCTCTCTGCCTCCCTCTCTCTCTCCCCCTACAGAGAGCGTTTGATGCTGATCCGATATATATTTCCCCCCACAATGCCTCAGCAAATTCTGATGTCTGATAGTTGCATAACTATCACAAATAGGCAAGTGGGGTGTCCTCGCTTTCCTTGATCTTTCTCACTGGCTCTGTACACACACACATTTTCGCACGCACACACGCACACACAGCTCTTGAGCGTGAGTGTATGACAGAGGGTGGGGAGGGGCGTGCAGCACCCACAGAAGTCTATTTCCATCCACCTGGGCTCCCCCCCTACCAAACAGACAATCACAGGAGATAGAGCAGGGCACAAAACTGAAGGAACAAACAGAGCAGGGAGCTTCTAAAAAAAAAAAAAGGAGTTTCCATATTTATACCAGGCTTTAGCGGAACTATGGTTTGGGTTTCCTGTCAGTGCAGCCTGGATTAGCCTGCTCTTCCTCTTCTTAAAAAAAAGCCTGGCTGCTACATCAGTTCTTTCCGTCCCTCTGTCCTGCATTTCATGCTGCTTCCATGCACTCCCTCTAAAGTAAAGCCAGGAGAAGATGCCATCGCAGTAACAACCAGCTCAGAAACACACTGCAGGATGAAATAATGAGCAGTGCTTGCATTTGAATGTGGAAGTTAAATCTTCATGGTTGGGAACAGTTATTTTTCGTTTAATAGCTTTCAAGCCTTTTAAGTTAATCTTTTGGTTTTCCTCACCAGGTGGACTTTACCCAGACCTAAGTATGGAACAGCTCTACTCTCACAGTTGTGTACGTGGGAGAGATGGTCACCTGGTCACCTCTGCTGATGGTCTAATCTCTAATCTCCTCCTGTGGATTCTGTGAGCAGTTTTAGATGTTCATACACCTGATGTTGTCTGTACCTGGAGGACATGTGGACGCTTCTGAACCAAAGTTACGTTTGGTCATGTCATGACTCTAGGTCATGCATTGATGCAGACAGTGAGATGGGGTTAAGAGCTCCAACAAAGCTAGTAAACTGACCTCAGAGGTGAGAATTCAGATCGGAGAATTGCTCCTTTGCTGAACTCCATTCCTTCGTCACTGCTGCTGTGTCTGCCTTTGCCTGCATTTTTGTTCTCACACAGCACATATACAGTTTACAAAGCTAACGGTGGCAGATTTACTGTTGAAATTCTTGCTAATTTTTGAAACTACAGGTTTTTGATCTCAGTCAGAGGCTGATACAGCTGAAAAGTCTGCTGGAGCTGGAGTTTTCAACTAACTCAGCAGACTTATTGTTTTTTTTTTTTTTTCTTGCTTTACTAGGTAAGCTACAGCCAACATACAGCGAGGTGTTGGCACGACAGTATCAGAATGCAATGCATTGTGTTTTAGATGCGTGTAGTGCTGTTACGGCTGTGTACGCTGCTGCTGTAATTATGCGTGCAATATGTACATAGTGTGTTTTTACAAGCTTGAAAAAATGTTTATGTTGCTCACATCCCTGTAGAATACTACAGAGAAAAAAAAAATGCAGTTGTCGTAGCTGTGCATTAAGTGGACTTCCTCTCTTCGACACTTTTCAGAGTAAAACTATGATGTTAACGATCATGACTGCATCATTATCATCATCAAAACATCCATTCAAAGATTCATGCCTCTGTATGTAGACAACAGTGATGTTCATCTCCGGTTGTGTGTATTTATAGATGTATACTGGTCTACATTCCCAACAACAGCCGCACTGGCTCTAACATTCATCCCAGTCTTTCTTTGCTGTTTTTTCCTTCCTTCTTTTCTTCTCTTTCTTCCTGCCTTTGATCCCTCTTGTGCACTTTCTCCTTCCTAAATTGGATTTGTAATAAACTCAATGGCAGATTGTTGGCGAACAGAGACCTGCCCACTTATAGGAACCACGAGAGTGTGTGTGTGTGTGTTTGGAGGGGTGTGTGTCTTTCTTTGTTTGTGTGCTCTCAAGTACATACTCACATTTTTATTATATGTGTTTTATTTTGATACTTCTAGTTGCATGTTTGGTGCTACTGTAAAAACATGGAAGTCCAGCGTCCAAGCACTCTGGCACTGCCCAGTGTGTAAGCTGTTTTTAATGTGAACATAAATAAAATGTGTGAGTGTGTGTGTGTGTGTGTGTGTTTGTGATTGTGTGAAAGAGAGAGTTCAGTACTGTATGTTTAATGTTTACTTGAATTTGTTTTCTCCTGTCAATGGTTGGAAAAAAAAAAAAAGCAGAAGGTAAATCCACAGCAGCGACTGTGCCAAAGCCCTGAGCTGCATCCAGATGAACCTGCTCGCACACACACACACACACACACACACACACACACGTGCCCAAACTCTGTTACAAATGCAGCACACACATTATATCATTATTTATGCACACCCACTGGACTGATAGGTACACAGTAAACACTCTGTCTCTCTCTTTCTAACTTATATGCACACACACAGAATGGTCTTTCCATAACTGTGAGGACACTCCTTGACATAATGCATTCCCTACACCTGTTTTACCTGAACCATCACAACTGACCTTACTCTAACCTAAACCTACCCTAACCTAAACCTTATTCTAACCTGAACCCTAAACCAGGTCTTAGCCATCAACCAGCCAAAGTAAACAGCCATACACACACAGTGTTATATATACACATATTTATGTACAGCTGACCATGTATGAGCCACATGGACAAAACCCATACATCTTGTGTCAGCTTGTTGTTAGAGAGCATCACAGTAGCCCTGCTTCTTTTAGGCCTGTATAAAGCAGTGAGAGTGGTCACTGTTGGTTGACAATGGTGTGTTCTTATGTGGGTCTGTACGTCTCATTTGATTTACTGTATGTCCTGCAGTACCATTGTCTCAAAGACGCTGATAGGCCAGTAATGAAGCCCATTAATTTAATCATCACATCTAATTAATCTTCACCCCTTGACTCATTGTCTGATGTCTCTAGAGGGGTGAGGAAGAGGGGATGAGAGTGAGGTTGGGAGGGTGGTGACAAAACTTCCAACTTCCAAAACTTGAGACTTTCCTCAAGTCCAAAAATCTAAAAACTTAGCGTTATTCAGTTTGGCACTGAGTTACAAACTGAGGCTGGTTTCAGATGGTGTTTACTTCCTGCATCCTTGGTTCAGGATGAGTCAGTGCACACTCCACCAATGGACACAGAGCCTGGTGATATAAGAGTCCCAGAGGCACACACTGCAGCTTACCTCCTTCATTCTGTTTTTATGCCTCCGCTCTGGCGACAGTCGTGGCCACAGGCGTTATCTCAGAAACGCCTGGAGGGAGTTTCTTCAAATTTGGCACTCAAACATGAACTGATTAGAATTTGGTGGTCAAAGGTCAAAGTTCAAAGCCACGGTGACCTCACAACAACTCAAGAATTTATATGCTAATAATGACAAAATTTCACACAAATGTGTATGGGGATAAAATGATGAAGTGACAACATTATATGTCCAAAAGGTCAAAGGTCAAATTCACTGTGACATCATAATATTCTCCAAATACACAAAATTAAATTCCCTCCAAGTCTTCACTACATATCTTGTATTAGTCTCTATTATATGAGACATGGATGTAATCTACAACTTGACTGATTGGCAGGAGCATCCAACCATGAGGAGGTAATTCCAATTTGTAAATAAGATAAGCAAAGATACACTGAAATTCTTCTATCAGATGACGGGCTATTTCATCACATAACGTGTTACATATTATAAAATCTTTATGAGAGTGTAAAAGATCATATGTGCAGCTTAACCACATCCAAGAATTCAAGGCCAGTATTGACCACAGTAATCAGTCTATGTGTGTGAGAGTGAGAGTGAGAGTGAGACACACAAACATGGCGTGTCTGTGTGTCTAATGGTGATGAATGGTGTCGCATCGCCAATGTCCCAGCGGATGTTGAATGCGGCTCCTCGCCCCCCACCTCCTCCCCTCTGGGCTCACACACTCATTAATTAACAGGAATTAATGGTTTATCTGCGGCCAGTAAATAAAAGATTGTCAGCACGGCTGCCGATCTACTCCGCCTCTTATCAAATAGTGTGAAAATGTCAAGCCAGTTGAAGCCAAATTAGCCGGGGCAAACACATCACCCTCCATCCCTGTCACAAATAATCAGCAGGCCACCAGATTAACGCACACACAGCTAAATACGCCACCCCCACCACACACAAACACACACACGCACTACAACGCTAACACGAACTTCTGCGCACACACATAATTAAATATTCACAAGCACACAAATAAATATATTTGTGCACATTCTACACACATGTACACAGAGAATTACACACACACACACAGGTCACATATGAGCACACGCTTGCAGTGTTGTGTGTCCTGTAAGGGCTGCTCTGTTGAGCCCTGGCTGTAATTTAGAGATTAGCCAAGGTTGATTGTTTGTAACCTGGGTCTGTGAGGAGATTCCCTCTGGTTACAGCTGGCTATTTGGAGAATCAGCCCCGGCAGATACATAAACACACAAACAAAGGCGGAGGCAGAGGGACAAAGAGCCTGGCATCTGTAGAGAAACACAGTGTCAGCACGTGAAGCCCCCGCCAGAGTGTGTTTCTTAAATGAGGCTGCTGGCATGCGTGGCTGCTTGCTGATGTGACACAAAGTCCGCGCAGAGCGAACGCGGGGTCTCGCTGCTGGGACCAGCAACAACAGACGAGGAGCTAATCGGTGTCCTCGACTCTCTGCCCGAGACACTCAGCGGGCCCTCGGAGCTCGATCCCCCTCTCAAAGTCAATCAACTCTCTGACTGAGGCTCACAGAAGGACAGGGGGTGAGGGAAGGGGGAGTTGGATTAGCAAAGGGGCGGAGTGGGGAAAAGTCATGAGGAAAAGGAAATAAAGCAGGAGAAGGCACAGATGCTTCCACAGTCTAAACAAACTCATTTTTCCTCTAAATCAAAGTCTGTCCCTTCTGAATGTCTCGTCCTGTCCCCCGTAATATGTCATCAGCTCAGTCCACTCACTCTGCATGAGTCCCACCAGTCTCAAACATCGTCTGTAGGTCTTTGCTCAAGAGATTGAATTATGAATATTAATAACTACAGTCTTATTAGGCATTTACATCATTATTATTATTATATAAAAGGTTCTGTATGATTGGACAATGCTGTTAATTGTATTATTGCCATTAACTTCAGTCTGTTCAAGTCCTGAAAATCATGAACTATCATATTAAATCATGGCCCTGTTTTTGTTCATGTGTAAATCTGTATTTTCAGATCTTGCAGACTATGTAACTTTGCTGAACAACGACAAATGATGCCACAAGTGGCAACTGCTGGATAATGCCAGACTGAATTTAAGGTCTCATTATAAGGCAAAGTGACTGAGCTAAAAAAAAAAAAAAAAAAAAATTCTTATGAACTTAGCTTATCATTTGTGAGAGGAAGGTTATTTTATTTATTCTTCCAGAAGTTAAGCATTGATTTAATAACCAAAAACCGCCACTGTTGGCTGCGCACAGGCCACGCTGTGAATATTCAAAAGCCCTGTCGCTCTAACCCCACCAGTTATTAGCATCGGTAAAGAGCAGGAAGGGTGGTGGATGGTGGTGATCCTGGAACTGTTTGCAGAGTCAATCCGCGACTCGGCGGGGAGCGAGCTGAAATATGCAAATGGAGGCTTGATGAGAAGTATTGAGAAGAAGAGAGATCTCTTTGAAGTGCGAGTCCAATACTTTGGATTGGGTTTGCTGGGTAAACGGGCAAGGCAAACAAAAGCCTCTGGGTAAATGACAAACAGGAATATCAGCAGTCGAGGGAGCCCAGCTACTCAGCGATTTGCACTTGTGTACACTGCAGTGGCCACGGTGTGTCTTACATTAAAATCTCCTTCAGCAGACAGCAGAACTCAGCGTTCTGTTCGGCAAGGGAGATCACGTGATGGTGCCTGATAAAGGCCCAAAGATGAAAAAAAAAAAAAAAATGTTATTCCTGTTTGTTATTGTTCTGCAATGCATATTCATAGAAATTCCCTAAAACTAACTTATTCTGAAAATAGTATGTAGTTCAATAATATGGAAATGCAGAGGTGACTTACAGTACAGTGTGACAGACTGGAGCTCTAACTTAGCCAGGATACAGTGGAGAAAAGTGTCACTCAGCCAGAAAGTTTGTCTCCTCTAAACTAGAAGCTGGTAATTTAGTCAGTCAGTCAGTCAGCACAGTATCTACTGTACTATATGTACCTGACTCCGGCTGAGCATAGAAGTGCTGATTCAAAGCAGCAAAGTTTGACCAGGATAAAGCTTTTGATTATTTGTTACTAATGTTTATTCATTTGTCTTATCTGTACAACCTTTTCATACATCTCTGGACCAAATATGTACCAGAGGCAGCGGTGTGGCTACATATGTCTCATCAAAATGGATTTCTGAACTAATGCAAAATGCTTTAACTATATTTTTGTTAAAGTAATTCTTCACGCAAAAAAACAACAAAAAAAAACCTGTCTTCTCTGACTTGAATCTCACTCAGCTAATTAATAAACCCCCTACAGCCCCCCCCCCCCCCCCCACCTCTTTCAAAATTTCAAAAGCTGGTGTTTTGTCAGATTGCCTCAGTGACTGTTCCATAGTTTATTGTGTGTGGAAACATAAAACTACCTAAATCCCCTTTACAACTGGCTCAGATTCTTTGGTGACATTTTGTATTATCATGTTTGTTTTGCTTCAGCTATGAGAAAGAGCATCCACATCCACACCGTATGAGGCCAATGTTAACAATTGTTTGTATCACTTCTTTTCCTCCAGTGAAGTTAGGCCCCTACTCCTGTATAACCCCGTTTCTATATCTCATCCATACATTTCCTGTGTACGTGTCTTGTATGGGTTATGGCATCATGGATATATATTTTTCAGAGATCAAACTAACGCATCAGCCACAAGCTTGAAAACGAATATCAAGATTTTGCATTTTGGCCATATCACCCTGTCCTGGTGTGTGTGCTTTACACTTTATCATAGCAGCAATCATTCATGCTTCCACCCAGCCATCGTTCATATATGGATGTCCTTTGGGTGGGAAGGAGAAGCTTTGAGCTATCCCCAGGGTGACGGACACCAAGCTGGGCTCTGAATGAGGGAGGGCAGAGCAGACAGACTAGACAGACTTATCTACTGTGGGCCGAGGAGGAAGATTAGAGTATTGATTCTGCGGGGTGAAATTCTCAATCAGGAGTCCGAGGGGGTCAGAACTGGTAACCAGAAATGTGAGGAAGTGTTTGGAGGCAACGTGGCTGGAGAGGGCGGAGAGAGGAAGTGAAAAAGCATTCAACTTCAACTGCCAGGAAGCAATGGACTTTAGACACTTAGAAAACTTTTACACATGAGGTCAGTGCACCTACATCTACACAAACTACACAAACAACAGAGGGTTGGTCTTTAGATTCTAATATATTAAAACCGTTTTAACATAAATTAGGTTTAACTGTTTGCTGCGTTGCAATTCCACACTACATCTCTACAGGGTGTCACATAGTATGTTGCATACTAGCTGTGATACTATACTATGAATGCAATTAGCATACAAGAAATCAACTAGAGTTACATTTGATCCTAACAGTCATTGTTCTTACCAAAGCTTTTTCATGTTACATATTATACAACTCGGCTGTAACGGCCCAAACATGGTCCACCCCTCAGTCACATGTTTATTGGCCACCCACAGAGGTTTTGGTGCCTCTGATCTTAAATAGCAGCTGGCAGTATGCATACTGTTTGTGTCTTATTAATGGGTTAACATAGAGGGTATGTGTCTATCATGGCTATTGATTTTTTTTCTTGACGTTTTCATGATGTTGTAATGTAAATAACAGCCTGTACATGTCATTTTCAGTCCAGAGTCTGAGTCTCATCGGGTGAGTGGGGTGTTCCACGGCTGTGTGCGGTCCTCAGAATTAGTAACTTTACCTGCGTTGCTTCAAGGTCTTTGAGTGCACCATGACAACCAGTCTGGGCAAGTGAGGAGAGAGATGGATAAACAACAAACATCAACCCCTGCACGCTTTCCTCAAATTCAAGGTTCAGTTATGATTCCATCGATATCTCCCACATAACATGCCAGTCGGAGTAATGAACACTGCTGTGCTGCACGGCTCCTGTGCAACAGCACCTGAACCATGAGGGCCTATTGAACCAGATTTTTTTTGCTTGTTTGTAAAAGTATCAATATGGCCATGTACAGTCTGACCCACATCGACAGGCTCGTTTCTGACCATCGATCCCAGTCCGCCTGTACAAATCAAACTCTAGGTGCAGCCGCCTGCTGCAAAATACTAATTCACACCCCACAGCAGTGTGCTAACACGCCTACCCCCCCCCACTCCTCTCACTTTAACAGAAAATTGAATACTGGCCACACACACACGCAAACAGACACTAATGAGCGCAGGAAAGACACGCAACAATATGGATCTCGTTCTCTCAGTTCCTGTTGTCTTCATTATTTATCACAGGGTTTTTTTTTCTCCACAAGAGGAGGGAGAGGACATCATTTTGGGTTTAGGTAATGAGGGGAAAAAACTCTGCCTTTGCCTTTTCTCTTTCTGTCTTACACTCTTAAATACACAGATACACACACACACACACACCACACAGTACGGTATGAACCCTGCCTATGAATGCACCGAGGTTCTGTCTTGATTGATGGCAATTAGCATGCTGTAATGGTAACAGCTGTTTGGGGTGTCAGGAGGCTGCTACTGTACCTGACGCCCACCCCACCATCTGCTGCCTGTGGGAGTGTGATGATGCGTAAGTGTGTGTGCGTGCATGTGTGTGTGTGTGTGTGTGTTTTAACGTAAGACATATTCAAAAAGAAAAAAAGAAAGAGGTCTAAATCCCACACAGAGTGGTGTCAGCTAAAGTGATGTTCAGAATGTGTCTGTGTGTGTGTGTGTGTGTGTGTGTGTGTGTGTGTGTGTGTGCCAGGCTGGCAGCTTGTTAATGTTGAACCCAGACCCCTGGAGCAGGCTGTTGGCTGTATTATTAATGATGCCATGTCCCCTCATGTCTCCTAATGGCACTGCAAGTCCATCTGTAAAGGACCTACACACACACACACACACACACACACAAAATATGACCCTAAACAACCCACTTGAGTGTGTGTGTGTTATCATGTCACTGTGTCAGTGTGTGTATGCTTGTGTGTATGAGTGAACAGGGCTGTGAATGGGCCGTTAGTTTGTCCTTGGAGACTCTTGGTCATTGAAGGCCTGTCCATGTGTCCATCTGTGCACTGTGGGGTGAGTGAGTTGTGTGCCCGTGTGTATGTTTCCTCCACATGTCTCAGTCTGCCAGCCAAGGCCCAGTGTGAGACACCCTGTTACCCCAGAGAGAGTGGGCTGACTAAGGTGTGTGCAGTACTGGCATCAAATGTGTGTGTGTGTGTGTGTGTGTTTTGTTATGAGCAGAATTAGATGGCCATGGAAAAGGGTGAGTCAGAGAGACAGATAAAGCATGACAGAGAGGGACCTGAATTCAGTCTATTGATAAATATGGATAAATAAAAACCATTTATGGTATTATTATTAATAATAGCTTTTAGTGCCTGGAATGTTTGCACAGTATCATTTACTTTCATATTTATCTATAGCTTACCTCTGTAATGTTTATTTTCCTCTCGGCATATGGAGCAATGTTTCTTTGATGGACAGCTCTGTGCATCTGTCAGGGCTGGTTAATTAGATATAATTATACAACACCCAGGAAGTGTATCTCATCTTCTTCACTTTCACTGAATGTCTCCTGCTCATTTAGTAGTTGCACGTTGTAACTAAGGCTCTTATAATTTTGACCTTTCTAGTTTTACAACAGAAAAGCACAGTGGAATCACGGCTCCCTTAAGCTTTAACCAGCAACATTTTGACCCAACACAGGCCTTCCTCAGTTTTTTTTTCCCCTTTTTGATATGCCACTGAGGTTTGGTGGATGTGCTCATGCTTATTCTGCTCTACTTTTTTTTTTTTTTTTTATCAGAGCTTTTCAGTAAAACAGGAATTTCTTTGAATTTGGACGAGGACATTCTGTCCTTCTCTCTGAGCGGAACTGGTGTTCGACTGCTAAGTAATAGTCTGTTTTCAAGTTTTCAGTGAGGCTACTGTTTGAGAACAACGGACATGCTTCTACATAAAGTCCCTGATTTTGTTATAACGGCAGCAGCACTGCCCCCCCCCGAAATCCCAAACACATCCCATCACTGTTGATGTTTGGAAACTTTACTGAATCTTATTGAGTTTGAAAACCTGACAGGAGGCTGAGAGGAAATAAGTTTATAAGAACACAGTAAGAATAAAAAAAAAAAGGGATGGGGGATCAAAAGGAAAAATGGAAATGCTTTGTCATTATATAATACCTTATATTTGATAAAGGATTAAGTTTGAAAAGTTTGTAGAAACAGGTTAGAATGGATAGGCATTAATCAAGTGTATTATGGGTATGACTTAAAGCAACATTATACAAATATTTTACATTAAAATAACAGTTTCAAAATCATTTTGATGCCACACTGACTTGGAATAAGGAGAATGATGCCTCTTTCATTTCCACTCTACACCCCCGAACATCTGTTCTTGTGCTATGTAGCAAACTTGCTTTGAGCGGGTACAAGCCCCCTCACGAGAAGAGCGTCACACTTTACAGCATTGCGTCACACACCTCCCACTACAGGTCATCAGCCAGCTGTGAGAGAGATTAGCTCCTAGCATCTACATTGTAGCACACAACTGCTGGACCACATATGCCAATATCAAGGGACTGGTGTTAGAAATTAGCTTCGGCTACATACACATGTACTGTACACTGCTTCTGAAACTGTCAGTGTTTCTCTGTATTTGTCCCTTAGAAATGACCCAGCTAAACTAAACCAAAAGACTTCCTGAGTATTGTATTAAGCTTGGTGTCTGCCTTGTCATTGAAAAGATGTTCACTGGCCCCATCAGAATAAGACTGTGACAGTTCCCTGTGAAGGCAGTGAGCCCGGACTGAAGCCTGTATAGGAAATTAGACAGGCAGCCATGCTTAGTGAGCGAGGTGTTGATCAGGCCACCTCTACCTCCCCCTGATACTCCAATCTGTGCGGGTGGAAGCTGCCACCCCTCTGCCTCAGTCCACTGAAACATATGGCAGGAGGTGTAGCCGAGTGCTTCTGTTCATGTACTCATGCATGTGCTGGAAGGAAGTGATTCCTGCTGAGGCGTGGCGTGAGTTTTGGTAAACAGCATTTGTGGGGTAGTTCCTCTCTCATCAGGTTATCAGTGAAGGATCAGGTTAGCATTATTCCATTCCTGTGTTATTATCAACAAATCTCTTGAGAAGACCAAAATCAACAATGCGTTAGTCTCTATCCTGTCTGTGGCACTCAGCCTCTGGCCAGCTGGTTTCCTTCTGAGGATCCAATCCTATCACTAGAAAGAACATTATCATTGAATCCCAGGTAACATTCAATGACAAGTTTTTTTTTAATTCCCAAGGTCTTTTGTACTTGAGACCACACCCAACTGTGATTGTTGTTGTTTGGTACCACAGAGCTATGTTACATCACTGCTGCAGAGAGCTTTCAGAAGAATTTAGTCACCACTATGTAGCAGGGCAGGCAGGATTATTAGACACAACTGCTCCTTGAATAAGCTATGCTACAGGCAACCGAACACTTAGGGAACAAAAAAAAAAAACAAAATAACAAACATCCTAAATAAAGATGGATTATAATGGGACACAAACTCTCCACAAACTTATTTCCTGCCCGACCAAACAAAGGACACACCACTTCCTGCACTGACCCTGAGCTTTGTTACCGGAACATTAATTGGAAAGTGCAGAATCATCCGATATGAAAGTAATTCTTAGAGTTCTGGGCTGGAAGACGTAAATCTTTAAAAATGACACTCAAACATAGAGTTTAATTATTTTTAAAAAAGTCTTGGTAATGTTCTGCAACAGCTGAAGGAAACTGCATTAAAAGTGTATTTGCTAGGGACTATTATATGTTATCGCTTGTTTATCTCTGGAGGACTATGTTATTTATCTATATACAAACATGCACTGAGCCATGCTGTCACACATGTTAATGTCATTACAGATTTTTGAATAAAGGTTTCACCTCCCTTTGACTCTGAATTGCACAAACATGACGCTGAGGTTCTTGAGCTGAAGCAAGTTCCAGCAACACTGTAATTGTCCACATTGGCATAATCTGCATTTATTGAAAATATTCAAATATTGGTTTCAGGGCCATTTTTTTTTTTTTTTTTTTTTTAGTGGGGACAACGCTTGTTAATAGAAGTTGGGAGGCTTGTGCATTAAAATGCACATGCAGCTTCAAAGCCTTTAGGTGCAATTTAATTTTTAATGTGTTTACAAGTTATTGCACAAGCACCAAGTGTTGTGGATGCAGTTTCTGTTAATGAGGTTTGGGCTGGGGCTGTTTAGAGAACTCCCTACAAGGACTGGGATACAATAACATGCACATGTGTGAATGCAGCTTCTGTTAATGAGGTTTGTTGCTGGGGCTGCTGAGAGAAGTCCCTACAAGGACTGAGATACAATAACATGCACATGTGTGTCTGTGTGCGGTGCAAGTGTACTGATACATCGACTACATACAGATATACATACAGCATACTTCATTTGCTGTCACACATTAAAGGTATAGTCAGTGATTCTAATCCAATACACTTTTTGTCAAATTCAGTGAACATCGTCTCATGGTCCGTTAAGCTAAGCAAAAACTGAAAAAGTAGTGATATGATCAGGCAAGTTTGAAGAGCTGCTTTCACTTCTCAGGTGTTTCCAACCGTGGAGAGGTCTCTGAGAGGTAAAGGACATGAAGACGGATGCGGAGATTGCTCTGTTTGTGCTTGTAAAATTTGGGTTTTGCTTTGTTTCACAGAGCCAGTTGGTCAACAAGTGTCCCATTTGTGAATATTTGTAAAAAGTAATCCCAACTGATTAATATGCAAGCAGGTACATGTGTCACATTACTGTGTCCAGTAACATCAAACGCCCACAGACATTCAGTTTACTGTTTGCTGTTGGTGTGATGTTAGCTATAGTAGCAGGAGAGTTATGAGTATCTCTGTCTGGAGCTAGTGTGCTGGCTCTGGGAAACCATCTTGTCCTTTACGTTAACTCTGCACGAGACACTCTAGATTTCATCTATGATTTAGAGGGGTGGAGCTTCTGAAGGAGCACTGAAGGGAGAAGCTTATTTGTTTTGCTGTTGAATTCAAATATCAAGAGTCTTTCTCTTGAATCGTTTACTCCTCTAATTTAATTCAAATGAACAGTTTCTAATTCTCTGTATTATTCATGGCCTCATTTCAGTGTAAGCCACTTTTCTCACTGGGGGGATACCATACTTTATCCTGACACAACATATTTAAACAACAGGAAATGAACTGTTCCAATTCAATCTACTGACTGAACCATTACCAAAATGTAAAAGACAAACTCATGCTGACGATGTCTAATAGTCAAATCTCTCCTATTTGCAGTGATTACTGAGCAGTGCTCAGTTCAGGTGTCAGGGACTGCCTCGAAAACAACTGGATTCCTCTTGCATTCCTTGGCTCATCCATCACAGCTGACAGATTGTGAGCTAGCACTGGCATTGAATGAGCTTCTAAGGGCTATGAGCTGACTTTCAGCAGAGGCTGCTGCGAGGTTCATTGAAACTCTGAGCACTGCCTATCGCTGCCATTCTCACCAGTGACTGAAGAAAAGGTGAGCAACGGTTTACCTGCACCGCAATCAGCCTTAGTCTTAATTAACGTGTAAATGAACAACAAAAGCAGGCATGGACTGTGTGAGGACTCAGCGTTGCTGTTGAAATAAGTAAAAAGTACGCTTCAGCTACACTGTGAGAAATCATTCGTTCATTTTCTACCGCTTAATCCGTCAGCTGGACTATGGGCGAAAGGCAGAGTACACCCCACAATCGCAGGTTCTGACACACAAAGACAGACAAACCACACACAATTAACCTAACCCATGCATGTTTTTGGTATTGTGGGAACCCAGATCCCTCTTGCTGTGAGGCAACAGTGCTAACCACTGCACCACCATGCCGCCCCACTGTAAGAAATGAACTACAAAAACATTTAAACATAAGGATGAGAACATTGAGATCATTTCAAACTTTTACCCCTTTACAGATTTTTTTTTTTGTACCAGTGTGTGATATGCTGACCCTGTTGAAAAATGGGCAGTGTCGCCTACACAAGGTTTGCACATAAAATAAAATGCTTAAAATATTGGTGAAGTTGGCGTTGGTTTCGGCATTGACGTTTTTGGAGGGGGGGGGGGGGGGGGTGTATGGATTGAAAAGTTCAAATAAATTGACAGAACTATTTGGAGAAAATCTTAGCTGGCTTAACCCACTGTGATGCAAAAACCATTTTTTTTCCAAGTGCACCTAAAATTGTGTATTTGAATGAGCTCGTGCTTTATGAGCTCAGTGTTTATGTGAGGGCCTGTGTTAGTGAGAGAGAGAATCTCATACACTGTGCTTAGCAGGAACCCCACCAACTTGTCAGCCACACGTCTAGCAGTGTGGTTGTGGTTTTGTGTGTGTGTGTGGGGACCAAGGGATTTTTTTTCAACTGTCAAAAAAAAGTAATGTTGTAGTCTGTTCTTTGGACTGTTTCCTGCATGACTTAATCCAATTAGTTTGCATTTCATGTTGAAGGCATATATGAATATATCAGCAACAACTGAAGTTACACCCATGGTTCTTGGTATCGTTATATTCACTAGTATGTCAGGAGCAGTAGGGAACCAGGGATTGATAAGAAAAGATCTGTGAGCCACATTAACACCTTCCACTTAATAACTTTCTCTGATAAAACTCTTTAAAAGGCCCTCACCTGAATACATCTGTTAGTTGTCATGTCAACCGGTAGTTCCTGCCCACTTGCCACCCCTGACCCACTGCAGCAGGTCGATCCTCCTCTGAGCAACTTCAGAACTACAGTCTAACTCTATTCAGCATTTCCACGTCGACCAGAAATGCTGTCACAAATCTACAAGGACGCAGGTTATGACCTCTTATTCCTTTTCCTGCTAAACCATACCTTCCTTCAGTGTGTTTTGTGTTGTTTAGTAGCAGTTGCAATAAATATGTACTCACAGAAAGTGTGGTACTTTCTGTTTTCTTGTTCATACTTGTTGCCTAGCTTATTTAAAATTAAAAGTAATAACTCCTGCATAACTCCCACACCACTGAAACCTATGAACCTTTGAGTGAGGTGCATATGAAGCCACAACCCCCTGTTGCGCTCCCTCACACACCTCTTTACCCCCTCATCCCCTTCCTTTTCTCTTCATTCTAATCCACGCTCTTCCTTCCTCTGCCACACCTTTCACCTCACCCTCTCTGCTGCTCCAGACCTCCCTGCGCCTCCTGTTTCCTCTGTCTTTCATCTTTGCCCTGTCAGGTGAGCCTTTGAAGGCGTTTGCAGGGAAAGGGGGGGAGATCGACGCAGCCTGACACACTCCATCCCAGAATCATTAACGGTAAGGTAACAGCTTCAGCTCAACCCCCTCCCTTAATGAAACATCCCTGTATATTCTGTCAACAGGGTACAAAGAGTGCTTTAAAGTGAAGGGCAGATGTATAGCGTATGGGGTCATGCATTGCTATGGGTTGTTTCTTTAACTCTCTAAAGAAGACTTATATGGTTGTTTGAAGACCCTCAGATGTAGTTGGGAGCGGGTCAAATGGAGTGTAAGCTCGACGCAATTTAATAATCAGTTTGATGGAGTAGGTGCTCAACTCCTCGGGTCTGGGAAAGAACAAGGTAAAAGCACCTTTATGACAACCTTGTGAATTTATTCCCGCCAGCCCCTTTCTCAGAAATAATGACAAGCAAGACGGGGGGGGGGAAGAAAGAGGTGGAGGAAGGAGACCGGGAAAATACGGCAACGCAAACAAACAATCTAAAAGAGTGATAGTGTTCCTGTCCTTTTAAAAAACAAGCATCCATTTCCAAAGTGAAGTGCGTCACTGAATAAATCAGTCTCGGGTTAATAAAGTTGTCATGTGCTTGATTTTCCTGAGGAAGAAGGAAAGCGGGAAAAAGGAGAAAACAATGGCAGAAATATGACCCCATCAGAATTATCTCTTCATTTTTATTGTTTTTACAAAGGTCACTGTGAACACAGCTCCGTCAGTCATTTTTCTTCCCTTTTCTACAGAATTTTAGTTTGTTCTTTGGATATTTGTCTGACTCTAAATCAAAAACCATGAGACTCTGGCACTGGTGTACATGAAGAAACCCACAAGGAGACGGCTGTATGGATAGAGGGCTTCCACAATGAGATGAAGTCTTTCAGGTGTTACAAAGAAACACATATTTAATGCCCCATCAAGTACCACACACCAGTTCCAGCTGTAAAGAGTTTTCACAACTTTCTTCCTTCAGTTCTTTACAATTTAATTAGAAGTTATTCTTTCTCCTCTCTTTGCCTCCTTATTCCATTTTTTTTTTTTTTCAGTCTCACTCTCACCAATTAAAGTCAATCAGCCGTCCCACTCGACCTGAGACCACTAAAAAGAGCTAATGTGGACTGCAGCGTAGACAACGTAGCAACGGCTGCCAGCGAAGGCATCACTATTCATGGAACTGATTTCAAATGTCCCTCACAACAGTGAGAGAGATGAAAGAAGAGAAAGTCCAGCAGAGTCTGTCCAAGTGCAAACATTTTACTTTACCACAAACAGCAGAGACAGACACAGGTTTGATGAATCCGTTCATTACTCTCACTAAAATAAATACTTACAGGTTTGGTAAGGCGTTGCTACTTGTCCGTTTCTAAATTAAAAAAGCAAAAAAAAGTCCATGCTACAATTGTATCCCTCCTTCTGCTCCTTTGCACTGCCTGTATTTGTTATGACAGAGTGATTCATCTAGATTAGCTGCTTTACTTGTGAAATTAGTGATTTCACAATTAACAGACAAAACGGATTCACACGGCAATAAATCTGAATCTTCACAGACATTACAAATCATTGACAGTCTTCTATACTGGACCGGGTGACATGGTTTAAATTAATGTCAGTCAATCATTATCGGTGTTTAACGGCAGTGTTAAAATGACAGAATAATGAAGTGATGTTTGATACACTGGCTTGTATTCCACTGTTTCACATGAGAAGGAAACAAAAAACTTTGCTTCCAATTGTTGCTTCCAACACTACGATTTAAGGTCAGTAGAATGGGCTTAAAATTGAGTTTTTTTTATTGCTACTATGTGGGGCAGTGAAAGTTGATGGCACAAAAGTGTGGATTACCACCTATTGCCTCACTACAGTTGTACTGGCTGTTTGCTGTTGAGTTAGTAATTAGTTAGTTGAGCGGTTACCATGACCAGAGTGGATTATCTTCTCCAGCACAAATTTAAAAGTCTGTCCTTTTAAGAAAAACTGAGTGGAAACCAGCTGTGAGATATTTTTATAAACTACTGATAAAAATAACGGCAGATTTAACATGGAGAGGACCTGCAGATGTCTCATCCGGTTGTTCTGAATTCAACACATGGAATATCTATGTTCTCTGAATTGTTTACTACACAGAGGTTTGAAATTGAATGCTCCAGAAAATCAAGGCCAGACACTGTAGCTTATCGACAGCACACTAAGGTGACTTTCTGTCAATGTGAATGCTGCATGCGCTTACAAATAACTCTCAGACACGGCACAGGCATCTGTGGGGAGGTATACACATCAATGTACACATGACGCAGCAGAGACAGTGAGTCATTTGGCCTTTTCCCTTGAAATTAAGGCTGATTTGAGGCCTCTTTGTCTTACAATGATACTTCTTGCTAGGCTTCACACACACACACACACACACACACACAGGCTATGTCACCCTGACCATGCTGCTGTTACCTTGGACGTAGCCGTTCCAGAGGGGACGGTAGGTTATCAGCGGTCAGAACATGTCACACAGGGGATTGCCCACACCATGACATGTGTGTGTGTGTGTGTGTGCAGACAGGCTGACAAGAAGAAAAGAAAAAAAGGAGCAGCAAATATACAGCAGGCTCCGGGAATTATGATTAAGTCCAAAACACACACAGAATAAGTAACAGAAAGAAAGAAACATAGAGAGAGTCTCCAGCATGAGGAGAGACACACATAATGTTACCATCTCTATTGATCTCCAGTATACATAAGATGGTTAATCCGCAGGTATGAGACACAATATGAAGGCTGATACCAGCTTTTGTGTATCAGCCATTCAATGTTTTTAAAAAAATCCATAAAGCAAGTTTCACACAGTTAGACATCTGTAACACGTACGGTCTGTCCTCCTCTCCTCTCTCTCTTCATCTCTACCCTTGACTTTCTTTTGCTTTACTTTTTCTTTTTTTCAGTCCTCTTTCTTGCAAGGCTGCCCTTGGTATTCTGTGCTTGTGTTCTTGCCTCTCCGCATCTTGTGGCTGGGAAATGGTGTGTGTGCATTTGGTTGTATTTCTGCCATATGTGTTTGAGTGTGATAAATGAGCCTTCCTGCTTCAATTGGGCCCCACAGACCCCAATCAACAGGTGTATGCTGGACTCCCCGGAGGGGGTGGAAGAAAGGCTAATGCCTTCATTTTCAGAGGGGTGTCTACAAGTGGATGCTTTTCAGTTGGAAGTTTGGTTGGCTGGGCGTAGGGGCTCCCACTGGGTGCAGGATAGCCTCTCTGTTGGATTTTCAGCCCTGCAGCCTAAAATCAAGATGGCTGTGTCAGTAAGCTGCTTCAACAGCCACTCAGCCATGGCTGCAGACAAACATCCCAGATCGGTTCTAATGGTGCTAAGCTCCAAACTTAAAACTCACTGCTCTGTTACAGTTATGTTCCAACCTTGACCAAGCCTAGCCCACCACCAGCTCTCATAACATCGCCCTCAAAGTAACAGGAGCTGACAGGAAGTACAGTAGGAGACAGATTTTTCTTGGTGTGATATTTATAAAAGTCATCATAGAAGTCTAATCACTACATGTCTGATCATCATGGGGGTGGGGAATCCAGCACATTCTCCAAAATATATGAAAATTGGAAATTTGTCACTACCAATATTTGTCAGAACCTGTCATCAAATATTGAAAAACATCTGGTACAACAAGTCTGAAGTTTCAATCAGTCTCGTAACTTTTGAAAACTGGCAGTTGACATGTTACTAAATTGTGTGGCTGTGAACCGACCAAGTTATCATTGTGGTGTTGTTTCTGACAGGTGGTAATCCTGTGCATCACAGATCGCATTGACATTCAACAGTGCTGATGTATTTAGTGATGACAGATTATTCTGCTATGGTAATAATGACAAACCACTGGTAAGTCAGACAAGAGTTAGCTTAATGAAATCTGACTGATGATCCATGAATTATACTCTCCATCATTCTTCACTATGTCTGCTTTAGCCTCAGATGACACAGACGCTTCAAAAACACGAATGTTGAAAAGTTGACACTTAATTTCAGCTACTTACTATCTGCCATCAGTAGGTCATATTTCAACGGCTACTGTACCTTCTAACCAGCTGCTGGCTGCCAGCCTGAAATGGCCTGATGCTGTCATGGTCTTAATGCAACACTTCCCTGTGGGCTTGTCCTAGTTAAAAATTGACAATCATGAGCAAAAGCACGCTGGCACACTGGTCCTAGATGTCTGATTCAGAGTTTTAAAAGACCAGCATCAAACTGTGACTGAGTCAGAAATTTAGGCGCTAATTCTCACAACAGAACTGCTGCTACAACACACACACACACACCACGACATTAATATTACTAAATGATTGAAACAATCTGACAAGCCTCAAAACTGATAACATGCAGTCGCACACTGACTGTGACCAACACTTTATGCCCATCACCGTGTCACATGCAGTTAGTCTGCAGGTTATTTAAAAACAGAGAGTCAGAGAGTCATCTCAAGGAAACCATCCTGACAACAAACTGCAACAGCTCATTAAAAGTGCAGCTCTTGGGGTTTGGAAATTGCACTTTTTCAGTAGAAAATGATTCATCATACATCTGACAATGTGGTCAAGTTGTACAGGAGTGAAGTGTGTCACCATGAGTCAACTCTCCTGCATTTGTCTTTTGAGGACCATCAATATTGGTAATTACAGAATGGAATGAGATGATGGAAACTAATTCATGCAAACAGCGGCAACACTCACTATATGCAGGCTAAGTCCACTTTCACATTTCAAAACCAGAGGAAACAAAATTTGTTATTGAAAAGTAGGGTAGGTGTTCTTACTGGAGGTCATTTGCAGTAAAGGTAAAATGTTGGCAGATATGCTCCATTAAATCCACAATTCAGTAGATAAACTGCTGCGCTTATCCTTTCAGCTCGTCTCTGTGCCTGTGGCCTGGATCTGAGGGCTGCTCTGCTGCCTCGTCTCCCCACACAAAAGAGCACCTGGCCAAGCACATAATCCTCTCAGACCCCCTATAGAGCCTCGAGCTCTGGATCTCCCCCTGGAGGCTGCGGCTAACCGCTAACAACTTCTAGCATCTGGACAGTCGTCACTAAATGATAATGACAAACACAATGAGTGGAGAGATTTCGATTGTGTGGCTGTCCAGGGGTCTAGAGAATGGGGTTATTTTTGAATAGAACGTTAATATATTCCGCACACATTTCCAGCGATGTTCAGGGATTTTTCGCGGGGAGCGAGCAACGGAGGCAGAGCGGAGAAGGTTAGGAAGGGAATAAGTGGCGGAGGTGTTCAAATTCTTCCAAGAATCTCCCCCAAAGCTACAGAATCTGTGCTGCTTTTTAAATAACCAAATCAGTTACACTGAGAGCACACACAACACACACACACACACACACAAAAACACTTCAGTCTAGAAATTCTCTCAGAACCCCCCCAGTGCCTCAAGCCCAGTTTTTCTCGTTTTCCGGTTCTTGTGTGCCAGCGCTACTTTCTGTGAGAGTCGAGAACGGAAACAAGCCTCCAGAGAACAAGGCATTGAACTCCTATTAACATCACAGACACACACACACACACACACACACAAATGAATTATTAACCAACCCATGGTTCCATCATTGGTTTCCTACAGTAATGATAACGTTCTGATAACAGCAACATGCTACTCCATAAACTTTAACACCACACAGCACAGTCTTGATTGTAAACCCTTAATGTGACTGTCCCAGTTCTGAATTAATTAATAAAAACATATATATTAGAAATGATAAGCAGTGGCTTTAATTAGTGACCCAGTGTAAAAAAAAAAAAAATCATTTTGTTATAATCTCACTCAGCGTCTGTGGTAGAGAATTGATGAAAATCCTCAACAATTCATAAGCCTGAACTCTGAAATGTAAAGCTAAGCTATAAAACAGGACTGTAGCGACTCGGAAGTGGAACAAAGTTCTTGTTCGCACAGACGTATTACAAACTAACCAAGAGGTGAAAACATGTAAACATAAGGGCTGACAGCTCACTCAGTCATTTAGCCAGCTCATCGCTGTCTCATCAATGCCACATGGAGCAGAGACTGCAAGCAAAGTTAAGCAGCTCACTGAAGCTTCTCTTCTCTGGTGTCACAAAGAGCTCAGGAATAAAGACTTGTTTATGAGCAGAGTACAACTAGTCAAGATTACATCTGGATCTCATATGTCATACATGACAACAACGACAGGGAGAAGCAGCACAATACAAGCCATCCTGTATTGTGTAAGCTTATGGGGGATAGTTACTGTGCAGTGGTTCAGTTTTTAATGAGAAACTGCATGCGGCAGCGCGCACACACTTTAACAGTTTAAACTTATTCTCACTTTCGGATGCGTCAGGGCGAATCCCCGCGCTTATGCATATGCATGATACATGCGTGTGTCACCATGGTTACCAAACGATCTCGCAGAAATATATATGCAGCTCGTAATATTGAGCCATTGCCAACTGTTGACTACGGATTTAAAAGTAATTTAGCATTTTGATTTGCACTAAAATCACTGTCACACGTGCTATCACACGGTGTCTGAGGATGTGACATGGTGAGGAGAAAAGGCAAAGGAGATCTGAGTATTTTTACACAAACAGAGTCTTATGGCTTCAGTTGCATTAATTGCATTGACTCATTAATTGCTGCTGAGTAAGCCCAAATGGCTAATCCCTGCTGTTAGCTGATGTTGGATATATTTTGTGTTATATAAAAGCAAATACTCTTGACAATAACGTTCAAGCAATGTAATGGCAAAAAAGAGAAAATGAAGCAAAGATGCCAAAGCTTCTTTGTCCCCTCGTCATTCATTACAATCACGGCAACATACAAATATTATCACATATTATCTCTATCTATGTATGAACACCTCAAATCAAAGTAGGAGCTCATGGAACTTTAGAATATCCAAAGCAAATGCTGAACTGCAGGTGCTGTGTGTACGTACCTATTGTTGGCCTGGTAAAGTCAGGTTATGTGTTACCATTGTTTGTGGATTGATGTCTGTTGCTGACTAAACAATCACACACTGCAGCTGAGTGTTAAAACTGTGTCAGATAAAAAAAAAAAAGAAAATCCAGTTTAAAGCGCAGGATGAGGCGAGGCCTACCTGTCAGAACAGCTGTGGTGTTGTGTATCTGGGATGTAGGAGGACTGTGAGGGGATCCTGTTAGACTGCCAGCATCCCTACGTTTGTCCCTCTGTCTGAAAAAGAAAGACAGACACACAAAGACACAACGTTCAATGCATGTTCTTCAACCTTACATTTACTAGTTAACAAACACCCATAATCTTTTCAGTGCTTTTCAGTGATTATAAGGACAGGTCTTACAGAAACATATGACAGGTAGGTATAGAGGACACACACACACACACGCACTTAATAGCATTTAATAGCATATCCAGCAGTTCTGTACAGAACTCCCTGTAATGGAAATCTACCAAAGCTAAAGCTCATTTAGCCACCTTCTCTTCTTTTCACCATAGCTCCTTACACAAGTGCTATCCATGACACAAAGCATGTAATACACAGTACAACACATACACATTAATGCAGAGCCCTGATGCAGAGCTGGGCAGTAAAATGAAATCATCTGATTAATTCTAACTTTAGTTTGAACATAATGAACAAAATGTGTACATCACCAAAAAAAAGAAGTCATTACAACACAACACAATAACACAAAACAGGTTATTCTCAGACAATGTAAGATATCAGTGATTGTTGGCTTTACTACCCACAAACTGTGACGTCAATAGTTGGACTATATATATATATGTTCCTCTCACAGTTTATGGGACTGTTGTGACTCCTGGTTTTCTAGCACATCTACAGGAGCTTACAGGACACTGATCTGAGGTCTGTGTTTGTGTTTGTTGACAAGGTGTCTCTGGTTACAGGAGTCAACTGAACAGTGTCCATGTTCTACTTTGTTGAAAAACTATCAACAATTATACAGTGACAATAGAATCATCTGAAAATATAGTTACTTATAATTAAAAAGTGTTCTTTTAATTCATTTTCTTTTGGTAGATTGACATTGATATTTTATAACACTAAATGTACAATAGTACTATTGTACATACAGTACTATACTTGACTATACTGTAATATACTGTATCGTGATTTCAAAACACTCATGAGTGTTTTTACCATTTCAAAATTGTAATCCTTTCACTCGTTTTCAGCTGTAATGTTTCACTGACATCATCAGATCCCTCAGAGCTCCCTCATGTTTGGTGTTAATTAACTCTGCTCTCCAATACATGGACCTCTCATTTCAGAATGAAAATCACTGAGACAGCAATTTAAATAGGGAAACAAGAAAAGAATCTGTGTTCTTCACTTGGCTGCCAAACAAAATGGGTGTGATACTGCTGATGCTTGTTGAGGGAGTGTGTTTGTGGTGTAGCTCATATGAAGCATTTGGCAGTGGAGTGTTGGAGATGCTGTGTTATTGGACTGTAGCTCCAGGCAGCAGAACTGCAGACAAATGTATAATTAAACAGCAGCGATCATGAAAGGTGTTTCCTCTTCCCCTAAGGAGGATTTTGTCTTTGTGTTCTCCTTCCCTGCTTTCCCTTCCCTCTATTATCTCCCAGGGTGTCTTCAGCTTCAGCAAAAACTCACAGAAACTCTTACCTAAAATTATCTAAATGTAAAACCAGAAAGTCACACGTTCTGTTCACATGTTCACATCCTACATGCATGTCTGATTTTTGAATCTGTCTCTTCTGTCTCTGTTCAAAGTAGCGTATACTGCATCAGTTAACATTTTAAGTTCTAACTGAAAGATCTTGAGCATCTTTCAGGATGCAAAAGTGCAGGGGCACACTGACATGATATGTGGGTATTAAGAGGCAGCAAAACAATATGCATCATTATCCTCCCAAAATATTAAGCTCCAGGCAACATAAAGATTAAGCAAGATTATCCAAACTGCAGCAGCGAGTCTCTCCAAACTCCACAGGCAGCAAGAATCAGGCTAACAAGCGAATACATTAACAGGCTAACAAGCACCGAATCTACATGAACGCATCTGGCAAGCCCCGAAGAACCCCTTGAAGAAGAGTCTGGGCTGCAGTACTGCCCATACGAGAAGTAACACGGATAGCAAGTGTGTAAGTGTCAGCAGCAGCTGAGTCGAGATGTGTATACGGGTTTGTAAAGGTTTGTAGTGCTTCAAAGTGGACTTTGGAGTGCAAGAATACGGCTCCTTCCCAGTGACAGTACATAACAATGTAAACTCAATTCGTGCTGAATTCAAAGACATTTGTAATTCACTGATCTCTGCTGAATTTCCTGGATCTTCCCCAAGTTTCACAATCTGATCACATGATAACACCTGAGCCAGCTCCATTTACAGATATGTCAAAGGTCAAGGGAAGCCGCCCCTCATGTTGTCTTTGTATTAGCTGTGAGACTACTATGTAGCAACAACGGCAATGCAGTGCCTCTGTAGATGTGTAGATGTAGATGTAGATGTAGAACACTTTTATTTTCTGACTCCTTTGGGATAATATACCTGACCTAAACCGAACATTTCACTTTCTGTACTTTTCCTCTACAGCTCAGTCTTACTTCTGGAACACTGGTTAGCTATGTTAAAACAGATTTGCTGTATATTATCAAGGTTGTTCACATGGTCTTGGAGTCCTAAAATTGGTTTCCTGAAACCTGCAGATCCACTGCTCATGTCTTCTCCTCCTCTCCGTCCTCCTCCTCCGACTGGCTTACTCATCTACCGTCCCCACATTTGTCTTTTTTTAGCTCCTCTCTCTCTCTCTCTGGTCCTGACTATGTCTTTCTTTCTGAAAGCCACCTCCTCTTTCATGGCTGCATCTTGTCCACTCCTACTTAACTCCTCTTTCATTCCTCTTCCAGCTCTGTACTTCTTTTTGAAGAGAATAGAGGGACCACATCAGTGATAAGGAAAGAAGAGAAAGAGGGGGAGGCAGAGAAGAACTGGGACACCACAGGATCGCCTATTCTATCCATGTTTAATTTGGACATTAAATGTGGCCATAGGTGGGAAACATTCTCCACAAAGGCAAATAATACAGTTGAGCCATGTCATCTTCTTATCACCAGTAGGAGACAGACATTTGGGTCTAAAGACGGGAGTTGATGGGAGTTCAGACCAAGAGGCCAAGATGCTGAGAGCATTTCAACAACAAGCGCTCAACAGCTTGGACAATGACTTTCTCTGAGAGGAAAAAAAATAATCTTTGAAACAGCCTTTAGTTTCACCTCTGGAGCTGTAAATGTATTATGAATGAATACATTTGATCAGGTTTGTATTTCTTAAAAACCAAACAGAAGTAAACAAGATAAATCGGAGGCGGACGAGATTGTAAGTATGTAAATCAATAAGGAATCATAACAGTATGACCAAAACTACAAGAAGTAACATTCTAATTATCACCTGACATGGATAAAAATTTATATGACAGTATATTTAATAGCAATATTCCTCTGGTTCTGCCACCAACCTGTCCACACCATACACCACTACCAACATGTCATGCTGGCTGCTGTGATTCAAGCACTATTAAAGTGTACAGCTCTCAGGTGGCCCACCTGAATCTAATCAAATATACTATGATACAGCAAAAATCCCAGCGTAAATGCAAAGGTTAACATGATGGGAGGAAACAGTCCAGAAAATCCAGTCCAACAGTGGCACAGGTAAATTCTGCTGTTTTGTGAACGTGTGTTGTGTTATGCTATGCTACTCACGTAGTGTGATAACGTGGTGAGATCTCATAAGTTTATCTGTTCCAAAGGCAGGGCTGCCACCAGGCACGATAATCAACTAGGCTGGACGCTCATTCGCAAATCGTCTCAGACACAAATTCAGACTCACAGGGATATCAACCTGCACACGGCAGGAAAAATAGCTTCTCATTCATTTGCTACCATTGGTGTCCTTATATCAATCACTCTGTGTATTACTCAGTTAATTCAAACTAAAAAATCAAAGAGATAACAGAAAACCTACAACAATGTTAAACTAAAATTAGTCCCATGTACAGTATGTGGAAAAGTATATTTAGAAATAAATTAATTTTATTACTAACACTGAAGTGAACTGTGTTGCTGTCAATGAGGAGGAAAAAAAAAGTTCAAAGTTATTTATTCTGTTTTAAGAAGATGTCCACAGAACATTACAAAACTATTCACACCGAATAAATGTATTGCAGTGTTTTATATTAATTTGTGGGCAAGAGTCTCATTCACCAAATACAGCCTTCAGCCACAGCTGGGCAGCACATCTACAGGACACTTAAAGTCTGTGCGGTGCAGCTTGAAGTGCACTGTCCCAACAGTGTAGCATGTGAGAAAAAAACAGTCACAGAGAGACTTGGTTGGTTCTGTTTATAAATGTATAGAATCCCAGCCTGTGGGGGGAGGGTTTAACTGTGTGCTAGACACGAGTAATAATATTCATGCTGAATCGAGCTGTTCACAAACTTCAACAATGACAAATTAAAGAAATTTTAATTAATACTGGTCCTAAAAACCAGCTTCATGACACATTACCTTCAATAGCTGGGCTGGTTGTTGGACGTGGACTATAGACTGTAGTGAATCATGGGATATACTTGGCTCTGAATACCTGTACTTGAAGTGTGTATCCAGAGTGGATTAAATATTGTTTTTAAATGGCATAATTCAGAGAGGAGAGACAGTTTCTGACTATGAGTTTACTACTGCATCAGATAACATATCTGAAGTATGAAGTAATGGCAGTAATACTGAACATTAATTTTTTATGCTTTTTAGGGTGTGATACATGGGTGAGCTGTTTTGTTAGTACTTTATTTACAAATCTACTTCTTCATTACAGATTTCTTTCATACAGCCTATCTCAGCAGCGCTGTCTCCCCATCTTTAATTTCATTCATCCCATCAGCATTATTACACTTTTTCATGGTTCTGGTCAGACTCATAGCTCTTGGTTAAAGTTAGTGGTCTAGTTTAATATAGAAAACTTTAACTGTGGCTTCAGACACATTGATTGAAATTTAACCGAAACCACAATCTCTCACTAACCTTAACCAAAGTGCTTTTGTTGCCTAAACTAAAAATTCATGTCGCAAATCAACACATTCAATTTTTGTAAGTATTTCACAAACTGTGGTGAGAGTATTATATCCACCCTATTCTTGTATCTTGTCTATCAGTCACAGACCCACAGTCTCTCCTGTCAGGCTCTTGAAACAGTCACAATACTGATCACAATAATAATCTGTGACAGCCGTGATTCTTTGCAGTCTGACAGACCATCTCCCTGGTGAAGAAAAGCTATGAACTTAACGACTCACTAGCAAATTTATTTCCTCTGTGACAGCAAAAATAATGAAACATTTCCAGGCCTAACTAACTCTCAAAGACTCACTATAAACAACTTTGAAAATACTTAGAAACATTAAGCCTTCATAAAATCCACAATGCACATAACACTGTAAAACACCATAGTAACACTGGACGTCTCTCCAGTCTTCTTCTTTAGAGTTAATTAGTGGTTGACACACCATTTTAAATAGTGTTTTACCAGACTTGTGTTGAAGAGGATCAGATCAAAATCTGTAAACGGCTTGACTACTGACCATCAGATCACTGCAAATCATCGTTCCTACACGATCCTGAGAGGGACAAAAGAGTTTACAATAAAGTTACCAATAATAAAAAAAGATCTGTCAGACTGTTTTTCTGTTCCGGGCTCTCCATGTGTCACTCTGGTTTTAAAACAGAACCTCTATCAAAATGAGGGAGAGTTTACCAAACTAAATAACTACATAATGATGATTATAGCTAAATTTTAATTGTGCAGATTCTTTCATTCCCAACAGGATTTCTGAAAGCACTGATGCCTTTACATTCGTATCCCATCACTGCAGCTCAGAATAACATGAGGATAATTGGAGATTTAAAAAAAATAATAATAATCCTGTGTTGTATTTATTACAAAAAGAATTCACACACAGTTAAATGCTTCCCTAGACTATAAATGACTTCAGTAGATTGACATTATTGGGCATTAATTAGTTGTTGGGCATTTTTTTGTGCATCACATTTTCACAACAGTTTGTTCATGATTAGACAAAAAAGCAAAAAATACTTGCTAAATTCATACTAAAGACCCTTATAATCTATCCTGCATTTATTTACAGTGTATTCTTAGCCTAACTTTAACATTTAGAAATAATTTTTAGTGTTTCTAAAGCTTCTTAATATATTCCAGTTATGTGATAATATTATTTACAATTGACCTGGTGGAATATAATTTTGTCCTATGTCTATAACCAAATTTATCCCCATTATCAATGCACTCATAGCCGGATAGGTAAACTTGGAGTAAACAGAGCCCGCTCATATCCATCTTTGTGATACCAGTTATCCAGGATGGTCAATGTTAGGCTCAGTAAAGCCAGATGACCCCAAGAAAGCCAGACTAACGAACTCGCCTCATGGTACAAGCCCCGGTCCTCTTCATACAAAAGCAACATCTGATGTTCAGCATGTATTTGTCTAGGTCTCGAATATACAACGTTATGCCCGACATTTTCGGGCTTAGGTTTGGACACATGCCATGGTAATGTTACCTGTAAAGTTATCGAAGTTACTCAGCCAATTAGCTAGCTAGATCATGCTAACAACAACACAATAGCTTGGCAAGTGTGTGTCTCATCATGGAAAAATGTGGTCAATACCTTACCAAGACACTTACTCTTTTTACTGTTTATGTATCACCCATTTACATATATATGTGGATTCACAACCTGAGTCAAAACCTCTCCTATAGTGGGATGGGAGATGGAAGAGTGACAGGGGACAAGCTCATTGTTATGCTTGTTACACCTCCAGGCTTTTCAAAATGTATTCTCAGAGACTATTGATACAAAGAGATAAAAGAAAGACTGACAGAAGAACTCGTCCAGCACTCTGCAGGGTCGGTCCCACTCAGAGAGGTGGACCACATGTAAAATGTAGAACGTGTCTCGAGGTTTGACCCTGATATCCCATGACATCCGTCTTGTTCATCTGAATCAGAAGCTTTCAGAAGCTTTTAAACCCTGGCTGTAAAATGATGTCAAGTGATGGAAACACACTTAACTTTGACTATTAAAATATTTAATATTAACAGTCAATTTATCCCAAAGGCATCTGCAGGCCAACAGGTCTATATAAAATTCATATGAAGTCCCTCTCTAGGATATTTAGAGGGTGCTGATAAGTGTTGACCTAGGTTTAGTAGTACTGACTCTGATTTACTATTTCTGGATGCGAGTATTCTGGTCACAAAATGCCTTCAATGAAATGTTTGAACAGGGACACAGTGATAACTGGTAACTAAGAGGATAACTAGTGAACTGTTAAATAGACCTAAACAGCAGTAATAGCTCTCATCAAGCATTTGTCAACATGACTATCACAACAACAACCATATATTAAAAAAATGCCACATTAAACTCATTCATCAGTTTTATATGACACGCTTCACTAAACTTCATCAGCTGCCTAAATCCTAATATATGTCCATCAAATTGATAAAACATCGAAAAAGTAGTGATCTATTGGCTAGATGTTACTCTGCAGGTATGTGTTTAAGCATAACAATCTCTGTTACACAATGGGTTCACTACCATCTCATTGGCAGGGAATTTCCTTGCCTACTATATGATAGATATGGGAAGCAGTCACTCCTTCACAGGTTCACTTCATAACAGAGCTTTGTGGCTTGGGTCCACAGAAGGTTCTTCGTGGCATCAGGTGGGTGCCTAAGAAGAGCTTGACAGTGATCCCCAGCCTCCTGGGGCAGCCCCCTCGGCCCCTCATCCGCACCGCATCCACTCCACTCTACCCTATCACCCTTCTGCTGAGTGAGTTGTTTCTGCATTCACTGCGTTTTAGCCACCGCCACCTGAATGCTGCCTCTGCTTGCTTGATGATGTTAGCCACAAGCTTCTTCGAGGTGGAACATCTGATCCCCAGAATAGAAAAGCGCTCCTGAGTGACTGTCCTAGAAATCCTCTGTAGCCTACTTCCACTGGGAGTCCCCCATCCACCCTAGCTGACTTTCAAGGATGAGTCCTTGATACTTCCCAAGCTTTCTTTCAAAAGACTCCTCTTCACTCACCTCCCACGGCACACTGAGCTGGAGCAGCACCATTTGATTTCTTGTGACAAATACACTAAGAGCTATATCTCGGCTGAGAGCTGAGCTGGTAATCTCAGGGAATTTTAGTAGCTTCTTGAGATCCACTCTCGACTTCCAGCATCTGTTGTCAGGACCCCTGTGCCGTTTATTTTTTTCAAGAGCTTCCTCCTGGTTTGACAAATCTGATGAGCTTTGATTTCTCATTGCTCTTTTCTCTCCTTTCTTCCTTGAGGCCAGAAGCCACCTTAGCCAGGATGCTAGTCGGCATGGCTTGACTAGCAGGTTGATAGTGCATGTTTAAGGTTTGCTGACCTTCCATAACAGGTGAGGCCCAGGTTCTCTGCCAGGCCTCACAGATGCAGATTTGTTGGTGTGGGTAAGACATCAAAAGTGGAACGTAGGAGGAATTCAATTTGATTTGACTCTCCTATGCACATGTTCCACATGTCCTTCCAGCATGAATATCTTCCTTGGACACCGTTCCACCGTGTGCAGCTCCTTCCAGTTTCATGGACACTGCCCTGGTTTATCTGTCAGGCAATCGCACCCACTTAACAGTGATTAGCCAGATGTGTGGAAGTATGAAAGTAAGTCTTCATCACCAGTTTCTTGTTAATCTCTAATGTAGACACCAAACTGAGCTCAAACACCTGCCAAGAGCTCTGCTGGATGAACTGTCAGGCAGTCGCACTGCAGGCTGAGTCAGCACACATGTACACTCTCACACATGCAGCTTTTATTGGCTTCTCGTCAACTATACTATCAAATGTCAAACAGAGCGAATTAACAGCGTTTCTCCTGGCGTCACTAATGTCTACAAATGAAGGGATGACATGAAGTAGTTACATGCATGCAGAACTGGCTTATATTAAGCCACCTGTGAATTGTGCCTAGTCAGCCCTGCAGTAAATACCTCTTCACTGCGTCTGTTGTGATGTTAAGATGCAACTTGAAGCTGAAGTCACCTGGTTTCAATCTGAAACAGGCACAATTGAAGTCTTATTACAGGCTGAGCAAAAATAAACAAGCCATGTGTAGTTTTTTTGTGTTAAGTGTCTACTTCGAGAGAGCGAGTCTGATACAAACACAAAAAGGCAAACTGTCAACTCAACAAGCTTAACAATTACCTTGCCAGAGCCTCCACCAGCTGAATTACCATATTTAAAGGAGTGTTCCACTTGAGGACAAAGATAATGATGGTGGGCTCAAAATAGCTTCAGTAAATTAAACATTCATGCTTGTGAACACATGCATGTGTCTGTACTTGGACACAGCCATATGTGCATATAATATGTTGTCTTCAGTGAAGACAGCAGGTAGAAACTGGGCTTTTCATATAGCCTAGAATGTCTGACATGGGTTTGAAGCTAGCCACAACATAATGGGGTCAAACTATATCAACATTCATTCAAAATTCTTTGCCGTTGGTAATGCATGCCTTCAACACCTTCTGAGGTCCTGCTTGCACTGCAAAGTTATTAACTCCACCTACAGTGCACAAAATATGCATTTTTCTTGCCTTTATAAACATCTACAAGTGCTAAATCAAAGGCACTTTGAATTCACAATGTTGAAAACATCTTTACAGATAAAATATTCCATATTGGTATCTTCTGATCTGACATTTTCTGATAGACACTAATTACTCACAGTTTACAGCAAGACAGCTGTGACTCAAGTCAGCTCATAAAGCCAGATATCATTACTTTCTGACTTAAAATAACCTTTGTGTAATGGCTCGATCAGGATAAATCTGAATTGTTTTTTTATTATTTTTTGACGTGTGCCTTGATTACCATAATCACACAGAAACTGTAGTTTGCTACTCGAGCCCAAATCCAAAAACACAGCCTTCTCTTTCAACCAAGCTTTTCCATAACCTTAACATTTTTTGCTTTAGTAAAACAAATCACACACATTAGAACTACAGTATCTTTTGTCTAATATTTTTTTAGTTGAAATATACATCAATATATTGTGACCTAGGCTCAGAGATATTCCCTTCCAAAGTTTCTGAGTGAGCCTTGTCCTTCTAACCAATCAGGGAAGACCACAAAAGGTGGGAGCTCATGGCTGTCAATCTATACCTCAACGCGCTTCTGGTCTACGAGCTAGTATTAATTGCTGGAAGATGTCTCCAGCAACGAGATTAAAAGTTATCTAGATCGATTACAAGTTATCTAGGTATGACTTTCTTTACCAAAACATATTTGCTGTTGCATCTTCAAAATATCTGAATAGAATTTTTATAATCTGTCAAACTCAGCCAAAATCAAATCAATCTCTTAGTATTAAGGGTATCATGGAAATGCTCTACGTCCTCTGGTGTACTGAGGTATTTGTTGGGTTGTACATGTGCTGAACTCACAGTTATGTTCATTCTGACAGCACATTGTCTAGCAACTCGGTCCCAAATCTAGGGACGAAGGTGTCCACTTGTTTTGAGATCTGGAGACTGAAGGCCACAGCATATGATTCACACCATTTTCATACTCATCAAAGCATTCAGTGGCCCCTCATGCCCTGTGGATGGAGACATTGTTACCCTGCTCCTCCACTCATTTTTCAGGTTTTTTTCTTTAATTTGCAGCCCGTCGGTATTTCCCTCCATGACATGATGGTCAGAGAACAACACTCACCACTAGGTGCTGGGCTGGAGAGAAAAAAAAAATCAGGCTGGAATTGGAAAGCGTGTGTTAGAGTGTGTGTGCGTGTGCATGTGTGTGTGGTGATGTCTCCAAGCTCGGATGGTAATTGTCAGGGTTTGGCAGGGCAATCAGTTCCATGCCACTGAGTGCCACGTCTTGACATGTTCTATAGCAACTCTCAGTGCACACATACACACAAATACACACTCCAGACGCCTGACCCCCACACCTGTTCACTGTTGTGAGACGGAAGTAAAGATCCTGTTCCCCACTGCCTTGGCTCAGAGGAACAAAGGAACAACCTCCCCCGCACACACACACACACACACACACACACACACACACACACACACACACACACACACACGTACTGCATGTCAAGACTGAAAATGCTCCATCCCACACTCTAGCTGACCACATAGCCTCACATTCATCTGCACTCAGCTCTTAATTACAGCACACTGATGGCACTGGCATTCTTTCACACAGTGATTAAAACACAAGGGTATACAAACTGTAATATGTATTCATAAATTACCATCTTTCAATTCAATTCAATTCAATTCAATTTCATTTATAGAGCGCCTTCCACAATCAAAACTGTCTCAAAGTGCTTTACAGAGACCCAGAGCCTGACCCCAGAGCAAGCACTTATCTTGACAGACACTCATAAATAAACACACAGAGCTGCATAGAGAAGCACAGATCACATTTCCACTTGTCATTTCAAGTGTTAAATGTACAACTAAAATCCAGTTCAAGGCTTTCATATACACTTGGCCACATCCCTGTGTCTCCATTAGCCATATCACTAATCTAACTAATCTGTCCTGGTATTCCTACATGCAAATCAACATAGGCTCTTCCTCAGTACAGAGGATGGTGCTAATGCAAAAAAAAATCCAAAACAGGAAGTTTTGTCTTTCATTCACATCATCATCAGCCATAAAGGCTGATTGAAATAATGTCTACTCGTCATTTTCAAGCCTTGAAAGGCACTGAACTTCAAACAGAGCCAGGCCAGCCGTTTCCCCAGACTGAAGTCTGTATGCTAAGCTGGGCAAACCATGTTGTTATATAAGTTCCATAGTTAACATGCAGACATGACTGTGGTGTCAATGTTTCCATTTAACTCTTGACAAGAAAGCAAATAAGCATATTACCCCAACTGTCAAACTACACTATTTCTTTAATTTCCAAGATGGTAATACAAAATGAAACAACCAAAGACAGACATTTTCCTTTTTTATATGAAAATCTCTTTCCTTTTACTTCCTGGAATGACAGGTGACCTGATGCTGCACTAGCAGGTGTCTATAAAAACTCCAACTAATAAACCAAAGCAAAGAGTTTTCAATAATCCCTCCACCCTGGTCGCCTTCCTGCCCCAATTGCTGCCGTATTCACTCTTTGGAATGACACCTCTTTGTGTCCTGCTCCACTGCTGTTTAACAAGAGTGCATTCACTTCAGAAAGTAAGCTGTAAGTTATATACTTCAAAAATTCTCCAAACATGCAGAGGGGAGTGAACAGCTCCTCCCTTTGCAGGAACAAGAGTTGTAATTCATCACCGGACAGAAACACACACACAGACTCAGACTTGTGAATCAGTCAGGAATCATCATTCACTGTGCAACCCCTGTGCTGCTGACAGCAAATCAGCTGCTGTTAGCTGAATTGCAGCAGACCTTTTGTGAGAGAGGCAGGCCATTGTTAAACTAATAACTCTAAACACAACAGTGTCACCACTCTGACACTGCGATGCTGTCACCACAGTCAACATCATCAAAGTGTGTTCAAGAGAGTCACCCACTTGTGCGACTACAGGATGTGTGTGGTGTGCATGCGTGTGCGTAGGAGGAATAAATGTGTGCATGCAAACGTGTTCACCCACACTCGCACTAACACAAACACAAAATTTGACAGTAGATATATTTTACTGCCTCAAAGAAACATGATGGCCTACACATGGCCAACATCCTGTGGAGGTACACATGTAGTGGGTTGTGTGTGTATATGCAGACTCAGAACATTCAGCTTGTATCAAAACTGCACAGACTGTATAGTACATACAGTATGTGTACCAAGAATTGACACACACACTGACATTTCTATGTTCTTCATCTGATACAAGTCAAAGATCTGGATACATCGAAAAACAAATCACAAATTCTGGGAGAAATTTGTCAAAAGTCAATATGGCTGTCAAAAACGATCAGATCGGATTCCGCTGCCTGGATTTATGCTTTAGAATTCAGAATTTCCCTAAATCCAACACAGACCCACTAAGGTTATTCTTGACACTGATATAGTATCCTTCAGGACCAATATTACACTGGCTTCCACCAGATGTGACACTGCTGAAAAAGGCCTTTCCTAACTTATAACCCCACGTAGTAATGTAGTTAGCTAATGATATGCTAACTCTTGCCCTTGGAAGTAATGCTAGATAACTACTGTGGGTTACAAGGTAGCTGGAAGTTCATATTAAAGCAGACAAACACGCTATTTAATCCATTCATTACACAGATGTTAGAGCAGATTTAGTTTTCAAAAGGTGATTTTAAAAAAAACACACCACTCTTCAAACTCTTTGCATAATGAGCGTAGCCTTCTTAGTAGAGTCCCGCATAACATCATGGACCATATGTCTACATATCTATTAAATCCTCTGAGAGGTAGAGACACACACCCCTTCCAAACACACACACACTGTGTGTGTGTGAAAGAGTTTCTACATGGAGAATAAATTAACATATTAATATTTTCATTAGAGTTGCTTGGTGTCATTAGGCAACATGTTCACTCCCAGCACTCTCCACTTCATACATGTTTTCTGGCATCTGGCTCTCATAATTAGCATGGCCATTAATCAGTTCATTTCAGCCAGTATATTGTGGAACGTCTCAGGCCTGTTTCCACACCTCCACTTCCCTTCCCTTCACCAAATGTGTTGTTCCTCTCTGCTGTGTTGTGTTAAGCCTCTTTAGCTTGAAAGAGGACAGTCATCCATAGAGGAACAGCAATTAGGGAACAGGAACTGGCAACCGCCTGCGATACAAGGTGATACAAAGGGAAATGGCAGAAAAGCAGAAAAAGGCAAAAAAAAAAAAAGGGGAGCTGGAAGGGGGAAGAAAGAAAGGAGAGACATAAATAATAAAACATAATCCCTCGTGTGTTTGGTGAAAAAGAGGCACTATCCCCCCCTTTATCTTATCTTTCTATAAATATCCCACTTTATTTTCTGCTTGGGCTGGACGTGTAGTTTAGACAGCAAAGGAAATGTGAGAGAAAAGAGAGAAGAAAGAGGGAGGGAGGAGAGAGGACTGTAGAGGAGATAGATTGTTCCAAGTGAGGGGATGCCAGCCTGTGCATGTCAGCATTTCCAGGCTGGCAAGAAAGCACTGCCCAGCCCTTCTCCTCTGGGTAAGCTGATGAGGCAGGGAGCATAGGGTGGTGTGAGCAGGGGTCTCTGTGGTGGAGGGGCGGAGGAGTGGATGGATGGAAGGGTGGGAACAACAGAGGTCTAGTTACACAGAGTGTGCTGGGCTCCGTCTGGAAGGAGCATTTCAGGCCAATTCAGAATGCGGCCCTGGCACCATGAAGACGATCGGGCTGTCACACACACACACACGCATACACACACACGAACATGCAAACCCCATACACACATACGCAGCCTGTCCATCCCAATTCCTGCCTGGTGGACCCAGCCTGTCAGGCGCGGCGTGTCGGAATATTTAACAGCAAGGAAAACAGCTTGTCCTTGTTGCTGCTGTCATGTACTGTATGCCAGAGGGCAGGGGGAGAGAGAGAGAGAGAGGGAGGCGGAGAGAGAGAGCAGCAAACAGACAGACGGACAATATCATGTATCGGTGTGTATGCTACTTGTTGACCAGTTGTTGTTGTAAAGGGCTGATGTTTTAATAAAAATCTGATTTGGTCCAGTCTGTCATCTGTATGATACAATGGATATGAAACAGGTTCATTACATGTTATGTATTGGATGTCTATGGGACCTTAACCTGAAGTGACCTCATCTAACATTGACTGGACGCAGACAGGGGAGGCTATCAAAAGCTGGTACTTTTATGGTAGTGACATATGTGCTACAGTACTGTCAAATATTCAAAAAAAAGCATGATCGCTCTGTACCACATATACATGGGGAAGGGGGCTGATCATGACAGATTAATTTATTAGACAATCAGCAGAAAACTACAATACTATAATCCATTGTTGCCTTGCCTTGTTTTATATCACCATGAACTGAATGAAGTTGTTTAAAGGGCTTTGCATGGTCAAAGGGCTAAAACGATGAAATACTGGAACATACTGTATTATTTGCCTCTAATACATCAGTCCACAACAGTGATCATCTTTACACTTGTCCACACCAACCAACCTTTAGCAGACCACAGGCTAAATACAGAAAAATATCTACCCCCACCCCCACACACACGCAAAAGTATTCCTTTTTATTTTTCATGAATAAAATGTTACGTCACACATCTGCTGTGAATACATGGTTTATGTAAATCTCAATAAATTTGATTACCTAATATCTAATTATCTAATAATTGCCAGGCTAAATACCCACTATGAAGAGATGTGTTTGCAAAATTTGAAAGACGATGGTCATAATAGCAGCACATTGTTTAATCTTCATTTGGGAGAGGGTTATATTCATATACATTTTGGAAAATTAAGTCAAGCGAATTTGCAAATCTTTTTTTCTATGATTACTAAGAGGATTTATAAATGCTTACATGCAACGGAAATGGAAAATACTAACAAGTGTAAGTCACAGTGAATCTAAAAATATCTGCATCATGTCTGTATTAAGATTTGACTGAGGACTCTGAGTTTTGATAAGACTACTTTTCATCATTTAATAATTGTAGCAATTGGTGTTAAGGCTTTCACAGATACCTG